>NC_069504.1:164290689-164613189 GCF_027579735.1 Bombina bombina | reverse complement strand
ATAAGAAAGTATTGAGATGAACTTTTGATATTGACCAAATACTTATTTAATGTGATTGTCTGGATTTGTTTCCACATTTTGTCTCTCATAGTTGAGGTATACCTATGATGAAAATTACAGGCCTCTCTCATCTTCTTAAGTGGGAGAACTTGCACAATTGGTGGCTGACTAAATACTTTTTTGCCCCACTGTACATACATACACACATACACGCGCACACACACACAGTATCCCACAAAAGTGAGTACACCCCTCACATTTTTGTAAATATTGTATTATATCTTTTCATGTGACAACACTAAAGAAATTACACTTTGCTAAAATGTAAAGTAGTGAGTGTACAGCCTGTATAACAGTGTAGATTTGCGGTCCCCTCAAAATAACAACACATAGCCATTAATGTCTAAACCGTTGGCAACAAAAGTGAGTACACCCCTAAGAGGAAATGTCCAGAGCTTCACAGGTTGCCACTGCAGTCCTCTTCCACTCTTCCATGACAACATCACAGAGCTGGTGGATGTTAGAGACCTTGCACTCCCCCCACCCTCTGTTTGAGGATGCCCCACAGATGTTCAATAGGGTTTAGGTCTGGAGACATACTTGGCCAGTCCATCACCTGTACCCTCAACTTCTTTAGCAAGGCACTGGTCGTCTTGGAGGTGTGTTTGGGGTCGTTATGTTGGAATACTGCCCTGCGACCCAGTCTCCAAAGGGAGGGGATCATGCTCTGCTTCAGTATGTCACAGTACATGTTGGCATTCACGGTTCCTTATTTGAACTGTAGCTCCCCAGTGCCGGCAGCACTCATGCAGGCCCAGACCATGACACTCCCACCACCATGCTTGACAGTAGGCAAGACACAATTGTCTTTGTACTCCTCACCTGGTTGCCCCCACACACGCTTGACAGCATCTGAACCAAATAAGTTTATCTTGGTCTCATCGGACCACAGGACATGGTTCCAGTAATCCATATCCTTAGTCTGCTTGTCTTCAGCAAACTGTTTGCAGGCTTTCTTGTGCATCATCTTTAGAAAAGGCTTCCTTCTGGGACGACAGCCATGCAGACCAATTTGATGCAGTGTGTGGCGTATGGTTTGAGCACTGACAGGCTGACCCCCCCCCACCCCTTCAACCTCTGCAGCAATGCTGGCAGCACTTATACGTCTATTTCCCAAAGACAACCTCTGGATATGACGCTGAGCACGTGCACTCAACTTGTTTGATCGACCATGGCGAGGCCTGTTCTGAGTGGAACCTGTCCTATGAAACCGCTGTATGGTCTTGCCCACTGTGCTGCAGCTCAGTTTCAGGATCTTGGCAATCTTCTTATAGCCTAGGCCATCTTTATGTAGAGCAACAATTCTTTTTTTCAGATCCCCAGAGTTCTTTGCCATGAGGTGCCATGTTGAACTTCCAGTGACCAGTATGAGAGAGTGTAAGAGCAATAACACCAAATTTAACACACCTGCTCCCCATTCACACCTGAGACCTTGTAACACTAACGAGTCACATGACACCGGGGAGGGAAAATGGCCAATTTGGACATTTTCACTTATCTATCTATTGGGTTCTTGTAAAGCGCGGCTATTCACCCGTAAGGGTCTGAAGGCGCTGAGGGTTGCAGTTCAGTCGAAGAGCCAGGTCTTGAGGTCCTTTCTGAACTTAGTTAGGACGGTAGCTTGTCTGAGGTGCAGCGGGAGGGTGTTCCAAGTCTTGGCTGCCAGGTGAGAGAAGGATCTGCCTCCCGCTGTGGTTTTCCTGATGTGGGGGGATGACTGCGAAGGGCTTGTTCGGCCCGATCAAAGTTGTCTGGCAGGGGTGTCGAAGGTAACGCGGTGGTTCAAGTATTCGTGACCAATGTTGTGGAGGGCCTTGAATGCGTGGGTGAGAAGCTTGAAGGTTATTCTTTTGTTGACGGGGAGCCAGTGCAGGTCCCGCAGGTGTTTGGTGATGTGGCATTGACTAGGGATGTTGAGGATTAGTCTGGCCGAGGCAAGATGCGTTCTGGATGCGCTGTAGTCTCTTTTGGAGCTTGATGGTGGCATAGAGCGCGTTACCATAGTCCAGTCAGCTGCTGACGAGGGCATGAGTGAATGGCTTCCTGGTCTCGATTGGGATACATTTGAAGATCTTTCGCAGCAGGTGAAGTGTGTGGAAGCATACAGAAGAGACGGCGTTGATTTGCCGGTCCATGGAGAGCGATGAGTCCAGGATGACGCCTAGATTTCGTGCATGGTCGGTGGGGGTTGGAGGGTGTCCGAGGGCTGTGGGCCACCAGGAGTTATTCCAAGAGGATGTGGTGGGACCGAGGAGGACGGTCTTGTCTGCGTTTAGCTTTAGGCAGTTGTAGCTCATCCAGGTGGCGACTGCTGTCAGCCCTTCGTGGATGTTTCTCTTGGTGGTGGTGGGGTCACTGGTGAGTGAGATTAGCTGGGTGTTGTCAGCGTAGGAGACGATGTTGAGGTTGTGTCGTCGGGCGATGGCGGCGAGAGGGGCCATGTAGATGTTGAATAGGGTGGGGATCAGCAAAGAGCCTTGGGGTACACCACAGCTGATTTCTGTGGGCTTGGAGGTGAAGGGTGGGAGTCTAACTTTCTGGGTTCTGCCGGTGAGGAAGGAGGTGATCCATTCCAGGGCTTTGTCGCGTATGCCAGCATCGTGTCCTCTGTGGTGAGGGGGCTCCAGATGGTCCATGGGGGGTAGGCGGTGGTGTATTTGGGTGAGGTATCGGTGGGAGTTGGTGGGTAGGCGGTGGTGGGTGAGTTTTGGGACACGAAGCTGTCATAGATGTCGACGATCTTGCGGTGGAAGTACATTGCAAGGTTATCGCAGAGGTCCTGGGAGAGCGGGATGTCGATGTTGATTTCTTGATGACTGTGAATAGCTCCTTGCTGTTGTGGACGTTGACATTGATTTTATCTTGGATGGCTGTCTTCTTGGTGGTTTTGATGAGGTGGTGGTGGGTAGTGATGGCTTCTTTGTAGGCTGTTATATTTGAAGGGGTCTTGCTGGACCTCCAGGCCCTTTCCAATCGCCTGCAGTGGCGTTTGGAGTCCTGGAGGGCAGGGGTGAACCAACTAGCCTTGTTGGTGGGTTGGCGGTTGGACGGTTTCTTAAGAGGGGCGAGGGTGTTGGCGCAGTCTGTGAGCCAGTTGTGGAGGTTGCGGACGGAGGAGTTGGCATCTGTGGAGGTAGCTGGAGGGCACTTGTTCAGGGTGGAGTGCAGTTGGTCTTCGGTGATGTTGTTCCAGTTTCTGCGAGGTGGGTGGTGCTGCTGGAGGTGTGTGGTGTGTTTGTTGAAGGAAAAGTGTATGCAATGGTGGTCGGTCCAATGGAGTTCGGTGATGTGGTTGACTGCGATGTGGTTGCCTGCAGAGAAGATAGGGTCGAGGGTGTGTCCGGCTAAGTGGGTTGGGGAGTTGAGTTGCTTTAGTCCGATGGTTCCAAGGTTTTTTAAGAGGTTGGTGGTGTTGTGGTCGTTGGGGTTGTCTAGGTGGAAGTTGAGGTCACCGAGGAGGATGTAGTCTGTTGAGGGGAGGGCGTGAGGTGCGATGAGGTTGGTGATGGAGTCGCAATAGGCAGGAGGAGGTCCAGGAGGTCTTTAGAAGAGGGAGCCACAGAGGGTGGTGTTGGGACTGACCTGGATCTTGAAGTGTAGGTGTTCCAAGCCTGGTGAGTGGTAGTCGGAGCTGGATGTGACGTGGAGGGAGTGTTTGTGGATGATGGCGACGCTTCCTCCCGGTCGGTTGCTGCGGTCCTTGTGGGAGATCTTGTATCCGTCGGGGATGGCGATGTCAGGCATTGATGTGAGGTTCAGCCAGGTTTCGGTGAGGTGGAGTTGAGCAGGTTCCAGATTTTGACGGCGTGCTTGCGGACGGAGCGGATGTTGAGGAGGATGCAGTTGAGGTGGTTGCGGTTGTTTTTGCGTGAGGTGACTGGCAGGTTAGGGGTTTGGAGGGAGGAGAAGGCGCAGTTGCGGCAGGTGAAGGGTCCTATGGTGTTCGTCGGGGATGCGTGGTGGCAGGCAGATGATCTACCGGTGTTGAGATGGAGAAGGGTGCTGGCGTCATAGTGGCGGTGGTTGTAGGAGCCAGGGTTAGTGTCGCTGGACATGGTCCAGGCGCGGACAGGCACTGACGGGTTTGCCTTTGGCGCTCCATTAAATAGGCGCTGGGAGGTGGGAGGGCTGGGAGGCGGGGGGCAGGGCAGTGGCTGTAGAAAGAAAGTTAACAAAGGGAGTTACCTGTGCTGTGCTGGGGGGCGGGGGGCAGGGCAGTGGCTGTGGCATGGGAGAGACAAGCAGGAAGGAGAGCAGGCTGGAAGAAGCTGCAGTCTCCCTTAGGGGTGTACTCACTTTTGTTGGCAACGGCTTAGACATTAATTGCTGTGTGTTGAGTTATTTTGAGAGGACAGCAAATTTACACTATACAGGCTGTACACTCACTACTTTACATTGTAGCAAAGTATAAATTCTTCAGTGTTGTGACATGAAAAGATATAATAAAATATTTACAAAAATGTGAGAGGTGTACTCAGTTTTATATATATATATATATATATATATATATATATATATATATATATATACATACATACATATACATACATACACACATATACATACATACATACACATATATATATATATACATACATACATACACACATACATACACACACACACAAAATGTTTAAATGGAGTCAAAGCAAAAATGCTAAAAAAAAGTCCCCAGGCACGTTTTTCTCTGAAATTTCCAGTAGCGAAGGGGTTAAAGCAGTTTTTTTTATTTTGGTAGTATGCTTAAACTATAAATTATTCTTATCTTTGAGTAAGGCTATGGCTTTAACTGTCCAATTTCAACCAAAGATTGGCTGGCTCCTTAGCTTAGGTGCCTTCTTTTTCAAATAAAGATAGCAAGAGAACAAAGAAAACTTGATAATAGGAGTAAATTAGAAAGTTGCTTAACATTGAATGCTCTATCTGAATCACTAATGAAAAAATTTGGGTTCAGTGTCCCTTTAACTACATCTCTAAGTAAACTTAAGTCGTCGTCGCTGAAGTCTGTATCAGTGTATTAAAAGATTATGAAGCCACTAAATTGTAAATGTGTTATAAAAAGCTTCATGAAGGAAGATGGAAACGGCAAAATGAAAAACCATAATACACAACAGCAGTGTTTTGCTTTGAACAAGTAAACTTACAGTTTACTTGTTCAAGAGAAAGATTTTTGTACAGTATATTACTCATGTGAAAGGACTACATCAGGTGTGCTATAGATGTCTGCAGGAAAGAGGCCCAATTCCTCAAATTCTGAGACTAAAATGCTTGTATTACAGTACAGGTTCTAGACAAAGACATTACATAAATCAGTCCATATCTCATTGATATAGCCACATGTATTAACAAGAATTGTGGCGATACGCAACAAGCAGAGGTTAAAGGAACACTAAACCCAAATTTTTTTCCTTCATGATTCAGATAGAGCATGCAATTTTAAGCAACTTTTTAGTTTACTCCTATTATCAATTATTCTTTGTTCTCTTGCTATCATTATTAAAAACACAGGAATTTATAGCTTAGGGAGCCAGCGCATTGTAGGGTCAGCACCCTGGATAGCGCTTGCTTATTGGTGGCCTACATTTGGCAAACCAATAAGCAAGTATAACCCAGATTCTGAACCAAAAATGGGCTGTCTCTTAAGCTTTACATTCCTGCTTTTTAAATAAAGCTAGCAAGAGAATGAAGAAAAATTAATAATAGTAAATTAGAAAGTTGCTTAAAATTGCCTGCTGAATCATGAAAGAATAAATGTGGGTTTAGTGTCCATTTAATTGTAATGACTAAGATTGTTTTTTAAAAAAGCAATGTCTCAGGCAAATCCGTAATGCCATACTAGTAAGCAGAGTTTGCAGCTGTGGGCCCTGAAAAGCACATGCTTCTGTTAAGTGCCTTTTACTTTTCAATATTTTGTTTTAATGCTCTTTCACTTTTGGATCAAAAAGTCAAACGCATCCAAATGGTAGAAATACAAAATGAAAGCTGTGCTTGGTTCTGTTAAGTTGTCGAGGCCATTTGTCTCACGATGCTGCCTTTCCAAATAACTATGTGAGAGACTTACTATTTTATCGTTCGGAATAGTTCCATGAAAGTATTACGTAACAATAACAGATTCTGTAATCTGATTATTCTGCTAACAGTTGCTAATTACGTGGACAGGCTTGTGAATGTCGGGAGGATGATTTCTTTCATGTAATTAGCAAGAGTCCATGAGCTAGTGACGTATGGGATATACATTCCTACCAGGAGGGGCAAAGTTTCCCAAACCTCAAAATGCCTATAAATACACCCCTCACCACACCCACAATTCAGTTTTACAAACTTTGCCTCCTATGGACGTGGTGAAGTAAGTTTGTGCTAGATTCTACGTTGATATGCGCTCCGCAGCAAGTTGGAGCCCGGTTTTCCTCTCAGCGTGCAGTGAATGTCAGAGGGATGTGAGGAGAGTATTGCCTATTTGAATGCAGTGATCTCCTTCTACGGGGTCTATTTCATAGGTTCTCTGTTATCGGTCGTAGAGATTCATCTCTTACCTCCCTTTTCAGATCGACGATATACTCTTATTTATATACCATTACCTCTGCTGATTCTCGTTTCAGTACTGGTTTGGCTTTCTACAAACATGTAGATGAGTGTCCTGGGGTAAGTAAATCTTATTTTCTATGACACTCTAAGCTATGGTTGGGCACTTTGTTTATAAAGTTCTAAATATATGTATTCAAACATTTATTTGCCTTGACTCAGAATGTTCAACATTCCTTATTTTCAGACAGTCAGTTTCATATTTGGGATAATGCATTTGAATCAATCATTTTTTCTTACCTTAAAATTTGACTCTTTTTTCCCTGTGGGCTGTTAGGCTCGCGGGGGCTGAAAATGCTTCATTTTATTGCGTCATTCTTGGCGCAGACTTTTTTGGCGCAAAAAATCTTTTCCGCTTCCGGCGTCATACGTGTCGCCGGAAGTTGCGTCATTTTTTGACGTTCTTTTGCGCCAAAAATGTCGGCGTTCCGGATGTGGCGTCATTTTTGGCGCCAAAAGCATTTAGGCGCCAAATAATGTGGGCGTCTTATTTGGCGCGAAAAAATATGGGCGTCGCTTTTGTCTCCACATTATTTAAGTCTAATTTTTCATTGCTTCTGGTTGCTAGAAGCTTGTTCTTTGGCATTTTTTCCCATTCCTGAAACTGTCATTTAAGGATTTTGATTAATTTTCCTTTATATGTTGTTTTTTCTCTTACATATTGCAAGATGTCTCACGTTGCATCTGAGTCAGAAGATACTTCAGGAAAATCGCTGTCTAGTGCTGGAACTACCAAAGCTAAGTGTATCGGCTGTAAACTTTTGGTAGCTATTCCTCCGGCTGTTGTTTGTATTAATTGTCATGACAAACTTGTTAATGCAGATAATATTTCCTTTAGTAATGTACCATTGCCTGTTGCAGTTCCTTCAACATCTAAGGTGCAGAATGTTCCTGATAACATAAGAGATTTTGTTTCTGAATCCATCAAGAAGGCTATGTCTATTATTTCTCCTTCTAGTAAACATAAAAAATCTTTTAAAACTTCTCTCTCTACAGATGAATTTTTAAATGAACATCATCATTCTGATTCTGATGACTCTTCTGGTTCAGAGGATTCTGTCTCAGAGATTGATGCTGATAAATCTTCATATTTATTTAAAATGGAATTTATTCGTTCTTTACTTAAAGAAGTACTAATTGCTTTAGAAATAGAGGATTCTGGTCCTCTTGATACTAATTCTAAACGTTTAGATAAGGTATTTAAATCTCCTGTGGTTATTCCAGAAGTTTTTCCTGTTCCTAATGCTATTTCTGAAGTAATTTCCAAAGAATGGGATAAATTGGGTAATTCATTTACTCCTTCTAAACGTTTTAAGCAATTATATCCTGTGCCGTCTGACAGATTAGAATTTTGGGACAAAATCCCTAGAGTTGATGGGGCTATTTCTACCCTTGCTAAACGTATTACTATTCCTACGTCAGATGGTACTTCGTTTAAGGATCCTTTAGATAGGAAAATTGAATCCTTTCTAAGAAAAGCTTATCTGTGTTCAGGTAATCTTCTTAGACCTGCTATATCATTGGCTGATGTTGCTGCAGCTTCAACTTTTTGGTTGGAAACTTTAGCGCAACAAGTAACAGATCATGATTCTCATAATATTATTATTCTTCTTCAGCATGCTAATAATTTTATCTGTGATGCCATTTTTGATATTATCAGAGTTGATGTCAGGTTTATGTCTCTAGCTATTTTAGCTAGAAGAGCTTTATGGCTTAAGACTTGGAATGCTGATATGGCTTCTAAATCAACTCTACTTTCCATTTCTTTCCAGGGTAACAAATTATTTGGTTCTCAGTTGGATTCTATTATCTCAACTGTTACTGGTGGGAAAGGAACTTTTTTACCACAGGATAAAAAATCTAAGGGTAAAAACAGGGCTAATAATCGTTTTCGTTCCTTTCGTTTCAACAAAGAACAAAAGCCTGATCCTTCATCCTCAGGAGCAGTTTCAGTTTGGAAACCATCTCCAGTCTGGAATAAATCCAAGCCTGCTAGAAAGGCAAAGCCTGCTTCTAAGTCCACATGAAGGTGCGACCCTCATTCCAGCTCAGCTGGTAGGGGGCAGGTTATGTTTTTTCAAAGAAATTTGGATCAATTCTGTTCACAATCTTTGGATTCAGAACATTGTTTCAGAAGGGTACAGAATTGGTTTCAAGATGAGACCTCCTGCAAAGAGATTTTTTCTTTCCCGTGTCCCAGTAAATCCAGTGAAAGCTCAAGCATTTCTGAATTGTGTTTCAGATCTAGAGTTGGCTGGAGTAATTATGCCAGTTCCAGTTCCGGAACAGGGGATGGGGTTTTATTCAAATCTCTTCATTGTACCAAAGAAGGAGAATTCCTTCAGACCAGTTCTGGATCTAAAAATATTGAATCGTTATGTAAGGATACCAACGTTCAAAATGGTAACTGTAAGGACTATCTTGCCTTTTGTTCAGCAAGGGCATTATATGTCCACAATAGATTTACAGGATGCATATCTGCATATTCCGATTCATCCAGATCATTATCAGTTCCTGAGATTCTCTTTTCTGGACAAGCATTACCAGTTTGTGGCTCTGCCGTTTGGCCTAGCTACAGCTCCAAGAATTTTTACAAAGGTTCTCGGTGCCCTTCTGTCTGTAATCAGAGAACAGGGTATTGTGGTATTTCCTTATTTGGACGATATCTTGGTACTTGCTCAGTCATTACATTTAGCAGAATCTCATACGAATCGACTTGTGTTGTTTCTTCAAGATCATGGTTGGAGGATCAATTTACCAAAAAGTTCATTGATTCCTCAGACAAGGGTAACCTTTCTGGGTTTCCAGATAGATTCAGTGTCCATGACTCTGTCTTTAACAGACAAGAGACGTCTAAAATTGATTTCAGCTTGTCGAAACCTTCAGTCACAATCATTCCCTTCGGTAGCCTTATGCATGGAAATTCTAGGTCTTATGACTGCTGCATCGGACGCGATCCCCTTTGCTCGTTTTCACATGCGACCTCTTCAGCTCTGTATGCTGAATCAATGGTGCAAGGATTACACAAAGATATCTCAATTAATATCTTTAAAACCGATTGTACGACACTCTCTAACGTGGTGGACAGATCACCTTCGTTTAATTCAGGGGGCTTCTTTTGTGCTTCCGACCTTGACTGTAATTTCAACAGATGCAAGTCTCACAGGTTGGGGAGCTGTGTGGGGATCTCTGACGGCACAAGGAGTTTGGGAATCTCAGGAGGTGAGATTACCGATCAATATTTTGGAACTCCGTGCAATTTTCAGAGCTCTTCAGTTTTGGCCTCTTCTGAAGAGAGAATCGTTCATTTGTTTTCAGACAGACAATGTCACAACTGTGGCATACATCAATCATCAAGGAGGGACTCACAGTCCTCTGGCTATGAAAGAAGTATCTCGAATTTTGGTTTGGGCGGAATCCAGCTCCTGTCTAATCTCTGCGGTTCATATCCCAGGTATAGACAATTGGGAAGCGGATTATCTCAGTCGCCAAACGTTGCATCCGGGCGAATGGTCTCTTCACCCAGAGGTATTTCTTCAGATTGTTCAAATGTGGGAACTTCCAGAAATAGATCTGATGGCGTCTCATCTAAACAAGAAACTTCCCAGGTATCTGTCCAGATCCCGGGATCCTCAGGCGGAGGCAGTGGATGCATTATCACTTCCTTGGAAGTATCATCCTGCCTATATCTTTCCGCCTCTAGTTCTTCTTCCAAGAGTAATCTCCAAGATTCTGAAGGAATGCTCGTTTGTTCTGCTGGTAGCTCCGGCATGGCCTCACAGGTTTTGGTATGCGGATCTTGTCCGGATGGCCTCTTGCCAACCGTGGACTCTTCCGTTAAGACCAGACCTTCTGTCGCAAGGTCCTTTTTTCCATCAGGATCTGAAATCCTTAAATTTAAAGGTATGGAGATTGAACGCTTGATTCTTGGTCAAAGAGGTTTCTCTGACTCTGTGATTAATACTATGTTACAGGCGCGTAAATCTGTATCTCGAGAGATATATTATAGAGTCTGGAAGACTTATATTTCTTGGTGTCTTTCTCATCATTTTTCTTGGCATTCTTTTAGAATACCGAGAATTTTACAGTTTCTTCAGGATGGTTTAGATAAGGGTTTGTCCGCAAGTTCCTTGAAAGGTCAAATCTCTGCTCTTTCTGTTCTTTTTCACAGAAAGATTGCTATTCTTCCTGATATTCATTGTTTTGTACAAGCTTTGGTTCGTATAAAACCTGTCATTAAGTCAATTTCTCCTCCTTGGAGTTTCAATTTGGTTCTGGGGGCTCTTCAAGCTCCTCCGTTTGAACCTATGCATTCATTGGACATTAAATTACTTTCTTGGAAAGTTTTGTTTCTTTTTGGCAATCTCTTCTGCCAGAAGAGTTTCTGAATTATCTGCTCTTTCTTGTGAGTCTCCTTTTCTGATTTTTCATCAGGATAAGGCGGTGTTGCGAACTTCTTTTGAATTTTTACCTAAAGTTGTGAATTCCAACAACATTAGTAGAGAAATTGTGGTTCCTTCATTATGTCCTAATCCTAAGAATTCTAAGGAGAAATTGTTGCATTCTTTGGATGTTGTTAGAGCTTTGAAATATTATGTTGAAGCTACTAAGTCTTTCCGAAAGACTTCTAGTTTATTTGTTATCTTTTCCGATTCTAGAAAAGGCCAGAAAGCTTCTGCCATTTCTTTGGCATCTTGGTTGAAATCTTTAATTCATCTTGCCTATGTTGAGTCGGGTAAAACTCCGCCTCAGAGGATTACAGCTCATTCTACTAGGTCAGTTTCTACTTCCTGGGCGTTTAAGAATGAAGCTTCGATTGATCAGATTTGCAAAACAGCAACTTGGTCCTCTTTGCATACTTTTACTAAATTCTACCATTTTGATGTATTTTCTTCTTCTGAAGCAGTTTTTGGTAGAAAAGTACTTCAGGCAGCGGTTTCAGTTTGAATCTTCTGCTTATGTTTTTCATTAAACTTTATTTTGGGTGTGGATTATTTTCAGCAGGAATTGGCTGTCTTTATTTTATCCCTCCCTCTCTAGTGACTCTTGTGTGGAAAGATCCACATCTTGGGTAATCATTATCCCATACGTCACTAGCTCATGGACTCTTGCTAATTACATGAAAGAAAACATAATTTATGTAAGAACTTACCTGATAAATTCATTTCTTTCATATTAGCAAGAGTCCATGAGGCCCGCCCTTTTTTTGTGGTGGTTATGATTTTTGTATAAAGCACAATTATTCCAATTCCTTATTTTATATGCTTTCGCACTTTTTTATCACCCCACTTCTTGGCTATTCGTTAAACTGAATTGTGGGTGTGGTGAGGGGTGTATTTATAGGCATTTTGAGGTTTGGGAAACTTTGCCCCTCCTGGTAGGAATGTATATCCCATACGTCACTAGCTCATGGACTCTTGCTAATATGAAAGAAATGAATTTATCAGGTAAGTTCTTACATAAAACATAATTTATGCTTACCTGATAAATTCCTTTCTTCTGTTGTGTGATCAGTCCACGGGTCATCATTACTTCTGGGATATAACTCCTCCCCAACAGGAAATGCAAGAGGATTCACCCAGCAGAGCTGCATATAGCTCCTCCCCTCTACGTCAGTCCCAGTCATTCGACCAAGAATCAACGAGAAAGGAGTAACCAAGGGTGAAGTGGTGACTGGAGTATAATTTAAAAAATATTTACCTGCCTTAAAACAGGGCGGGCCGTGGACTGATCACACAACAGAAGAAAGGAATTTATCAGGTAAGCATAAATTATGTTTTCTTCTGTTATGTGTGATCAGTCCACGGGTCATCATTACTTCTGGGATACCAATACCAAAGCAAAAGTACACGGATGACGGGAGGGATAGGCAGGCTCATTATACAGAAGGAACCACTGCCTGAAGAACCTTTCTCCCAAAAATAGCCTCCGAAGAAGCAAAAGTGTCAAATTTGTAAAATTTGGAAAAAGTATGAAGCGAAGACCAAGTTGCAGCCTTGCAAATCTGTTCAACAGAGGCCTCATTCTTAAAGGCCCAAGTGGAAGCCACAGCTCTAGTGGAGTGGGCTGTAATTCTTTCAGGAGGCTGCTGTCCAGCAGTCTCATAGGCTAAACGTATTATGCTACGAAGCCAAAAAGAGAGAGAGGTAGCAGAAGCTTTTTGACCTCTCCTCTGTCCAGAATAAACGACAAACAGGGAAGAAGTTTGGCGAAAATCTTTAGTTGCCTGCAAGTAGAACTTGAGGGCACGAACTACATCCAGATTGTGTAGAAGACGTTCCTTCTTTGAAGAAGGATTTGGACACAAGGATGGAACAACAATCTCTTGATTGATATTCCTGTTAGTGACTACCTTAGGTAAGAACCCAGGTTTAGTACGCAGAACTACCTTGTCTGAGTGAAAAATCAGATAAGGAGAATCACAATGTAAGGCTGATAACTCAGAGACTCTTCGAGCCGAGGAAATAGCCATTAAAAACAGAACTTTCCAAGATAACAATTTTATATCAATGGAATGAAGGGGTTCAAACGGAACACCTTGTAAAACGTTAAGAACTAAGTTTAAACTCCATGGCGGAGCAACAGCTTTAAACACAGGCTTGATCCTAGCTAAAGCCTGACAAAAGGCCTGGACGTCTGGATTTTCTGACAGACGCCTGTGTAACAAGATGGACAGAGCTGAAATCTGTCCCTTTAATGAACTAGCTGATAAACCCTTTTCTAAACCTTCTTGTAGAAAAGACAATATCCTAGCGATCCTAACCTTACTCCAGGAGTAACCTTTGGATTCGCACCAGTATAGGTATTTACGCCATATTTTATGGTAAATCCTTCTGGTAACAGGCTTCCTAGCCTGTATCAGGGTATCAATAACCGACTCAGAAAAACCACGTTTTGATAAAATCAAGCGTTCAATTTCCAAGCAGTCAGCTTCAGAGAAGTTAGATTTTGATGTTTGAATGGACCCTGTATCAGAAGGTCCTGTCTTAGAGGTAGAGACCAAGGCGGACAGGATGACATGTCCACTAGATCTGCATACCAAGTCCTGCGTGGCCATGCAGGCGCTATTAGAATCACTGATGCTCTCTCCTGTTTGATTTTGGCAATCAATCGAGGAAGCAGCGGGAAGGGTGGAAACACATAAGCCATCCCGAAGTTCCAAGGTGCTGTCAAAGCATCTATCAGAACCGCTCCCGGATCCCTGGATCTGGACCCGTAGTGAGGAAGTTTGGCGTTCTGGCGAGACGCCATGAGATCTATCTCTGGTTTGCCCCAACGTCGAAGTATTTGGGCAAAGACCTCCGGATGAAGTTCCCACTCCCCCGGATGAAAAGTCTGGCGACTCAAGAAATCCGCCTCCCAGTTCTCCACTCCCGGGATGTGGATTGCTGACAGGTGGCAAGAGTGAGACTCTGCCCAGCGAATTATCTTTGATACTTCCATCATTGCTAGGGAGCTTCTTGTCCCTCCCTGATGGTTGATGTAAGCTACAGTCGTGATGTTGTCCGACTGAAACCTGATGAACCCCCGAGTTGTTAATTGGGGCCAAGCCAGAAGGGCATTGAGAACTGCTCTCAATTCCAGAATGTTTATTGGAAGGAGACTCTCCTCCTGATTCCATAGTCCCTGAGCCTTCAGAGAATTCCAGACAGCGCCCCAACCTAGTAGGCTGGCGTCTGTTGTTACAATTGTCCAGTCTGGCCTGCTGAATGGCATCCCCCTGGACAGGTGTGGCCGATAAAGCCTCCATAGAAGAGAATTTCTGGTCTCTTGATTCAGATTCAGAGTAGGGGACAAATCTGAGTAATCCCCATTCCACTGACTTAGCATGCACAATTGCAGCGGTCTGAGGTGTAGGCGTGCAAAAGGTACTATGTCCATTGCCGCTACCATTAAGCCGATCACCTCCATGCATTGAGCTACTGACGGGTGTTGAATGGAATGAAGGACACGGCATGCATTTTGAAGCTTTGTTAACCTGTCTTCTGTCAGGTAAATCTTCATTTCTACAGAATCTATAAGAGTCCCCAAGAATGGAACTCTTGTGAGAGGAAAAAGAGAACTCTTCTTTTCGTTCACTTTCCATCCATGCGACCTTAGAAATGCCAGAACTAACTCTGTATGAGACTTGGCAGTCTGAAAGCTTGAAGCTTGTATTAGAATGTCGTCTAGGTACGGAGCTACCGAAATCCCTCGCGGTCTTAGTACCGCCAGAAGGGCACCCAGAACCTTTGTGAAGATTCTTGGAGCCGTAGCCAATCCGAATGGAAGAGCTACAAACTGGTAGTGCCTGTCTAAGAAGGCAAACCTTAGATACCGGTGATGATCTTTGTGGATCGGTATGTGAAGGTAAGCATCTTTTAAATCCACTGTGGTCATGTACTGACCCTTTTGGATCATGGGTAAGATTGTCCGAATAGTTTCCATTTTGAAGGATGGAACTCTTAGGAATTTGTTTAGAATCTTTAAATCTAAGATTGGCCTGAAAGTTCCCTCTTTTTTGGGAACCACAAACAGGTTTGAGTAGAACCCTTGTCCTTGTTCCGACCGCGGAACCGGATGGATCACTCCCATTAATAACAGATCTTGTACACAGCGTAGAAACGCCTCTTTCTTTATCTGGTTTGTTGACAACCTTGACAGATGAAATCTCCCTCTTGGGGGAGATAATTTGAAGTCTAGAAGGTATCCCTGAGATATGATCTCTAGTGCCCAGGGATCCTGAACATCTCTTGCCCAGGCCTGGGCGAAGAGAGAAAGTCTGCCCCCCACTAGATCCGGTCCCGGATCGGGGGCTCTCGATTCATGCTGTCTTTGGGGCAGCAGGTTTCCTGGCCTGCTTGCTCTTGTTCCAGGACTGGTTAGGCTTCCAGCCTTGCCTGTAACGAGCAACAGCTCCCTCCTGTTTTGGTGCAGTGGAGGTTGATGCTGCTCCTGTTTTGAAATTCCGAAAGGGACGAAAATTAGACTGTCTAGCCTTAGCTTTGGCTTTGTCTTGAGGTAGGGCGTGGCCCTTACCTCCTGTAATGTCAGCGATAATTTCTTTCAAACCGGGCCCAAATAAAGACTGCCCCTTGAAAGGTATATTAAGTAATTTGGACTTAGAAGTAACATCGGCTGACCAGGATTTTAGCCACAGCGCCCTACGTGCCTGTATGGCGAATCCTGAGTTCTTAGCCGTAAGTTTGGTTAAATGTACTACGGCCTCCGAAATGAAAGAATTAGCTAGTTTAAGGACTCTAAGCCTGTCCGTAATGTCGTCTAGCGTAGATGAACTAAGGTTCTCTTCCAGAGACTCATCCAAAATGCTGCCGCAGCCGTAATCGGCGCGATACATGCAAGGGGTTGCAATATAAAACCTTGTTGAACAAACATTTTCTTAAGGTAACCCTCTAATTTTTTATCCATTGGATCTGAAAAAGCACAGCTATCCTCCACCGGGATAGTGGTACGCTTAGCTAAAGTAGAAACTGCTCCCTCCACCTTAGGGACCGTTTGCCATAAGTCCCGAGTGGTGGCGTCTATTGGAAACATCTTTCTAAATATTGGAGGGGGTGAGAACGGCACACCGGGTCTATCCCACTCCTTAGTAACAATTTCAGTTAGTCTCTTAGGTATAGGAAAAACGTCAGTACTCGCCGGACCGCAAAGTATTTATCCAACCTACACAGTTTCTCTGGTATTGCAACGGTGTTACAATCATTAAGAGCTGCTAAGACCTCCCCTAGTAATACACGGAGGTTTTCCAATTTAAATTTAAAATTTGAAATATCTGAATCCAATCTGTTTGGATCAGAACCGTCACCCACAGAATGAAGCTCTCCGTCCTCCTGCTCTGCGAGCTGTGACGCAGTATCAGACATGGCCCTAGTATTGTCAGCGCACTCTGTTCTCACCCCAGAGTGATCACGCTTGCCTCTTAGTTCTGGTAATTTAGACAAAACTTCAGTCATAACAGTAGCCATATCTTGTAATGTTATCTGTAATGGCCGCCCAGATGTACTAGGCGCCATAATATCACGCACCTCCCGGGCGGGAGATGCAGGTACTGCCGCGTGAGGCGAGTTAGTCGGCATAACTCTCCCCTCGCTGTTTGGTGAAATTTGTTCACATTGTACAGATTGACTTTTATTTAAAGTAGCATCAATACAGTTAGTACATAAATTTCTATTGGGCTCCACCTTGGCATTGGAACAAATGACACAGATATCTTCCTCTGAGTCAGACATGTTTAACACACTAGCAAAAAAACTTACAACTTGGTTATAATCTTTTTTAGCAAAAACGTACTGTGCCTCAAAGAGGTACTAAACGATTAAATGACAGTTGAAATAATGAACTGAAAAACAGTTATAGCATCAAACTTTAAAACACAACTTTTAGCAAAGGTTTGTTCCCATTAGTAAAATAACAATAATTAAATTTGACATAAAAAATACAAAGCAACGTTTTTATTCACAGTCACTATAAGAATTCTCACAGCTCTGCTGAGAGAATTTACCTCCCTTCAAAGAAGTTTGAAGACCCCTGAGATCTGTCAGAGATGAACCGGATCATGCAGGAAATATAAAAGTAACTGACTGGAATTTTTTGATGCGTAGCAAAGAGCGCCAAAAACGGCCCCTCCCTCTCCACACAGCAGTGAAGAGAAACGAAACTGTCACAAATAAAAGCAAAAAAAGGCTGCCAAGTGGAAAATAATGCCCAAATATTTATTCACACAGTACCTCAGCAATGTAAACGATTCTACATTCCAGCAAAAACGTTTAACATGATAAATAGTTATTAAAAGGATTAGTGAACTTTAACAGAGTAGTTCCGGTGAAATACCATCCCCAGAATACTGAAGTGTATACATACATGTCATTTTAACGGTATGGCAGGATTTTCTCATCAATTCCATTCAGAAAATAAAAACTGCTACATACCTCAATGCAGATTCATCTGCCCGCTGTCCCCTGATCTGAAGCCTTTACCTCCCTCAGATGGCCGAGAACAGCAATATGATCTTAACAACTCCGGTTAAAATCATAGTAAAAAACTCTGGCAGATTCTTCCTCAAACTCTGCCAGAGAAGTAATAACACGCTCCGGTGCTATTGTAAAATAACAAACTTTTGATTGAAGTCATAAAAACTAAGTATAATCACCATAGTCCTCTCACACATCCTATCTAGTCGTTGGGTGCAAGAGAATGACTGGGACTGACGTAGAGGGGAGGAGCTATATGCAGCTCTGCTGGGTGAATCCTCTTGCATTTCCTGTTGGGGAGGAGTTATATCCCAGAAGTAATGATGACCCGTGGACTGATCACACATAACAGAAGAAATTATGTTTTTTTTTGTTCACCAAACCAAAAGTTCAATAAAATAAGGCAAATAACAGGAGCCAGGGAGTCACATTTCTGAGTAATTTAGACAGATATCTAGATAATCAAACCCTGCAATATAATGTAGCAACTAAACAAAAAACAACAACTTTACAATACATTAGAGTTAAACTTGATATAGATAGAGCATTCAATTTTAGTAGTTTTTATGTTACTTCTATAATAAAATTTAATTAGGGTCTCTACAATTCTTTGCTGAAAAACATACCTAGGTAGGCTTAAGAGCAGCAATGCACTACTGGTGGCTATACACATTGGCTCATCAGATGTGTTCTTCTAGCTCCCAGTAGTGAATTGCTGCTCTGGTGCTGCCTATTTCTATGTTTGTAAAAGGATATTAAACAGATACTACTAAAGAACTGTGACTAATCACTATGTTACTGCATTTTATCCTGTTCTTGCAGCTTTTTTTTCAAAACGGTTCCACTTGTTTTAAAGTGACAGTCTACACCAGAATGTTTATTGTTTAAAAATATAGATAATTCCTTTATTACCCATTCCCCAGTTTTGCATAACCAACACAGGTATTTTAATACACTTTTTACCTCTGTGGTTACCTTGCTTCTAAGCTTCTGCAGACTATCCCCTTATTTCAGTTCTTTTCACAGACTTGAATTTTAGCCAATCATTGAGGACTCATAAATAACTCAGTGGGAGTTAACACAATGTTATCTATATGACACACATGAACTAGCAGTGTCTAACTGTAAAAAAACTGTCAATATGCACTGAGATGAGGCAGTTAAATGGCTTAGAAATGAGCATATGAGCCTACCTAGGTTTAGCTTTCCACAAAGAATACCAATAGAACAAAGCAAATTTGATGATAAAATTAAATTGTAAAGTTGTTTACAATTGCATGCTCTACTGGAATCATGAAAGTTTAATTTTAACTAGACTGTCCCTTTAATAGTTACAGTTACTGAAGCTCCGCCTGTTTATACAAAAGACGCCACCATTTTGGAGCTAAGGTATTCTCACAGCCTGTGACAGAGGCAGTGCACACTCACAAATCAATAGATATTGCACACTTTTTGACAGCTGTAGCTTTTGCTTGGAGTTAGTGTGCATGTAACATTGAGCTGAAAATGTGTGCATTTTGTATACAGTATAATAATTACACAAAATATACTTTAAAATGCACTCACAAAAAATATAGAGCAATGCAACCACTGTAAAAATGTAAAGCTCTGTATTGTGCACCTTAACCTGTAGAACATAATATAGCTGTCAAAAATTTTACAACCGCATTGATATGTAAATGCACACTACTTCAGTCACAGTGTGTGAGAATGCCTGTGCTCCAAGATGGCAGCCCTAAGTACAACAAGGTGGAGCTTAACCATTGGACAACTTTTCAAATAGGAATACAGCTTTAAAGAGAACTGCTCCAAAAGGAGGAAAAGCAATAGCACAGTGAGTAGCAACTATTTCAGAGTAGTTGTGCCAAGAAGTTTAATGCCCCTTTAACCTCTTTGCAGGGCTTAAACAACTATTTATATATGCAAGAGTGCAATAATAAAATGTTATAACATCACAGCATTTTCTTTTTGCACCTTTAATCCAAAAAAGAACAACAACAAAAACAAGTTTACTCACATCAAAACCTGTGTTTGGATCCCATCCTACATGTCCAATATGTCTATAAAAAAAATAGAAATACATTCAGAACAACAAGGCAATAATCAGAGATTAATATTATGGACATGAAATAATAATGTGCAACAAAGGAGCTCCTAAAATGTTCTTGGAAGGAAAAGATAGAGGGCGCCACATAGTGCAGATCATAAAAATAGATGAAGGCAACGATTGGATCACAAGAATCCTACTCACACAGTATAAGGCACAAATGTGCAGTATGCGCAGTCCGGAACCACACGTCGTCCGGTAGACCTCCTTTGGAATATGTCGTCAGATGAAGTTCCTCGTCTCACCAGGGAGAGTCCAGGGAAGCCCAAAGGAAGGTGTAGTGGGAGCAAATCAATGTCAAGGAAGATCACACCAAAGATCCTTCCTTGACACTGATTTGCTCCCACTACACCTTCCTTTGGGCTTCCATGGACTCTCCCTGGTGAGACGAGGAACTTCATCTGACGACATATTCCAAAGGAGGTCTACCGGACGACGTGTGGTTCCGGACTGCGCATACTGCACATTCTATGATGTAAAAACAAAAACAGAGGCGCCACATGTGTAGGTCAAAAAAGATAAATAAAGCCAAATAGCAGCAGATTAAGGGTACTCACAAAATTGGCGGCACTCTATTGTGCCAACAGAAGCAGGCACAAAAGGAATCACAGTTGTACAATATGTTCTGCCAAATGTTCTGGACAAACATTTGGCAGAACATATTGTACAACTGTGATTCCTTTATAATGTTGCAGTAACCTTAGGGCATCTCAGCCCATCTCTCCACTCCACCTGCAGTTCCAGTTGAAGGGAAGGATTGCCATTGGGTATTATTCAGAAGCCCTGCAGGCAGAAAAACTCCAACACTGCACACATCCGGTGGGGACCCTCCATACAGCCAGCTGGTTTGCTGTAGAATACCAGCCTGCTTCTGTTGGCACAATAGAGTGCCGCCAATTTTGTGAGTACCCTTAATCTGCTGCTATTTGGATTTATTTATCTTTTTTGACCTACACATGTGGCGCCTCTGTTTTTGTTTTTACATCATAGAAGTACATCATCCCCTTGGGTGACGACGGAGAGCGGCCTATCAAGTTTTTGGGACGTCTGAGGATACTTGTTGGACTTAATATATCTGGCTTGTCCAAACTATGTAATCATTCATTTTATTGTGTATTGTTCTATTGTGTAACATTTTTATTTGCACATACAGGGTTTTTCATATATCATATTGTGTCTATGTTTTAATATTTTTAGCGCCTCTTATAGAAGCCCAGTGATTTATATCACGGTTGCTTCTGCATTTGCATACTGCACATTGGTGCCTTATACTGTGTGAGTAGGATTCTTGTGATCCAATCATTGCCTTCATCTATTTTTATGATCTGCACTATGTGGCGCCCTCTATCTTTTCCTTCCTAGATTTGTCATCTGTGTTGCGGCACAACACCCTGGAGGAGCGGCCTACACTTGCTTGGATTACTGCTGTCTATCTGTCAGCTGTTGGAATTACTTACTGTGTATTCCTGGACTTTGCATTAGAGAATACATACCCTGACTGCACAGTTGGTATTGTTGTTGTTTTTTTTATCACCTTGAATGCCATTACATTGATGTTTTAATATTAATGTTACTATATTGACGTTGCTATTTGATATATGTACCAATTCTATTTTTAGAGCTCCCATATCAATTATTCCACCTATAATAATTTATCTTTTTATAACATCCATCCTAGGCGCATCTTATAAGTGCTTTAGTGACATTATCACTGAAGCGCTAGTTACTGTCCTAAATGTTCTTATTATAATGCTGTAATAAGAATGCAGCCCCTGTCCATTTTTTAACTATTGCAAAAGCAGAATTTGAAAAGACAGAGCAATTGTTATAAATTTAAATGTGCATAAGTGCATATGGGTTTTAAATTAAATCGCCCAAACTGTAACAATTCTATTCACAATTGAAACTTGCAAATGCACATTTCTGGTTTCACTTTGAATAACTGAGTAACCAGCTGAGACGATTACACAGATTAAAAGGGGCACATAGGGTGAACTGGGATGCTGATAATATAATGAATATTGAGCATATAACAAATTCCAGAGATATACAAATCCAACTCCCCGATGAAAATGTACAAGGCGTCTAAGGTTGAAAGTGGAATGTAGGTTTTGTGATTACTAGATGAGACTACACTGCCATGAGAAGCTTGGTTAATCATGTCCAATTTATGAACATCATTCTTTTAGGATATAGTAAACTAAAATAAAAATATAGACTTGCTTGATAAACCAATTTCTTTCATGATGCCAAAAGTACACAATATCATCACGTGTGATGAGTACACTCCAGTATACTAGAACGAGGCAAAACACTGCTACATAGAGCTTTAATCCCTCCCACACTCCCGAAAGCAAGAAAAGCAGGGCAAATGAAGTTCAAAACATGTTCTGCTGGGGGGGGCGGAGTTAACCGTCACACAGAGCAGTCGCCATACTACAGAGCTCCTTCTTAAATTTCTTAATTTGCTTTCAAAACCGCTCTATATTTGCCTATTCTGACCGCAAGTGGAGTACATAAGGCAAGGGAACAAGGTCAGCCCTCCAGGTTTGGGACTCCGATGACCATACCGTAAATCAGGTGACTTCAAGACAAGTCCGGACCAGATCGTAACCTAACTCCTGCAGGTGCCCCAGCGCTCCACGGATTAGATCTGGGTACGCAAGCTGAGCACATAAGTTGCGGCTACACCGCCGACTACATCTAACAGCTGATCTAGCTCCGGAGGGTCGGGGATCCGCTCCGGAGCTCAGATGTGCTAATACCGACAGGGGCAAACTTGGATGTGAGGACAAAACAGAGGCGGCTCTTCTCAACACTGCTTGTCATCTGCACATGTGAGTAATCGCTTATTGAAGCGACTGAGGCCCCTTTTTACTAACATTTAGCAACTTCTCTGCCAGATCACACAACGCACAAGTCTTAGAGGAGGCGCATTGTTTGGGACCATATTAGATATCTTGTGTGTTGTGGCGTGAAAGCCGCCATTTTCAGCCTCCCGCTATACACCACTGCGCAGCATTATAGGGGATAGCTGTTCCTTTACCCATAACGCTTGGCAAACCGGGTGCAGAGGTATTTACCCCCCTTATTTAACGCTGGAGATTTTGTGACTCAGACACCTGTTACACAGCAAGGCTTTTTATACTGGGGACAGTGAGACACCGCAAGACAAACAGCCACGTGGATATACAGTTAAATAAAAACACTCTCCTCACTCTAATATTTACTGGGTGGAGACCTGTACACATAAGGGGGTCACCCTGGACTGACTAAAGTAGATGGACATATGAAGAAGGAGACAGGCTAAAGCCAGGTTACAACTGTCCAGGTTGCTAGTGTGGTTTCCAGCTGCTACAACAATATAACCATTGAGGAGTCTTGAAGGGACTTTGACCCACACTTGGAGCTACCACGGTCCCAAATTATTTTGAACCGGTTTGGGGCCTATATTAAATAACGCAAACTCTGCAAGCCATTGATCACATGTGAGCCCAACTATTTAGGCCACAACTGCATTTATCCTGCATTCTAAAATTCTCCACCTTACACTTAAACAGCTCCTCCTCACCTTATCTCCAAAACTGGGAGTCTGTTATATAGTACAGACAGTATTATAGGCAAATATTTTATTTTTTGGCTGATTAGCGCTGGTGTTTTACATGTGCTTCATCTATGTTAGAAATTGCTACTGGTAGCTGAACTATTACCCTGGATAACGCATACAAATGAGGTGCTAATGTGCTAATGCCAAGGGAGGGGGGTAATGTGAACCACTGAGCATAATTTTTCTTTTTTCTTTTTACTGTTTGTTTTCCTTTTTATTTTTTGCAACTCTATCTACTGCTGCAGCCTAGCTGTATTGAAAGAGGAGTGGGGCAGAGTGGTGCGAGAGAAACAGTAAACCAATAATTCTAATTGCTAGCCCTTCTCTGTTGCTCAAAAGAAGTCTGCACACATGGCGCATCTAAATAAAAGGAAGTCTAAGGCACTAGCGGCTGGGCCCAAAAGGACAGTAGCGGACCATTTCCATACTATATCCCCCTCATCCCCAGATGACCAACAAGAGGATTCAAATATGTCCCAAATGGAAGGGGACACTGTGGCCTCAACTTTTCAAGCACTCCAAGAGGCAGCGCCTACTACAGTGACTCCTACTTTCATCTTGGATTCACTCAAATCCTTACTGGCCGCCCATCATTCAGCTTTTCAGTCTCAGGTTACTGCTTCTCTAGCAGACCTTCGTAGAGATCTCAATTCAACCTCAGAAAGAGTTGATACTGTGGAGAGGAAGCAAGAAGACATGGCTGTAGACCAGGCTAACGTTCTAGCATATGCCCAAAGTCTAGCAGAGCAGATGATCTCCTTGGAGGATAAACTAGCGGACATGGAGGACCGCTCTCGTCGAAATAACTTGCGGCTGAGAGGTATTCCAGAAAGCATAGCCTCTGGGGATCTTACTCCTTTTTTAACAGAGCTTTTTGAGTTTCTTGCTCGTCCTGCTGATGCGACCGAAGGCCTTATTGATAGAGCTCACAGAGCGCTACGACCCAGAAATCTGTCATCTGACAAGCCAAGGGATGTCATTGTAAGACTGCACTTTTTCACATACAAAGAAAAGTTAGTTCGAGCATCCCTTGCCAGGCCTACCCTTCCAACCAAATTCCAAGATATTAATGTGTTCGCAGATCTTTCTTATCACACACTCCAGCAGAGGAAATTATACAGAGACTTCACTAAGTTCCTGAGGACCCATGATATCAAGTATCGATGGGGCCACCCCACCAGAATCATAGTTCACAAGGACAATCAACAGCATATTGTCACTACTCTAGACCAGAGCCAACGGCTTATGAAACAATGGGACGCTCCAGTCTCTAATGACTGCCCATTGAGAAACTCTTTGAATCCATCAGCTTTGCCTTGGGCCTCCTCTGCTCTGGGGACTTCAGCTAGCACAGACCCTTCTGGTTCTGGGCAGGACGCAGATGGAGACTGAATATGGACTGTCTGTAGGGTAATATGTGTACTAACCTATCTTTATTTCAGGCACCTCTGAATAATTCCATGCTGCAGCTAGGCTGTAATATGTGGTTTTATATATATATATATTTTTTTTTTTTTTTCTCACTCTCAGTACATAGATATGTTTTTACACTTGGGAAGATGTAGAAGCTCCGTTTAGTGTGCCTTTGATGTCCTCTTGCTTCTGCATAACTGCTATGGTCTAGTGTTCTACCTTATTATAGAGAAACACATGTAGGGGTATATAAGATTTCGATACAGTCCAGCTGTGGCCTAGATGAGTTTACCCTATACATGAGTTTAGCTATATATCACTAATCACTGTTTTTGGTGTTGTTTAATCGTTACTACCAAATGTTCTGCTTAAAATACAGGGATACACATTTAGGGGCCGGTGTAGTCCTGATACTGTTTAGTTATGTTCTTGACGAGTTAGCCTTAAATGTGTTTAGTTACATGTTTAATATGTTTTATTCTATTGCTCAATTCTTGTGAACTGCATTTTTTCTCTGTATAGTTTTAATTGCAGTGCTTTACACTACATCACTCTCCATGCCCACTAGCAGATCGAATATACTATTTTGTTTTATTTTTTTTTGTTCTCTCCCAGTACCTAAATATGTTTTTTAAGTTGAGAAAATGTAAAAGTTCTGTTTTATATGTGTTTGATGTCCTTATGATACTGTATGATTGTTATTGCTCCATACTTTACTTTATTATGGGGGAACACATCCGGGGGCTTTTAAGACCTTGATTTGGTCTGGCTGCGACCTAGATGGGTTTGCCCTATGGGTGTGTTCCACTATCTATCACCATTTTGCTAATTATTGTTTCAATCACTGCCTGTCTGTTATTAATGACTGTTTTGCTTAAATATAGAAACACTCACTTAAAGTCTTGTAAAGTTTAGATAAGGTTTAGTTGTGTCCTGGATGAGCTAACCCTAAATATGTCTAGTTATACATCCTCATAGTCCTATCTGTGATTTTATGTATGAACATTGCACTTCTCTTTTTTTAATCTTTAATTGGAGTGCTATACACTACTTTCCTCTACGTGCCTGCTAGCTGATTGGAGGTACTATCCTCTCCCCCCCCCCCCTTTCCCTTTTTCTCCTTCCCCTTTTTTTTTTTTTTTTTCCTTTCTCCTTTCCCTCTCCTATAGATGCAAATTCAAATGTGGTTTCCCCCCCCTCTTTCTTAACATCTCCTGTACGGCACGTTATATAACCCACCTTTGATCGACTACCAAGTCACGGTGGCATAAGGTCCTCCCCCCCCCCCTTTAAGGTACTCTGAATTTCATATTCAGAGGCTATCAAGGTGGTTATCTATTTTATATACCGCACAACTTTGTTTTGAGACATTAGGTTATGACTCCCACATAAGGTCTCTATTGTGATATTGTTGTTCTCCTGGGAGCTTTTCTTTTTTCTTTTCTTTTAACTTAGTTTCTTCTCCTTTTCTCTCTCTTTTTTTTTTTTCTCCTCTCTTCTCTCCTCCTTCCTCCCCTCTCCTTTACTCCCTCTTCCCGCTCTTTTCCTCTTCCCAACCCTACATTCTAGTTACCATTAAATTCACCCGACACTTGGCATCATGCCATACACTTGTGTTACCCAGAATACCAGGGGGCTGAACTCCCCGACCAAAAGAAGTATGTTGTTGCGTTCTCTATATAAGAGCAGAGCCCACTTGGTCTTTCTTCAAGAGACCCACTGGCTAAAAGACATGAAAGTTCCTTTACGATCTAAGTTATTCCCTGTGGTGGAGACATCGAGTTTTTCACAAAAATCGAGAGGGGTTGCTATCCTTATCCATAAGGATATAGCATATGAACCCATTCATATGGAAACGGACCAGCAAGGCAGGTATCTAATCCTCCTCTGTAAATTAGATGGAGTGATCTATTCACTAGCATCTTACTATGGGCCTAATAAACAGCATATTTCGACGCTACGTAAGTTCTTACATAAATTAGATAGTTTACGACAGGGCTCCCTTCTTCTTGCAGGGGACTTCAATTCTGTTTGGGACCCTTTTTCGGACAAAAAAATGGATAAGACCCGCAAATGCGATAAGGCTGTGGTGGACTTATCATACAAATTCAAAAATCTCATGTGTCAATTTAATCTGTTTGATGTGTGGCGGGCTCTCAATTCGACCTCACGGGATTACACATATTTTTCGTCGGTCCATCACTCTTATTCACGGATAGATTTTTTCTTCTGTGAACCAGGACTCTTGGACTGCATTTCCAGATCATGGATCTCTCAATGCCCCTGGTCAGATCACGACCCTGTACATCTCATTCTTAAATCTCCTTTGGAACTACAGCGTATACCAACATGGCGTCTTTCACCATCTATTTTTTCGGATCCTAATTCAGTAACTTGTATATCTAGAGATATCACTGAGTTTCTCCAAATTAACGATAATGGAGAAGTGGACGATTTTACCCTATGGGCATCATTAAAGGCATATGTGAGAGGGTCTTTTATGAAAATTGCAGCGGCACAAAAAAAGAATAGAGGTAAATCTCTGGCTCAATTAATGATATCTCTCCGTAACCTCACTATTGAACACAAAAATGACCCAACACCACGTCTGTACAAGCAGCTAGTGGCTATTAAGGCGAAAATAGTCCAATTGGAAACGGAGAGGTCGGCGACCAGGCTTCTTAGACTTAGAGATTTTTTATTATAAAGGCAACAAAGCGGACAGGCTTCTAGCCAATCGGTTGCGCCAGCGTACGGCGGCGGCTCGTATACACTCTCTGAAAACGGGAGGTAAACACGTCACTCATCCGCGCGAGATAGGGACGGCTTTTGCAAATTATTATATGTCCCTTTATAATCTATCTAAAGATAAAGCGACCCCACCTCCTACTCTAAACAGTATTAATGATTTCCTATCTAAGCTGGATCTCCCGGTGACGAGTGATCCCCAAGCAGAGGCACTACTGTCCCCTATTTCTGGTGCTGAGATTAAAACCGCCATTCTCTCTCTTAAAGCCCTTAAATCACCAGGGCCGGACGGCTTCTCGGATCTCTTTTATAAGAAATTCCAGGCGCAGCTTGTCCCACCTCTGTTGCGGGTTTTTTCTAAGGCAAGTTCTTGCGGTACCTTCCCGGCCGAATTTTTGCAGGCCACGATTATTACATTACCTAAGCAAGGAAAGGACCCCACGGAATGTTCCAGTTATCGGCCAATCTCCTTGTTGAACTTAGATATCAAGTTATATGCAAAAATCTTAGCTACACGTCTTAACTCCTTGCTACCAACTCTGATACATTGTGATCAGGTGGGCTTTGTCAAGGGTCGTCAGGGGCCCGACAACACTAGGAGATTATTAAACATATATTTTACTGCTCACGTCGCTGGACGCAGAAAAGGCCTTCGACAGGGTGAATTGGGAATATATGTTTGCAGTCCTAGGGAAGTTTGGCTTGCCGACTTCTTTTATCACATCTATAGCGGCTCTGTACTCCAGCCCTTCGGCTACAGTTCGAGGACTTGGGTTCTGTTCTGATCCCTTTGGGATCACGAATGGAACGAGACAAGGCTGTCCATTGTCGCCGCTCATTTTTGCTCTTGTGATGGAACCGCTAGCTGCTGCCATTAGGATGAACCCCCATATAAAGGGAGTGGACATATATCATACCACTCAAACAACAGCCTTATTTGCTGATGACCTGACAATATTACTTTCAGATCCTATTGGCTCTCTACCGCACCTCTTTGCTCTATTGGAGAAGTTTGCCTCAATTAGCTATTATAAGCTCAATGTCTCCAAAATGGAAGCTTATGCTATACATGTCTCTGAGGGAACACTGACTGAATTAAAAAGGAAATATAAATTTCGTTGGTCCACCTCACACGTTAGACATTTAGGCGTTTTTCTGTCACATAGTATTCCTACTATTCTTTCTCTAAATTTTTCCCCTTTGCTGTCCGAAATAGCAAAAGCCACGGAAGCATGGAATGTTCCCTCCTTGTCGTGGTTGGGGCGCATAGCTGCATTTAAGATGGGCCTCCTGCCCAAGTTAACATACCTCTTCAGATCCCTGCCTATCCCGATATCTAAGTCCCTCATCCGACAATTTCAACAACAATGCAATAAATTCATTTGGCGAAATAAAGTTCCCAGAATTGCCACTAGCACCTTACAACAGCCTATACCTGCAGGGGGGGCAGCTGCCCCCAACGTTCTCTACTACCACGAAGCTGCTCGTCTTTCGCATGTGACGCTGTGGGGCTCACCGGCTTTTAGTCGATGGGCAGAACTGGAGCAGGCTTCCCTCTTCCCTATAGTAACTACTAATTTAAAATTCTGGGATAAGATTCATAACCTATCCACAATTGCGCCTCATCCGTCCCCGTCTCATAAGATAAAGAGCCTCCTTCTTGCCTTACCAGACACCCATCCACTCCTTTGGGAGGATCTGGGTATCACAAATGTCTCTGACCTATATGAAGGGACCCAACTACTCTCTTACCAGGCTTTTCTCCGGAAATATAATCCACCGCTCCCCCTCCATTTTGAGTTCTGGAGACTAAGGAGTTTCCTCAAATCTTGGGGCTTTGATAAAGACCCGCTACGTCCTAAAACCAAATGGGAGACGAAATGGGATCTCAAACTCTCGTTTAAGAAATTGCTCTCGTCGTCTTACCAGGACATACTGCGCTCTCCAATTTTTCTAAAATCCTTACCGATAAAGTGTTGGGAATCCTCCCTAAACATAACCCATGATCCACAAGTATGGCACTTAGCGACTCAACTAACCAGAAAAACAGTGCACTGTGTCACTCTGTATGAATTGTTTCTCAAAGTACTCTTGCAATGGCATCTGACGCCGGTCCGCTTATTTAAAATCTCGCACACCAACTCCCCAAAATGCTGGAGAGGCTGTGATGCCTTGGGCACACCGGCTCACATCTGGTGGTCATGTCCAGTTGTTGCTCCATTATGGAAAAAGGCAATTCAGTATTGCAACACGAAAGGTATTCTAACACCATCTACACCAAGTGTGGCCTTGTTCCACATTATGCCTTCTAAACTACCGGTCCCACAGAAAATGTTCTGTGTTTACTTATTCCTCGCGCTCAAACTATCTATCGCTAGGATGTGGCTACAATTGGCTTCCCCAGGTTGGGACCAAATTGTGGAAACCTTAAAATATCTCAAATCAATGGAAGCCTATGTGTCTCATGTTCATAGTACCGAAGATCAACACACCTTGATTTGGGAGTACAGCCCTGCTTAGCGCTTCTTAGGCTTAGTGGCCTCCACAACCTCTGTTTAAGCCAATAAGCCTTGGGGCCTCAAGACCCCATGGCTCAACCCTCCTGGTCCCTAAGATTATGAGTCATTTCCCACCATCTACCTGCCCTTTTAATGGTAACCCCTTGCCCCTTTTTCCCCGTCCCCCTGCCCACCACCCATTTCCCCTTTCCCCCTCTCCCCCCCCCCCCCTTTTTTTTTTTTTTTTTGTCTCTTCTATTCCCCTCTCTCTTCGTCTATCTCTCTACTACACTCCTCATCTTTCTTTCCTCTCTTCTTCTCAGTCCCATTCGGAAATATTGTCTATGGTTGAGACCTAAATATAGACTAACTCACAGAGCGGTCTATCTTGTTGAAATATATTTACTACTTGTGAGTTAACACTGAAATGTCTGTTACTTATTTGTTGTTCTATGAATATCACACTGTCATAATTATACGTTAATATTGAATACTGATGTTATTTCCCTATTATGTTGAAGGACACTATATTTTGCTGGGAATTTTGAGAGCTCAGTTCTCTTACTGCATACTGTGGTTTATGCTTAGTGTGTCTTACCAACATATACAACTTATTGATTATGATTATTGCTCATGTAACTTTAACAACTGATGTTCCTTATTATGACTGTATCGTAAACGTTTCAATAAAGAATTTAAAATTTAAAAAAACAAAAAAAACAACATGATCTGCTGCCAACTGTATAGAATAACAAGGGCTGAGCTAGTAGACTCTCACCAGCACAAAAACATAATTTATGTAAGAACTTACCTGATAAATTCATTTCTTTCATATTAGCAAGAGTCCATGAGCTACTGACGTATGGGATATACATTCCTACCAGGAGGGGCAAAGTTTCCCAAACCTTAAAATGCCTATAAATACACCCCTCACCACACCCACAAATCAGTTTAACGAATAGCCAAGAAGTGGGGTGATAAGAAAAAAGTGCGAAAGCATAAAAAATAAGGAATTGGAATAATTGTGCTTTATACAAAAAAATCATAACCACCACAAAAAAGGGTGGGCCTCATGGACTCTTGCTTATAAGAAAGAAATGAATTTATCAGGTAAGTTCTTACATAAATTATGTTTTCTTTCATGTAATTAGCAAGAGTCCATGAGCTAGTGACGTATGGGATAATGACTACCCAAGATGTGGATCTTTCCACGCAAGAGTCACTAGAGAGGGAGGGATAAAATAAAGACAGCCAATTCCTGCTGAAAATAATCCACACCCAAAATAAAGTTTAATGAAAACATAAGCAGAAGATTCAAACTGAAACCGCTGCCTGAAGTACTTTTCTACCAAAAACTGCTTCAGAAGAAGAAAACACATCAAAATGGTAGAATTTAGTAAAAGTATGCAAAGAGGACCAAGTTGCTGCTTTGCAAATCTGATCAACCGAAGCTTCATTCCTAAACGCCCAGGAAGTAAAAACTGACCTAGTAGAATGAGCTGTAATCCTTTGAGGCGGAGTTTTACCCGACTCGACATAGGCATGATGAATTAAAGATTTCAGCCAAGATGCCAAAGAAATGGCAGAAATTTTCTGGCCTTTTCTAGAACCAGAAAAGATGAAAAATAGACTAGAAGTCTTTCGGAAAGACTTAGTAGCTTCAACATAATATTTCAAAGCTCTAACAACATCCAAAGAATGCAATGATTTCTCCTTAGAATTCTTAGGATTAGGACATAATGAAGGAACCACAATTTCTCTACTAATGTTGTTAGAATACACAACCTTAGGTAAAAATTCAAAAGAAGTTCGCAACACCGCCTTATCCTGATGAAAAATCAGAAAAGGAGACTCACAAGAAAGAGCAGATAATTCAGAGACTCTTCTGGCAGAAGAGATGGCCAAAAGAAACAAAACTTTCCAAGAAAGAAGTTTAATGTCCAATGAATGCATGGTTCAAAAGGAGGAGCTAGAAGAGCCCCCAGAACCAAATTCAAACTCCAAGGAGGAGAAATTGACTTAATGACAGGTTTTATACGAACCAAGTCTTGTACAAAACAATGAATATCAGGAAGATTAGCAATCTTTCTGTGAAAAAGAACAGAAAGGGCAGAGATTTGTCCTGTCAAGAAACTTGCGGACAAACCTTTATCTAAACCATCCTGAAGAAACTGTAAAATTCTCGGAATTCTAAAAGAATGCCAGGAAAAATGATGAGAAGACACCAAGAAATATAAGTCTTCCAGACTCTATAATATATCTCTCTAGATACAGATTTACGAGCCTGTAACATAGTATTAATCACAGAGTCAGATAAACCTCTTTGACCAAGAATCAAGCGTTCAATCTCCATACCATTAAATTTAAAGATTTGAGATCCTGATGGAAAAAAAGGACCTTGCGACAGAAGGTCTGGTCTTAACGGAAGAGCCCACGGTTGGCAAGAGGCCATCCGAACAAGATCCGTCCATGCTGGAGCTACCAGCAGAACAAACGAGCATTCCTTCAGAATCTTGGAGATTACTCTTGGAAGAAGAACTAGAGGTGGAGAGATATAGGCAGGATGATACTTCCAAGGAAGTGATAATGCATTCACTGCCTCCGCCTGAGGATCCCGGGATCTGAACAGATACCTGGGAAGTTTCTTGTTTAGATGAGAAGCCATCAGATCTATTTCTGGAAGTTCCCACATTTGAACAATCTGAAGAAATACCTCTGGGTGAAGAGACCATTCGCCCGGATGCAACGTTTGGCGACTGAGATAATCCGCTTCCCAATTGTCTATACCTGGGAAATGAACCGCAGAGATTAGACAGGAGCTGGATTTCGCCCAAACCAGAATTCGAGATACTTCTTTCATAGCCAGAGGACTGTGAGTCCCTCCTTGATGATTGATGTATGCCACAGTTGTGACATTGTCTGTCTGAAAACAAATGAACGACTCTCTCTTCAGAAGAGGCCAAGACTGAAGAGCTCTGAAAATTGCACGGAGTTCCAAAATATTGATCGGTAATCTCACCCCCTGAGATTCCCAAACCCCTTGTGCCGTCAGAGACCCCCACACAGCTCCCCAACCTGTAAGACTTGCATCTGTGAAATTACAGTCCAGGTCAGAAGAACAAAAGAAGCCCCCTGAACTAAACGATGGTGATCTGTCCACCACGTCAGAGAGTGTCGTACAATCGGTTTTAAAGATATTAATTGAGATATCTTTGTGTAATCCCTGCACCATTGGTTCAGCATACAGAGCTGAAGAGGTCGCATGTGAAAACGAGCAAAGGAGATCGCGTCCGATGCAGCAGTCATAAGACCTAAAATTTCCATGCATAAGGCTACCAAAGGGAATGATTGTGACTGAAGGTTTTGACAAGCTGATATCAATGTTAGACTTCTCTTGTCTGACAAAGACAGAGTCACGGACACTGAATCTATCTGGAAACCTAAAAAGGTTACCCTTGTCTGAGGAATCAATGAACTTTTTGGTAAATTGATCCTCCAACCATGATCTTGAAGAAACAACACAAGTCGATTCGTATGAGATTCTGCTAAATGTGAAGACTGAGCAAGTACCAAGATATCGTCCAAATAAGGAAATACCAATACCCTGTTCTCTGATTACAAACAGAAGGGCACCGAGAACCTTTGTAAAAATTCTTGGTGCTGATGCTAGGCCAAACGGTAGAGCCACAAACTGGTAATGCTTGTCTAGAAAAGAGAATCTCAGAAACTAAAAGTGATCTGGATGAATCGGAATATGCAGAAATGCATCCTGTAAATCTATTGTAGACATATAATGCCCTTGCTGAACAAAAGGCAGGATAGTCCTTACAGTTACCATCTTGAATGTTGGTATCCTTACATAACGATTCAATATTGATAGATCCGGAACTGGTCTGAAGGAATAGACCTTCTTTGTTACAATGAAGAGATAGAATAAAACCCCAGCCCCTGTTCCAGAACTGGAACTGGCATAATTACTCCAGCCAACTCTAGATCTGAAACACATTTCAGAAATGCTTGAGCCTTTGCTGGGTTTACTGGGTCACGGGAAAGAAAAAAATCTCTTCGCAGGAGGCCTTAACTTGAAGCCAATTCTGTACCCTTCTGAAACAATGTTCTGAAACCAGAGATTGTGAACGGAATTGATCCAAATTTCTTTGAAAAAAAACGTAAACTGCCCCATACCAGCTGAGCTGGAATGAGGGCCGCACCTTCATGGGGACTTAGGAGCTGGCTTTGGGTTTCTATAAGGCTTGGATATATTCCAAACTGAAGATGGTTTCCAAACTGATACCGCTCCTGAGGATGAAGGATCAGGCTTTTGTTCCTTGTTGTGATGAAAGGAACGAAAACGATTATTAGACCTAAATTTACCTTAGATTTTTTATCCTGTGGTAAAAAAGTTCCCTTCCCTCCAGTAACAGTTGAGATAAAAGAATCCAACTGAGAACCGAATAATTTATTACCCTGGAAAGAAAGGGATAGCAAAGTTGACTTAGAAGACATATCAGCATTCCAAGTTTTAAGCCATAAAGCTCTTCTAGCTAAAATAGTTAGAGACATATACCTGACATCAACTCTAATGATATCAAAGATGGCATCACAAATAAAATAATTAGCATGTTATAGAATAATAATAATGCTATGAGAATTATGATCTGTTACTTGTTGCGCTAAAGCTTCTAACCAAAAAGTTGAAGCTGCAGCAACATCCGCTAAAAATATAGCAGGAGTAGAGACAGCCCCATTAACCTTAGGGATTTTGTCCCAAACTCTAATCTGTCAGATGGCACAGGATATAATTGCTTAAAACGTTTTAAAAGGAGTAAATGAATTACCCAAATTATTCCATTCCCTGGAAATTACTTCAGAAATAGCATCAGGGACAGGAAACACTTCTGGAATAACTACAGGAGATTTAAAAACCTTATTTAAACGTTTAGTTTTAGTATCAAGAGGACCAGAATCCTCTATTTCTAATGCAATTAATACTTCTTTAAATAAAGAACGAATAAATTCCATCTTGAACAAATACAAAGATTTATCAGCATCAACCTCTGAGACAGAAACCTCTGAACCAGAAGAACCATTATCAGTATCAGAATGATGATGTTCATTTAAAAATTCATCTGAAAAAAGAGAAGTTTTAAAAGACTTTTATGTATACTAGAAGGAGAAATAACAGACATAGCCTTCTTAATGGATTTAGAAACAAAATCTCTTATGTTATCAGGAACACTCTGAGTATTAGATGTTGACGGAACAGCAACAGGTAATGTAACAGTACTAAAGGAAATTTTATCTGCATTAACAAGTTTGTCATGACATTTAATACAAACAACAGCTGAAAGAACAGATACCAAAAATGATACACTTAGCTTTGGTAGCTCCAGCACCGGGCAGCGATTTTCCTGAAGTATCTTCTGACTCAGTTGCAACGTGGAACATCTTGCAATATGTAATAGAAAAAACAACATATAAAGCAAAATTGATCAAATTCCTTAAATGACAGTTTCAGGAATGGGAAAAAAATGCCAGTGAACAAGCTTCTAGCAACCAGAAGCAATAAATAATGAGACTTAAATAATGTGGAGACAAAAGTGACGCCCATATTTTTTTAGCGCCAAATAAGACGCCCACATTATTTGGCGCCTAAATGCTTTTGGCGCCAAAAATGACGCCACATCCGGAACGCCGACACTTTTGACGCAAAAGAACGTCAAAAATGACGCAACTTCCGGCGACACGTATGACGCCGGAAACAGAAAAAAAAATTTGCGCCAAAAAAGTCTGCGCCAAGAATGACGCAATAAAATGAAGCATTTTCAGCCCCCGCGAGCCTAACAGCCCACAGGGAAAAAGTCAAATTTTTTAAGGTAAGAAAAAATGATTGATTCAAATACATTATCCCAAATATGAAACTGACTGTCTGAAAATAAGGAATGTTGAACATCCTGAGTCAAGGCAAATAAATGTTTGAATACATATATTTAGAACTTTATAAAAAAGTGCCCAACCATAGCTTAGAGTGTGTCAGAAAATAAGACTTACTTACCCCAGGACACTCATCTACATGTTGTAGAAAGCCAAACCAGTACTGAAACGAAAATCAGCAGAGGTAATGGTATATATATATAAGAGTATATCGTCGATCTGAAAAGGGAGGTAAGAGATGAATCTCTACGACCGATAACAGAGAACCTATGAAATAGACCCCGTAGAAGGAGATCATTGCATTCAAATAGGCAATACTCTCCTCACATCCCTCTGACATTGACTGCACGCTGAGAGGAAAACCGGGCTCCAAACTGCTGCGGAGCGCATATCAACGTAGAATCTAGCACAAACTTACTTCACCACCTCCATAGGAGGCAAAGTTTGTAAAACTGATTTGTGGGTGTGGTGAGGGGTGTATTTATAGGCATTTTAAGGTTTGGGAAACTTTGCCCCTCCTGGTAGGAATGTATATCCCATACGTCACTAGCTCATGGACTCTTGCTAATTACATGAAAGAAACAGAATTTATGCTTACCTGATAAATTACTTTCTCCAACGGTGTGTCCGGTCCACGGGGTCATCCTTACTTGTGGGATATTATCTTCCCCAACAGGAAATGGCAAAGAGCCCAGCAAAGCTGGTCACATGATCCCTCCTAGGCTCCGCCTTCCCCAGTCATTCGACCGACGTAAAGGAGGAATATGCATAGGAGAAATCATATGATACCGTGGTGACTGTAGTTAGAGAAAATAATTCATCAGACCTGATTAAAAAACCAGGGCGGGCCGTGGACCGGACACACCGTTGGAGAAAGTAATTTATCAGGTAAGCATAAATTCTGTTTTCTCCAACATAGGTGTGTCCGGTCCACGGCGTCATCCTTACTTGTGGGAACCAATACCAAAGCTTTAGGACACGGATGATGGGAGGGAGCAAATCAGGTCACCTAGATGGAAGGCACCACAGCTTGCAAAACCTTTCTCCCAAAAACAGCCTCCGAAGAAGCAAAAGTATCAAATTTGTAAAATTTGGTAAAAGTGTGCAGTGAAGACCAAGTCGCTGCCTTACATATCTGATCAACAGAAGCCTCGTTCTTGAAGGCCCATGTGGAAGCCACAGCCCTAGTGGAGTGAGCTGTGATTCTTTCAGGAGGCTGCCGTCCGGCAGTCTCATAAGCCAATCGGATGATGCTTTTAAGCCAAAAAGAGAGAGAGGTAGAAGTTGCTTTTTGACCTCTCCTTGTACCAGAATAAACAACAAACAAGGAAGATGTTTGTCTGAAATCCTTTGTAGCCTCTAAATAGAATTTTAGAGCACGAACTACATCCAAATTGTGCAACAAACGTTCCTTCTTTGAAACTGGATTCGGACACAAAGAAGGCACAACCATCTCCTGGTTAATATTTTTGTTAGAAACAACTTTCGGAAGAAAACCAGGTTTAGTACGCAAAACCACCTTATCTGCATGGAACACCAGATAAGGAGGAGAACACTGCAGAGCAGATAACTCTGAAACTCTTCTAGCAGAAGAAATTGCAACCAAAAACAAAACTTTCCAAGATAATAACTTAATATCTACGGAATGTAAGGGTTCAAACGGAACCCCTTGAAGAACTGAAAGAACTAAATTGAGACTCCAAGGAGGAGTCAAAGGTTTGTAAACAGGCTTGATTCTAACCAGAGCCTGAACAAAAGCTTGAACATCTGGCACAGCCGCCAGCTTTTTGTGAAGTAAAACAGATAAAGCAGAAATCTGTCCCTTCAAAGAACTTGCAGATAATCCTTTCTCCAAACCCTCTTGTAGAAAGGATAGAATCTTAGGAATTTTTATCTTGTTCCATGGGAATCCTTTAGATTCGCACCAACAGATATATTTTTTCCATACTTTATGGTAAATTTTTCTAGTTACAGGCTTTCTAGCCTGAATAAGAGTATCAATGACAGAATCTGAGAACCCACGCTTTGATAAAATCAAGCGTTCAATCTCCAAGCAGTCAGTTGGAGTGAGGCCAGATTCGGATGTTCGAACGGACCTTGAACAAGAAGGTCCCGTCTCAAAGGTAGCTTCCATGGTGGAGCCGATGACATATTCACCAGGTCTGCATACCAAGTTCTGCGTGGCCACGCAGGAGCTATCAAGATCACCGAAGCCCTCTCCTGATTGATCCTGGCTACCAGCCTGGGAATGAGAGGAAACGGTGGGAATACATAAGCTAGGTTGAAGGTCCAGGGCGCTACTAGTGCATCTACTAGAGTCGCCTTGGGATCCCTGGATCTGGACCCGTAGCAAGGAACCTTGAAGTTCTGACGAGACGCCATCAGATCCATGTCTGGAATGCCCCATAATTGAGTTATTTGGGCAAAGATTTCCGGATGGAGTTCCCACTCCCCCGGATGAAATGTCTGACGACTCAGAAAATCCGCTTCCCAATTTTCCACTCCTGGGATGTGGATTGCAGACAAGTGGCAGGAGTGAATCTCCGCCCATTGAATTACTTTGGTCACTTCTTCCATCGCCAGGGAACTCCTTGTTCCCCCCTGATGGTTGATATATGCAACAGTCGTCATGTTGTCTGATTGAAACCTTATGAATTTGGCCTTTGCTAGTTGAGGCCAAGCCTTGAGAGCATTGAATATCGCTCTCAGTTCCAGAATGTTTATCGGGAGAAGAGATTCTTCCCGAGACCATAGACCCTGAGCTTTCAGGGGTTCCCAGACCGCGCCCCAGCCCACCAGACTGGCGTCGGTCGTGACAATGACCCACTCTGGTCTGCGGAAGCTCATCCCTTGTGACAGGTTGTCCAGGGTCAGCCACCAACGGAGTGAATCTCTGGTTCTCTGATCTACTTGGATCGTCGGGGACAAGTCTGTATAATCCCCATTCCACTGTCTGAGCATGCACAGTTGTAATGGTCTTAGATGAATTTGCGCAAAAGGAACTATGTCCATTGCCGCAACCATCAAACCTATTATTTCCATGCACTGCGCTATGGAAGGAAGAAGAACAGAATGAAGTACTTGACAAGAGTTTAGAAGTTTTGATTTTCTGGCCTCTGTCAGAAAAATCTTAATTTCTAAGGAGTCTATTATTGTTCCCAAGAAGGGAACTCTTGTTGACGGGAATAGAGAACTTTTTTCTACGTTCACTTTCCACCCGTGAGATCTGAGAAAGGCTAGGACAATGTCCGTATGAGCCTTTGCTTGTGGCAGAGACGACGCTTGAATCAGTATGTCGTCCAAGTAAGGTACTACTGCAATGCCCCTTGGCCTTAGCACCGCTAGAAGGGACCCTAGTACCTTTGTGAAAATTCTTGGAGCAGTGGCTAATCCGAATGGAAGTGCCACAAACTGGTAATGCTTGTCCAGAAAGGCGAACCTTAGGAACCGATGATGTTCCTTGTGGATAGGAATATGTAGATACGCATCCTTTAAATCCACCGTGGTCATGAATTGACCTTCCTGGATGGTAGGAAGAATTGTCCGAATGGTTTCCATTTTGAACGATGGAACCCTGAGAAATTTGTTTAGGATCTTGAGATCCAAAATTGGCCTGAATGTTCCCTCTTTTTTGGGAACTATGAACAGATTGGAGTAAAACCCCATCCCTTGTTCTCCTAATGGAACAGGATGAATCACTCCCATTTTTAACAGGTCTTCTACACAATGTAAGAATGCCTGTCTTTTTATTTGGTCTGAAGACAATTGAGACCTGTGGAACCTTCCCCTTGGGGGTAGTTCCTTGAATTCCAGGAGATAACCTTGAGAAACTATTTCTAGCGCCCAAGGATCCTGAACATCTCTTGCCCAAGCCTGAGCGAAGAGAGAGAGTCTGCCCCCCACCAGATCCGGTCCCGGATCGGGGGCCAACATCTCATGCTGTCTTAGTAGCGGTAGCAGGCTTCTTGACCTGCTTACCTTTGTTCCAGCCTTGCATCGGTCTCCAAGCTGGCTTGGTTTGAGAAGAATTACCCTCTTGCTTAGAGGATGTAGAATTTGAGGCTGGTCCGTTTCTGCGAAAGGGACGAAAATTCGTTTTATTTTTAGCCTTAAAAGACCTATCCTGAGGAAGGGCGTGGCCCTTTCCCCCAGTGATGTCTGAAATAATCTCTTTCAAGTCAGGGCCAAACAGCGTTTTCCCCTTGAAAGGGATGTTAAGCAATTTGTTCTTGGAGGACACATCCGCTGACCAAGACATTAGCCAAAGCGCTCTGCGCGCCACAATAGCAAAACCTGAATTTTTCGCCGCTAATCTAGCTAATTGCAAAGTGGCGTCTAAGGTAAAAGAGTTAGCCAATTTAAGTGCTTGAACTCTGTCCATAACCTCCTCATAAGAAGATGCTTTATTGAGCGACTTTTCTAGTTCTTCGAACCAGAAACACGCTGCTGTAGTGACAGGAACAATGCATGAAATTGGTTGTAGAAGGTAACCTTGCTGAACAAACATCTTTTTAAGCAAACCCTCTAATTTTTTATCCATAGGATCTTTGAAAGCACAACTATCTTCTATAGGGATAGTGGTGCGTTTGTTTAGAGTAGAAACCGCCCCCTCGACCTTGGGGACTGTCTGCCATAAGTCCTTCCTGGGGTCGACCATAGGAAATAATTTCTTAAATATAGGGGGAGGGACAATAGGTATGCCGGGCCTTTCCCATTCTTTATTCACAATGTCCGCCACCCGCTTGGGTATAGGAAAAGCTTCGGGGGGCACCGGGACCTCTAGGAACTTGTCCATCTTACATAATTTCTCTGGAATGACCAAATTGTCACAATCATCCAGAGTAGATAACACCTCCTTAAGCAGAGCGCGGAGATGTTCCAATTTAAATTTGAATGTAATAACGTCAGGTTCAGCTTGTTGAGAATTTTTTCCTGAATCTGAAATTTCTCCCTCAGACAAAACCTCCCTGGCCCCTTCAGACTGGTGTAAGGGCATGTCAGAACCATTATCATCAGCGTTCTCATGCTCTTCAGTATCTAAAACAGAGCAGTCGCGCTTTCGCTGATAAGTGGGCATTTTGGCTAAAATGTTTTTAATAGAATTATCCATTACAGCCGTTAATTGTTGCATAGTAAGGAGGATTGGCGCACTAGATGAACTAGGGACCTCCTGAGTGGGCAAGACTGGTGTAGACATAGAAGGAGATGATGCAGTACCATGCTTACTCCCCTCACTTAAGGAATCATTTTGGGCAACATTATTATCAGTGGCATCATTGTCCCTACTTTGTTTGTCACATTCATCACATATATTTAAATGGAGAGGAACCTTGGCTTCCGAACATACAGAACATCGTCTATCTGATGGTTCAGACATGTTAATAGGCATAAACTTGATAACAAAGCACAAAAAACGTTTTAAAATAAAACCGTTACTGTCACTTTAAATTTTAAACTGAACACACTTTATTACTGAATATGTGAAAAAGTATGAAGGAATTGTTCACCACAGTGTCTTAAAGCCTTAAAAGTATTGCACACCAAATTTGAAAGCTTTAACTCTTAAAATAACGGAACCGGAGCCGTTTTTACATTTAACCCCTATACAGTCCCTGGTATCAGCTTTGCTGAGACCCAACCAAGCCCAGAGGGGAATACGATACCAAATGACGCCTTCAATAAGCTTTTTCAGTGGATCTGAGCTCCTCACACATGCATCTGCATGCCTTGCTTCTCAAAAACAACTGCGCACTAGTGGCGCGAAAATGAGGCTCTGCCTATGACTAGAAAAGGCCCCCAGTGAAAAAGGTGTCCAATACAGTGCCTGCCGTTTTTTTAACACAATTCCCAAGATTAAAATAACTCTTCAAAGTTATAAACCATTAAATATGTTTATAAAGTAATCGTTTTAGCCCAGAGAAATGTCTACCAGTCTTTAAAGCCCTTGTGAAGCCCTTTATTCTTATATTTAAAACTAAGAAAATGGCTTACCGGATCCCATAGGGAAAATGACAGCTTCCAGCATTACCAAGTCTTGTTAGAAATGTGTCATACCTCAAGCAGCAAAGTCTGCCCACTGTTTCCCCCAACTGAAGATACTTCATCTCAACAGTCCTGTGTGGAAACAGCCATCGATTTTAGTAACGGTTGCTAAAATCATCTTCCTCATACAAACAGAAATCTTCATCTCTTTTCTGTTTCAGAGTAAATAGTACATACCAGCACTATTTTAAAATAACAAACTCTTGATTGAAGAATAAAACTACATTTAAACACCAAAAAACTCTAAGCCATCTCCGTGGAGATGTTGCCTGTGCAACGGCAAAGAGAATGACTGGGGAAGGCGGAGCCTAGGAGGGATCATGTGACCAGCTTTGCTGGGCTCTTTGCCATTTCCTGTTGGGGAAGAGAATATCCCACAAGTAAGGATGACGCCGTGGACCGGACACACCTATGTTGGAGAAAATAAATTATTTTTATCAGGTAAGAATACATTTTTATTTTCTGTGAAAGTCCACAAGATAATCACATGTGGGATCTTATACTCAAGCACTTTGATGAAATAGTGCCCGGTTTTTAAAAATGCTATTAAAAACAGGGGCACTTTCTTTCATCAAACTTTACATTGCAGCGTATTTTACAAATACTTGCCTTCTCCTGAAACGCTGGATCGCTGATTACCCCATCTGCTTCTTCCTGCTGTACTTACACAACAATGACAAAACCGGCATCCTCCAATCACGGCATGGCCTCACCAGATGGAAGCTCCTGGGGGGGGGGGAGCCATGATTAGAGGAAGCCGGTTTCATCATTGCTGACGAAGTACAGAGGATCTGCAGGCGGGGGGTCGGCAATCCGGCGTTTTTAGGAGAAGGTAAGTATTTGTAAAATCCACTGCAATGTAAACTTTGATGAATGAAAGTGCCCATGTTTTTAATAGTATTTTTAAAAAACGGGCACTATTTCATCAAAGTTTACATTCACTTTAAGGCAGGTATGTTACCGTTTAGATTAGTATAAGCATGCAAAGACCAACTGGCCGCCTTACATGACAATGTCCATATGATATAACTCATTAATAGAATAACCACATCAGGTTATGTGTGTGATTGCTGAGCAGAGTTTGTATGTGTTTTGGTACTTAGTTCAGTATGCTACTTACTGAGCTATTCGGAGCCTTATACATAATGGATTTATATTCAGGGAACACAGCATTTTAAGCTCCTGAGAGGCATACACAGAAAAAAATTCCTTATAGGAAGTAAAAGATTATGGCTGATTGCATGCACAATTTAGAGATACAAAGCTTTGAAATAACCTAGTACTGGAACAAATTTGTATAGTACAAAAACAGTGGGGACAGTTTTTGTTCCATATTACAGTGTAAAAACAGTATACAGATAATGCTCTGACACTCTAAGATTAGTTTTAATGCACAAAAAAAAAAAAAAGAAGAAAACAAACAGCAGACTGAAAATGCTAAATAAAACACCTTGGCAGCCCTTTGCATGAGTACTCACCCATTTTAAGCAAATAAATCAATAATTAGATGCATCAAACTGGATGAAATACAGACCCAGAACTCTGCACTGCTTATTTAGACTGTAGTAGGCCTCAGTAAATTTGAAAAAGACTGTGGACTTGGGAAGGGGGGGGGGGAGCTAACGGCAGGAGGGAGGGAAAAGAGAAAATGGCAAAATAACAAAAAAAAACTTTTTGTACTGAGCAAAATAAGCATAAAAAAAAATAAAACACACATCCCCTACGAAACTAGAGCGTGCACAACTAAACTGTTGAGTGCACAAAAATGCCAGCAGATATCTTAAAGGGCCAAACACCTATTACAGAAAGGTGCTAAAAAAAAAAAGTCTCAACAGAGCTGCCAGAGAGTTAATAAAGCCAATCAGTATAGTCTGTAATGTTTTAAAACAGTATAAAGTATGCAGGAACCTGCAAAATAGGCAAAAAAAGGTGTGTTAAGAGTTGAAACAGAGTTAGTTCCCTGTACCTGACTGAGTACCTAAATAGCATCTGGGCAGTGTGTGTGTTGAGGTACAGCACTTACCTGAACAGCCCTACCAGGCATGCAGTTGCAGCAGTATCTACTGGTTTGAAACAGAGAGTAGACAAATGCTTCAAAAACAGCAGCCTTGAAAAAAAATTCATAGCATGTAAGACTACAACAGAACTATTCAATAGACACTCACAAGCAAGCAGCAAAACAACCAAACCAGTACTGAAACATCAGCAGAGGTTATGGAAATAGGAGTATATTTGTTAATGTATAATGGGAGGCAGAAGACACGTCCCTGCGACTGATTACAGCAGGTTTACAAAAGATTTTCCATGAGGTGAAAGCATAGAATCATAAACCATACCCCAAACACATCACTCTGACAAGCATTGCACTCTGAGGGGAAACTGGTTCTCTACATAGACTGAAAACCCCTTTCTCTGAAGATCACATGCACAACTTCATTCTTCAACCACCCCCATGGAAGCAAAGTAAAGACTGAGGTATGTTTGAGGTGGAAGGATTTATAGCGCTCTTGAGGTTTGGGAATCTTTGCAGCCTCCTCCTAGTGGTAGAGAAGGGTAATTCCCATAAGTAATGGATCGTGGATTCTCACCACCTGTATGAAAAAATCCAACTTTTTTTTTAAATGATTGATTTGTCTCTACCCTAATAGCATAGGATAACACTGTACATGTAACGTTATAATAAATGCCCAATTAGCGGCAAATTGCAGCAAACATGAACAGCACAGGATATTATAGCAGTTCACACCCTATGATAAAACAGACAGTGAATAAAAGGGTAGAATATTAAGAAGTGGAAACACAGTAATTCACACAGAGATTATGCAGTATAAAGATTTAAGGTATAACTACATAAATATGTGGCTGCTAAACATTTGCACAAATGTATATGAATAAATTTAAATGCAGCCAACATAAAATGCATAGAAAGGATTAAGCCCCACTTCTTACACCCCCCCCCCCACACCTGAATGCTTAGAAGCAGGAAAGTGGTACACCAGAAAAGGGTAACCACCAACAGAAGAAACAGGGAGAAGAGGAAAAAAACTTTAGTGCAGTGGGAAAAACTAGCTAACACTCTCCAGTCTGGGAAGTAGTACACCTGGACAGAGCTCTTTACTTCCACACTGCACTCCCTCCTATAGAACCCAACACCTTCTTAGTGCTCTTGCTGTAACTACTCTCATGAGAAAAAGAGGAAAAAGAGGAAAAAGAGCCAAAAGAAGGGTGGACAGGCACCAGAGTACCCAAAGAGCAAAATTTAAAGGGCCCCAAATAAAAACACAATGTATGCTTACCAGATAAATTCCTTTCCTTCCAAAAACATCAAACTAGTAAAAATTAGAAAAAGTATGTAAGGAGCACCAGGTAGTCGCCTTACAAATCTTATCCATAGAGGCTTCATTCTTAAAGGCCTAAGAGGAAGCCACTGCTCTAGTGGAATGAGCCGTTATCCTCTCAGGAGGATGATGTCCCGCTGTCTCATAAGCTAAGCAGATGACGCTCCTTAAACAAAAAGATAGGGAAGTCAAAGTTACCTTCTGCCCCTTATGCTTCCCGAATAGACAACAAAGAGGAAGATTGTCTAAACTTCTTAGTAGCCTGAAGAAAGGACTTCAAGGCGCGAACCACATCCAAATGGTGAAGTAAACGTTCCTTTGATGAAGGAGGATTACGACACAAGGAAGGAACCACTCTTGATTGATGTTGCGATCTGACACAACCTTAGGAAGAAAACCTAATTTAGTACATAAAACTGCGTTATCTGCATGAAAAATCAGATAAGAGAACTCACATCGCAAAGCAGAGATCTCAGAAACTCTGCACGAAGAGGCAATGGCCATTAAAAAGAGAACCTTCCAAGAGAACAATTTAATGTCAACGGAATGCAGAGGCTCAAACAGAGCTTGTTGCAAAACACGAAGAACAAGATTTAGGCTCCAATGAGGAGCCCCAGATCTAAACACAGGTCTGATCCTAAGCAGAGCTTTAAAGAACTGCAAGTCTGGAAGCTCAAGTGGATTAGAGCAAAAAGTCTCTAAAGGAGGTGCGCAGATAAAAACAGGACCAGGAGCCTCAAATAGAATCAGCGATCGGGGCAGCACTCTTGAGAAGGGAAGCAGTGAAGAAAACCTGTGACAACAGAAAAAAAAGAGGCGCCTCATAGAACAGTAACGTCTGCACAAAGAGATGAACAAAAGCAGTCACAAACTCCAACCGGGAGGGTACTCACATAGAGAGCGGCACAACAGCATGCCTCACAACGCAAGACGGGATCTCACGACGCCCAACAGACGAGTGTACGGGATACTCCACGTGGGTTCCAGTAGCCAATCGGCAGTAACACAGGAGCCGACGTCACAATGGGAGCCGTCCAAGTGGTAGCCAATCTCAGTGCTGCAGACCCGGCAAGTTAAATGACGGTTCAATGCGAGCAGGAAAATAGTGCAAAGAATATAGAGCAGGTACAAAACCATCAATGTCAATATTTTTTTCTATAACAACAACAAGAGATTCTCCAACTTTTCCTTCTGCTACAAGTGTTTCTCCATCACGATTGATGAAATTCACTCTGACTTTGTCATTTGAGCTGTAGCAGCGTGCAGGCCCGGGTTCTACACAACTTGACTTGTGTATAACACCGGAAGCTCAGCTAGCCTCTTGTGCAATAAAACCGACAGGGCCAAAATCTGTCCTCAGGGAACTAGCAGAAAAGCCCTTCTCCAGTCCATCCTGGAGAAAGATAAGATCCTGGCAACCTTTACTCTGTGTCAGGAAAAACCCCGCTCTTCACACCAGAATAAGTAGGTCCTCCACCCTTTGTGGTAGATACGCCGATTAACTGGTTTACAAGCATGAATAAGAGTATCAATAACACTCTCAGAAAAACTTTTCTTTGCTAAGACTAAGTGTTCAATCCCCACGCAGTCAGCCTCAGAGAATCTTTATTTTGTTGAACAAATTGACCTTGTAACAGCAGGTCTCTGTGACAAGGTAACTTCCACGGAGGAGATGAGGACATCCACACTAGGTCCGCGAACCGCGTCCTTCGCAGCCACGATGGAGCAATCAGGATTACCGATACCTGCTCCTGCTTGATGCGGACCACCACTCGAGGAAGAAGCGGTAATGGAGAAAAAAGATATCAGTTTGAACCTCCAGGGCACTGCTAGTGCCTCTATTAGATCTGCTTCGGGATCCCTCGACCTCGACCCGTTTCAGGGTAGCTTGGTATTGAGACGGGACCCCATAAGATCTATCTCCGGCGCCCCCCACTTGCTGCATATCCCTGGATACACCTTGGGATGGAGAGACCATTCCCCTGGGTGGAAGGATTGCCTGCTGAGAAAATCCGCCTCCCAGTTGTCCACACCCAGCGAACAGCTGTGAGCCTCCAACCACTCCAGAATCTGAGATAATTCCTTCATCGCCAAGGAACTTCTTGTTCCCCCCTGATGGTTGATGTAAGCCACGGAGGATATATTGTCCGATTGGAATCTGATAAATAGGGACGAACCCAGAAGTGGCATTGAAGATTGCCCGTAGTTCCAAAATTGATTGGGAGGGAGGACTCCTCCTGAGTCCACAACCCATGTGCCTTCCTGGCACCCCAAACAGCTCCCCAAGCAGATAGGCTTGTGCCCGTAGTCACAATCTCCCAGGATGGTCTTAAGAAGCACGCCCCTTGGGACAGATGATCTTGACAGAGCCACCAAGAGAGCGATTCTCTCGACCGGCTGTCTAATACAATCTGTAGAGACAGATCAAAATGATTGTGGTTCCACTGTCTCAGCATGCACAGCTGTAAAGGTCTGAGACGGAACCTGGCAAAAGGAATAATGTCCATGCAGGACACCATGAGACCAACCACCTCCATACACTGAGCCACAAAGGGACTCAAGGAGGTCTGGAGGGCAAGACATGCCGAAGTTAGCTTGCAACGTTTCTGGTCCGTTAGAAATATCCTCATGGATATGGAGTCTATTATAGCACCCAGGATTTTCACCCTGGTACTTGGGATAAGAGAACTCTTTTCCAAGTTATCTTCCATCCATGTGATCGAAGAAGACTGAGAAGGGACTCTGAGTATTCTTCCGTAAGATGACAAGATGGTGCTTGCACCAGAATATTGTCCAAGTATGGGGCTACTATAATACCCTGAGTTCTGGCAACGGCTAGAAGAGCCCCCAGAACCTTTGTAAGGATTCTTGGAGCAGTAGCTAGGCCAAACGGAAGGGCAATGAACTGGAAGTGCTGGTCCAGGAATGCAAACCTCCGGAACTGAAAGTGTTTCCTATGGATTGGAACATGAAGTTAAGCGTCCTTCAGATCTATAGTGGTCATAAACTGGCCTTCGTGAACTAAAGTAAGTATGGACCTTATTGTCTCCATCTTGAATGAAGGGACACTGAGAATTCTGTTTAAGCACTTTAGGTCCAGAATTGGGAGGAAAGTTCCCTCCTTCTTTGGGACCATGAAAAGGTTTGAATAAAACGTCAAATCTCTTTCTTCGATAGGCACAGGGACAACAACTCCTAAGGAGGATAGGTCCCGAATGCACCCTAGAAAGGCATCCCTCTTTTCTGGTCTGTAGACAGGTTCGAGAGTAGGAATCTGCCCCTGGGCGGATGAGATTTTAAGCCCATCTTGTATCCCGGAGTAAGACCTCCAGGACCCATGGATCCTGTATGTCCCTGAACCAAGCGTCTGAAAAAAAAGACAGTTTGCCCCCTACACAATCCGATCCTGGATCGGGGGCCTACCCTTCATGACAATTTGTTTTCGGCAGGCTTCTTATTCTGCTTGGACTTATTTCAGGACTGAGCCGGCTTACAAGTACTCTTGGGCTGCTTGGGCTTGGAGGAGGATTGTTGTCGTTGGGATTTGTCAGAACGAAAGGAACAAAAATTAGAAGATTGTCGTCCCTTAGACTTGTTGTTCTTATCTTGCGGTAGGAAGGCACACGTGCCTCCGCTAACCGTAGACAAAATGGAGTCTAGGCCTGGACCAAATAAAATCTTTCCCTTGAAGGGAAGAAAAAGGAGCCTGGACTTAGAAGTCTGCAGACCTCTCAGAGCTTTAATTCTGTCTTAAATATCCTTGAGGGGAGACTCCACCTCAATGGGTTCCGACAAAGAGTCACACCAGTAGGTAGCTGCTCCAGCAACCGCAGCCTCCGGTTGAAATAAAAATCCTGTATATTGAAAAATCTTTCTCAGAAAACATAATTTATGTAAGAACTTACCTGATAAATTCATTTCTTTCATATTAGCAAGAGTCCATGAGCTAGTGACGTATGGGATATACATTCCTACCAGGAGGGGCAAAGTTTCCCAAACCTCAAAATGCCTATAAATACACCCCTCACCACACCCACAATTCAGTTTAACGAATAGCCAAGAAGTGGGGTGATAAAAAAGTGCGAAAGCATAAAAAATAAGGAATTGGAATAATTGTGCTTTATACAAAATCATAACCACCACAAAAAAAGGGCGGGCCTCATGGACTCTTGCTAATATGAAAGAAATGAATTTATCAGGTAAGTTCTTACATAAATTATGTTTTCTTTCATGTAATTAGCAAGAGTCCATGAGCTAGTGACGTATGGGATAATGACTACCCAAGATGTGGATCTTTCCACACAAGAGTCACTAGAGAGGGAGGGATAAAATAAAGACAGCCAATTCCTGCTGAAAATAATCCACACCCAAAATAAAGTTTAACGAAAAACATAAGCAGAAGATTCAAACTGAAACCGCTGCCTGAAGTACTTTTCTACCAAAAACTGCTTCAGAAGAAGAAAATACATCAAAATGGTAGAATTTAGTAAAAGTATGCAAAGAGGACCAAGTTGCTGCTTTGCAGATCTGGTCAACCGAAGCTTCATTCCTAAACACCCAGGAAGTAGAAACTGACCTAGTAGAATGAGCTGTAATTCTCTGAGGCGGAGTTTTACCCGACTCAACATAGGCAAGATGAATTAAAGATTTCAACCAAGATGCCAAAGAAATGGCAGAAGCTTTCTGGCCTTTTCTAGAACCGGAAAAGATAACAAATAGACTAGAAGTCTTACGAAAAGATTTCGTAGCTTCAACATAATATTTCAAAGCTGTAACAACATCCAAAGAATGCAACGATTTCTCCATAGAATTCTTAGGATTAGGACATAATGAAGGAACCACAATTTCTCTACTAATGTTGTTGGAATTCACAACTTTAGGTAAAAATTCAAAAGAAGTTCGCAACACCGCCTTATCCTGATGAAAAATCAGAAAAGGAGACTCACAAGAAAGAGCAGATAATTCAGAAACTCTTCTGGCAGAAGAGATGGCCAAAAGGAACAAAACTTTCCAAGAAAGTAATTTAATGTCCAATGAATGCATAGGTTCAAACGGAGGAGCTTGAAGAGCTCCCAGAACCAAATTCAAACTCCAAGGAGGAGAAATTGACTTAATGACAGGTTTTATACGAACCAAAGCTTGTACAAAACAATGAATATCAGGAAGAATAGCAATCTTTCTGTGAAAAAGAACAGAAAGAGCAGAGATTTACAAACCCTTATCTAAACCATCCTGAAGAAACTGTAAAATTCTCGGTATTCTAAAAGAATGCCAGGAAAAATGATGAGAAAGACACCAAGAAATATAAGTCTTCCAGACTCTATAATATATCTCTCGAGATACAGATTTACGAGCCTGTAACATAGTATTAATCACAGAGTCAGAGAAACCTCTTTGACCAAGAATTAAGCGTTCAATCTCCATGCCTTTAAATTTAAGGATTTCAGATCCTGATGGAAAAAAGGACCTTGCGACAGAAGGTCTGGTCTTAACGGAAGAGTCCACGGTTGGCAAGAGGCCATCCGGACAAGATCCGCATACCAAAACCTGTGAGGCCATGCCGGAGCTACCAGCAGAACAAACGAGCATTCCTTCAGAATCTTGGAGATTACTCTTGGAAGAAGAACTAGAGGCGGAAAGATATAGGCAGGATGATACTTCCAAGGAAGTGATAATGCATCCACTGCCTCCGCCTGAGGATCCCGGGATCTGGACAGATACCTGGGAAGTTTCTTGTTTAGATGGGACGCCATCAGATCTATTTCTGGAAGTTCCCACATTTGAACAATCTGAAGAAATACCTCTGGGTGAAGAGACCATTCGCCCGGATGCAACGTTTGGCGACTGAGATAATCCGCTTCCCAATTGTCTACACCTGGGATATGAACCGCAGAGATTAGACAGGAGCTGGATTCCGCCCAAACCAAAATTCGAGATACTTCTTTCATAGCCAGAGGACTGTGAGTCCCTCCTTGATGATTGATGTATGCCACAGTTGTGACATTGTCTGTCTGAAAACAAATGAACGATTCTCTCTTCAGAAGAGGCCAAAACTGAAGAGCTCTGAAAATTGCACGGAGTTCCAAAATATTGATCGGTAATCTCACCTCCTGAGATTCCCAAACTCCTTGTGCCGTCAGAGATCCCCACACAGCTCCCCAACCTGTGAGACTTGCATCTGTTGAAATTACAGTCCAAGTCGGAAGCACAAAAGAAGCCCCCTGAATTAAACGATGGTGATCTGTCCACCATGTTAGAGAGTGTCGAACAATCGGTTTTAAAGATATTAATTGAGATATCTTCGTGTAATCCTTGCACCATTGCTTCAGCATACAGAGCTGAAGAGGTCGCATGTGAAAACGAGCAAAGGGGATCGCGTCCGATGCAGCAGTCATAAGACCTAGAATTTCCATGCATAAGGCTACCGAAGGGAATGATTGTGACTGAAGGTTTCGACAAGCTGCAATCAACTTTAGACGTCTCTTGTCTGTTAAAGACAGAGTCATGGACACTGAATCCATCTGGAAACCCAGAAAAGTTACCCTTGTCTGAGGAATCAAAGAACTTTTTGGTAAATTGATCCTCCAACCATGATCTTGAAGAAACAACACAAGTCGATTCGTATGAGATTCTGCTAAATGTAAAGACTGAGCAAGTACCAAGATATCGTCCAAATAAGGAAATAACACAATACCCTGTTCTCTGATTACAGACAGCAGGGCACCGAGAACCTTTGTAAAAATTCTTGGAGCTGTAGCTAGGCCAAACGGCAGAGCCACAAATTGGTAATGCTTGTCCAGAAACGAGAATCTCAGGTACTGATAATGATCTGGATGAATCTGAATATGCAGATATGCATCCTGTAAATCTATTGTGGACATATAATTCCCTTGCTGAACAAAAGGTAAGATAGTCCTTACAGTTACCATCTTGAACGTTGGTATCCTTACATAACGATTCAATATTTTTAGATCCAGAACTGGTCTGAAAGAATTCTCCTTCTTTGGTACAATGAAGAGATTTGAATAAAACCCCATCCCCTGTTCCGGAACTGGAACTGGCATAATTACTCCAGTCAACTCTAGATCTGAAACACATTTCAGAAATGCTTGAGCTTTTACTGGATTTACTGGGACACGGGAAAGAAAAAATCTCTTTGCAGGAGGTCTCAACTTGAAACCAATTCTGTACCCTTCTGAAACAATGCTCTGAATCCAAAGATTGTGAACAGAATTGATCCAAATTTCCTTGAAAAAACGTAACCTGCCCCCTACCAGCAGAGCTGGAATGAGGGCCGCACCTTCATGTGGACTTAGAAGCAGGCTTTGCCTTTCTAGCTGGCTTGGATTTATTCCAGACTGGAGATGGTCTCCAAACTGAAACTGCTCCTGAGGATGAAGGATCAGGCTTTTGTTCTTTGTTGAAACGAAAGGAACGAAAACGATTATTAGCCCTGTTTTTACCTTTAGATTTTTTATCCTGTGGTAAAAAAGTTCCTTTCCCACCAGTAACAGTTGAAATAATGGAATCCAACTGAGAACCAAATAATTTGTTACCCTGGAAAGAAATGGAAAGTAAAGTTGATTTAGAAGCCATATCAGCATTCCAAGTTTTAAGCCATAAAGCACTTCTAGCTAAAATAGCTAGAGACATAAACCTGACATCAACTCTGATAATATCAAAAATGGCATCACAGATAAAATTATTACCATGCTGAAGAAGAATAATAATATCATGAGAATCACGATGTGTTACTTGTTGCGCTAAAGTTTCCAACCAAAAAGTTGAAGCTGCAGCAACATCAGCCAAAGATATAGCAGGTCTAAGAAGATTACCTGAACACATATAAGCTTTTCTTAGAAAGGATTCAATTTTCCTATCTAGAGGATCCTTAAACGAAGTACCATCTGACGTAGGAATAGTAGTACGTTTAGCAAGGGTAGAAATAGCCCCATCAACTTTAGGGATCTTGTCCCAAAATTCTAATCTGTCAGACGGCACAGGATATAATTGCTTAAAACGTTTAGAAGGAGTAAATGAATTACCCAAATTATCCCATTCTTTGGAAATTACTGCAGAAATAGCATTAGGAACAGGAAAAACTTCTGGAATAACCACAGGAGCTTTAAATACCTTATCTAAACATTTAGAATTAGTATCAAGAGGACCAGAATCCTCTATTTCTAAAGCAATTAGTACTTCTTTAAGTAAAGAACGAATAAATTCCATTTTAAATAAATATGAAGATTTATCAGCATCAACCTCTGAGACAGAATCCTCTGAACCAGAGGAATCATCAGAATCAGAATGATGATGTTCATTTAAAAATTCATCTGTAGGGAGAGAAGTTTTAAAAGATTTTTTACGTTTACTAGAAGGAGAAATAACAGACATAGCCTTCTTTATGGATTCAGAAACAAAATCTCTTATATTATCAGGAACATTCTGCACCTTAGATGTTGAAGGAACTGCAACAGGCAATGGTACTTTACTAAAGGAAATATTATCTGCTTTAACAAGTTTGTCATGACAATCAATACAAACAACAGCTGGAGGAATAGCTACCAAAAGTTTACAGCAGATACACTTAGCTTTGGTAGATTCAGCACTTGACAGCGATTTTCCTGTAGTATCTTCTGACTCAGATGCAACGTGAGACATCTTGCAATATGTAAGAGAAAAAACAACATATATATAAAGCAAAATTGATCAAATTCCTTAAATGACAGTTTCAGGAATGGGAAAAAATGCCAAAGAACAAGCTTCTAGCAACCAGAAGCAATAAAAAATGAGACTTAAATAATGTGGAGACAAAAGCGACGCCCATATTTTTTCGCGCCAAATAAGACGCCCACATTATTTGGCGCCTAAATGCTTTTTGGCGCCAAAAATGACGCCACATCCGGAACGCCGACATTTTTGGCGCAAAATAACGTCAAAAAATGACGCAACTTCCGGCGACACGTATGACGCCGGAAACGGAAATAGAATTTTTGCGCCAAAAAAGTCCGCGCCAAGAATGACGCAATAAAAAGAAGCATTTTCAGCCCCCGCGAGCCTAACAGCCCACAGGAAAAAAGTCAAATTTTAAGGTAAGAAAAATGTTAAATTAAAATGCATTATCCCAAATATGAAACTGACTGTCTGAAATAAGGAAAGTTGAACATTCTGAGTCAAGGCAAATAAATGTTTGAATACATATATTTAGAACTTTATAAACAAAGTGCCCAACCATAGCTTGGAGTGTCACAGAAAATAAGACTTACTTACCCCAGGACACTCCTCTACATATAGCAGATAGCCAAACCAGTACTGAAACGAGAATCAGTAGAGGTAATGGTATATATAAGAGTATATCGTCGATCTGAAAAGGGAGGTAAGAGATGAATCTCTACGACCGATAACAGAGAACCTATGAAATAGACCCCGTAGAAGGAGATCACTGCATTCAAATAGGCAATACTCTCCTCACATCCCTCTGACATTCACTGCACGCTGAGAGGAAAACCGGGCTCCAACTTGCTGCGGAGCGCATATCAACGTAGAATCTAGCACAAACTTACTTCACCACCTCCATCGGAGGCAAAGTTTGTAAAACTGAATTGTGGGTGTGGTGAGGGGTGTATTTATAGGCATTTTGAGGTTTGGGAAACTTTGCCCCTCCTGGTAGGAATGTATATCCCATACGTCACTAGCTCATGGACTCTTGCTAATTACATGAAAGAAAGGTTACCATTTTCCCTTGAACAATCGGCTCTCTGAACGAAGAACTATCCTCAAGAGGTATAGTAGTACGTTTAGCACAAGAGGTATAGTAGTACGTTTAGCAAGCATAGAGATAGCAACATCCACCTTAGGAATGGAGCCCCACAACTCCAGTTGAGAGTCCGTGACCAGGAACAACTTCTTAAAAGTAGACTAGGGGGAAACGGAAAAACAGAATTTATGCTTACCTGATAAATTACTTTCTCTTACGGTGTATCCAGTCCACGGATTCATCCTTACTTGTGGGATATTCTCATTCCCTACAGGAAGTGGCAAAGAGAGCACACAGCAGAGCTGTCCATATAGCTCCCCTTCAGGCTCCGCCCCACCAGTCATTCGACCGACGGTTAGGAGAAAAAATAGAAACCATAGGGTGCAGTGGTGACTGTAGTTTTCCAAAGATAAATTTAAACCTGACTTAATTGCCAGGGCAAGTCAGGTAACCTAAACGGAAGGCACCACTGCTTGCAAAACCTTAACCTCAAAAAAAGTCCAATCTTTATGAAATTTTCACCATATGATCCTAATGCTTTGAAATGATTGCACGGTAGATTTCAAGACAATTAACCCCTTACTGCCCAAACCGGAGCAAATTAAAGCAGGCCACCGGTTTAACAAACTACAGCACCATGCCACAGCCTCTGCTGTGGCCCTACCTTCCTTGGGGATTAGTTTTGAACGAAAAAAAGCCTCTCTGAAGTCCTCCAGCAATCTCTGGACTCTACACGTGAAGCTGCATGAAGCTGTCTGCCAAATCAACTGCGCAACTGAGGCGCAAAATTTAGGCCCCTCCCTCTTCACTCCGGAGTTGTGGGGCCTTCCCAAGCCAAAATAGGTGTCTAAAGGTATGCCATGCGGAAATAAAACCCCCAAAAAAGTGTTCCAAATGTAATACACACTTGTACAAATATCAGATTATTGTAATAAAATAATCGATTTCCCCTTAACAGTGTCCACCAGCGTTTGAAGCCCTTTTAACTAAGCCATCCTTCTATACTAAGTCTCAGAATATGGCTTACCTTCCCCACATGGGGATACTTGTCAGTCTTCTAGCATTACTAAGTCTTGACTAGAAAAAAAGTGACTGAGCATACCTTATAGCAGTTAAGCCTGCAAACTGTTCCCCCCAACTGAAGTTCTCCGGTACTCAACAGTCCTGTGTGGGAACGGCAATGGATTTTAGTTACAACATGCTAAAATCGTTTTCGTCTCAGCAGAAATCTTCATCACTTTCTGCCACAGAGTAAATAGTACAAACCGGCACTATTTTAAAATAAAAAAACTCTTGATTGAAGAAATAAAAACTACAAATCTAACACCACATTAACTTTACCCTCCCGTGGAGATGCTACTTGTTAGAGCGGCAAAGAGAATGACTGGGGGGGCGGAGCCTGAGGGGGAGCTATATGGACAGCTCTGCTGTGTGCTCTCTTTGCCACTTCCTGTAGGGAATGAGAATATCCCACAAGGATGAATCCATGGACTGGATACACCAAGTAAGAGAAATCAAATTCTTTCCCATTCGTTGTTAAAAATGTTTGCCATTTTAACCGACACAGGAAAAATCAAAGGAACTTTCCTGTCTTCGTAAAGTCTGTCTAATTTAGATATTATAGGTTCTTCAGGCAGCGCGGCCTCTGGAACCACTAACGTAGACAGAACCTCCTTTAATAAAAAAATGCAAGTGCTCAATTTTAAATCTAAAGGACGGTTCCTCCGCAGCAGGAGGCTTAGACGCTTAGTACTCCAACCCAGAAAGTTCACCCACTGAAGCTACAGAGGTTAACTCATCATCGGATAACTGGGACAATAGCTAAATCCGATAAAAATATTTAGATGACTCCGGGTCAGGAGAGCTATGTTTAACCTTTCTCTTACGTTTGTAAGAGCGAGGTAATGCACTGAGGGCCGCAGACAGCTCTGTTTGTAACTGCGCAGCAAAGTCCGCAGGAAGAAGGCCCTCTCTGGATGGAGGATTAGATGTGCTACGGGGAACTGCATGTGGATAATGTAGCAAGGGTAGTAATCTCACGGGACGCTGAGTCCTGAGAGGTAGACGGCTCAAAGGTAATACTAGTAGCCTTAGCAGTCTTGTCTCCCTTCTTAGACTTTATAACAGTGTTAAGGCATGTGGAACATAATTGAGTGGGCGGGAAAACCACAACCTCCTCACAATATAAACAGGTATGATTTAGTACAGAAGGAGTACCTTCTAACATGTTAGAGTACTCCATAGCTCAGGTTATACCCACAGAAAAAAAAAAAAAAAAAAAAAAAAACTTTTTTTTTTTTTTTTATATACTCCCAATGGCTAGGGCACTCACCACCTCCTAGACCCAGACAGTTAACGGAGGAAATGCTCTCCTCAGGTTGAAGTTTCAGCCAGAATGGAGGGAATGAACATAGACCACATGCTATGAAAAATGAAAATGGAATGAAAAATAATTAATACACTGATTAATGAACCCCAACTGTTCAATAAACCCCCCTCAGAGAATATTAACCCCTGGATCCTATCAAGATATAAAGGAGCCTCACTGTGACCCTTTTATAGCGTTTTATGTGTAAAAAAGTTGAAACAATCTTACCTCCAGGATCCATGCTGTGGAACAGAACACAGCCTCTCAAGTGTGACAGTCTTATAGCAGCGCTCCTGACATAGACTTGAGTGAGAGAAAGCAGGTAGTGAAACTTGTCAACACAGATTGCATAGGAGCATAGTTAGTAGTAGTCTGGATGGTTTCGCAAAAAAACTTTCCCTGCATCTCCAGACTCCTAAGCTTTCATCAATACTCTCACTGAGAGGTTGACATGACTACTTAAAACAGTCCTCCTCTTGAAGGGCAGATACCCTTTTTTCAGGACTCTCTGAATCTTCTTCTCTACCACCTCCTATCATGATGAAAGGCAAAGAATGACTGGGGTAATGAGAAAGTGGGATATTTAAGCCTTTGGCTGGGCTGTCTTTGCCTCCTCCTGGTGGCCAGGTGTTGTATTTTCCCAACAGTAAGGAATGAAGCCGTGGACTCTCCCTATCTTAGGAAGGAAAAATGTTGAGCAACCAGTGACACAAGTATCATTGTGCCAATTACAACTTTTAAATAAAAAATGTCATGCATTATACATTGTGTGAAACAGCATAAAAAGTGGGAAGTAATTGTGCTATGTAATAAATAAAGAGCCTGATTTGTGTGACTACTATGGCTTTGAGCTCAGCTGTGAAATCATTCTGCTGTATTCCGCATTGATGCACAAATGCACCTAGTCATAGCCTGTGGGCTGTGTAAGACATGTAGGTACTTACACAGCAAATGCCCCCTCCCCCTGCCTCCCTGATGTAGCATGAGGATAAAGCCCACTACTGTTACTGAGGATATACTGAGGGAGTACATCTGCTTGGCCAAACAGGAGGAGGCTAAAGGACCAGTCCCAGCGATCCCTAAGGCAGGCTTGTGACCACTACTCCTACAAGGAGAATTACATTGCACAGCCAGTAGTCTCCCACAATCCTCTCTTACAAGTTTCCCCTTATGAGGGTAATGTGGAATTATATATCTCACAACTACTTAAATAAATCTTGAGCAAAACCATCTTCACCACCTCCGGTGACAGGCAAAGAAAAACTAGGAGAGAACAGGAAGTAGGAGGACTATTAGAACTTTTGGTGTAGGGAGTATTTGCCTCCTCCTAGTGGTCAGGTGGGTGATTGAACAGTAAAGAATCATTGACTCTCTAATGAAAGTTATGATATTGAACCACAACCAACTGCATTATACTAACAAATCACATTGTTACTAATTTATCATAATAATTGGTACAATTTTGCTGATCATTGATTCCTGAGAATGAGACATTGTGTTATTTAATTACTGTTAACACCTATTTTCATTAATCCATATTTCAAAATATCTCCATCAACACAATATTTTTTTATAGGATGAGAGCAATCTGGTCTTAAAAAAGGTTTTGCTAAAGACCGAAACGCAGAGACTTTTCTGGTTAACGGCTCAGGTTCCCACTTGGGTAAGCATATTTCCTAATTTTTAACATTTGTGTTAGCTTTATTGCACTGTGTGATTTATCTTTTTATAGGACATAGGATATCGTTTAGTATCACCCACATTGAAGATTGTCTTGCATAAAAGAAGTCAAACTTCTGGATAAAATAAAAAAAAAATTTGGGGGGATATTCAACATATTTTTTACCCCACGGATGAGGTCACGTTATAACTAATTTTTGGTGTACACAACAACTTTCATTTCCACATTTTTAATTTGTATTTTTATTCATTTTCGGACACATAATTCACCTATATTTTTGAACACATTCCTCTTAAACACATTTTTAGATCATACACCTATTTGTCACGTTAAGGATTTTGGACACTCTTTTTTGTATCATCAGGACTATGTGGATATTTTTGATGCTATTGTAAGTTTACATGCAATTGATATATCACATTTTATATTTCTGTATTTATATCTCATCACTTTTGTATAATCCAATCTGCAAAAATCCATTTTGCAATTATCCATTCTGTATCTATTGAGAAACGGTTTTGGCTCAGTTATCGTATCAGAATGTTATACTTTTACACATTTTTTTAATAAACCAGAGGTCTGACCACTGGTTAATTGTGCTTAGTGCAAAGTGCTTGCAGGAGCATTAACCAGCCACTTGTAATAGCTGGTTATTTAACGTGCACCCCAGAACCCCTAACTTTAACCACTTATAACTGCATTGTGCATTTTTTATTTTTTAAATAAAAAGATGCTAATATATTTATTTTATTTACAGAAAAGAACTGTACACTAATTTGGGGGGGGGGGCAATTGGGGCACATTTTTTTAATTAACCAGAGGTCTGACCACTGGTTAATCTCGCTTAGCTACCGCGAGCTTGCAGGAGCATTAACCAGCCACTTGTAATAGCTGGTTATTTAACGTGCACCCATAAACGGTCACTTTTGCCCCTTTACGCATGTTAAAATAGGGCTCCACTTGTAATCTAACTATGTGTTTTTGATAAAATAATGATAATGGGGTTTTAAATAGTTTGAGACAGTTCTTGTCACTAATTTATAGTGGCATGCACACATAGTTTGATTTTTGAAGGTTGTTAGGTTTACCTTTTGTATAGTGTGCTGCTTAGTATTGTTATTTCCAGTGCAGGTTCTTTGACTTGTATCTTTCTAACATCTAAAAGGAAAGGCAACAAACAAAGTGTTCGTTGAGGAAATTTGATGATGGTCCCTGTGAATAGGATATGCAGATGAGCATCCTGGAGGTCTATTGTAGACCCTTTCCAACTTGTTTAGAGTCTTGAAGTCCAAGATGGGTCTGAAAGTTTCTTCCTTCTATGGGGCAATGAAAACGTTTGAGTAAAACCCTTGTCCCTGTTGTGAGATAGGCACTGGGACAATTACTCCCATATCCTCTAGATCATGAACACATTGAATGAAGGCAGATGCCTTTAAATGATTTTTGGGACATGAGAGATGTAATTGTCCTCAAGGAGGCCTGGATCAAAAACCTATCCGATAACTCTGAGATATGATGTTTTGTACCTAAAGGTCTATGACCGAATGAAACCAGGACTTCTGTAAATCGACTCAGATTCTTGTTTGGGGTCTGCACCTTCATGCAGACTTGGGGTTGGACTCCTTGCACTGTTAGTTTTTAGCCCAGGAAGAACCAGGCGTTTCTAGGCTGGCATGGAGGACTCAAGTTTTTGAGAGGATCTGCGGAGAAAAGAAAAGAACTAAACCGGTCACCCGATTTGTTCTTTCCTTTAGATTTCTTATCTTGAGGAAGAAAAGCTCCTTTTCCTCCAGTAACCATCGTCATGATTGAGTTCAGGTCAGAACCAAAGAGAATCTTCCATTGGAAGGAAAGAGACAGTAACCTATTCTTTGACACCATGTCTGCTGACTATGTATTTAGCCATAAAGCCCTTCTTGCTAGGACTGCCATGGACATATTTTTGACATTGATTTTGATGATGTCCACAATTGCGTCACAAATTTTGAGAGCCTTAATGCAATTCTGAAGATGACTCTGCAGCCATTTTGGATAAGGAATCACAATATTGGGCCCCTGCTGCAGCCACACATGTAACATGTTTTAAACATGGTTTAAAGTGAAGGTAAACTTTGGTTAATGAAAGCCCGTATTTTAAAAATACTATTAAAAACAGGGGCACTTTCATTCATCAAAGTTTACAAAGCAGCCGTTCTTATAAAAAAATTAACTTTTTTTCTTTTCACAGCTAGAGCAGCTTCCCCACATAGAGATCCTCTATTCACACGTCAGAAATGATTAATCCCGCTTCCTCCAATCACAGCATGGCCTCAGGCAATAACTCCCCTGGGGGGAAAGCCGTGATTGAAGGAAGCTGGATTAGTCATTGCTGACGTGTGAATAGAGGATTTCTAGGTGGGGGAAGCTGCTCTAGCTGTGAAATGAAAAAAAAAAGGTAATTTTTTTTAACAAAAACAGAATTTATGTTTACCTGATAAATTACTTTCTCCAACGGTGTGTCCGGTCCACGGCGTCATCCTTACTTGTGGGACATTCTCTTCCCCAACAGGAAATGGCAAAGAGCCCAGCAAAGCTGGTCACATGATCCCTCCTAGGCTCCGCCTACCCCAGTCATTCGACCGACGTTAAGGAGGAATATTTGCATAGGAGAAACCATATGGTACCGTGGTGACTGTAGTTAAGAAAATAAATTATCAGACCTGATTAAAAAAACCAGGGCGGGCCGTGGACCGGACACACCGTTGGAGAAAGTAATTTATCAGGTAAACATAAATTCTGTTTTCTCCAACATAGGTGTGTCCGGTCCACGGCGTCATCCTTACTTGTGGGAACCAATACCAAAGCTTTAGGACACGGATGAAGGGAGGGAGCAAATCAGGTCACCTAAATGGAAGGCACCACGGCTTGCAAAACCTTTCTCCCAAAAATAGCCTCAGAAGAAGCAAAAGTATCAAACTTGTAAAATTTGGTAAAAGTGTGCAGTGAAGACCAAGTCGCTGCCCTACATATCTGATCAACAGAAGCCTCGTTCTTGAAGGCCCATGTGGAAGCCACAGCCCTAGTGGAATGAGCTGTGATTCTTTCGGGAGGCTGCCGTCCGGCAGTCTCGTAAGCCAATCTGATGATGCTTTTAATCCAAAAAGAAAGAGAGGTAGAAGTTGCTTTTTGACCTCTCCTTTTACCGGAATAAACAACAAACAAGGAAGATGTTTGTCTAAAATCCTTTGTAGCATCTAAATAGAATTTTAGAGCGCGAACAACATCCAAATTGTGCAACAATCGTTCCTTCTTTGAAACTGGTTTCGGACACAGAGAAGGTACGATAATCTCCTGGTTAATGTTTTTGTTAGAAACAACTTTTGGAAGAAAACCAGGTTTAGTACGTAAAACCACCTTATCTGCATGGAACACCAGATAAGGAGGAGAACACTGCAGAGCAGATAATTCTGAAACTCTTCTAGCAGAAGAAATTGCAACTAAAAACAAAACTTTCCAAGATAATAACTTAATATCAACGGAATGTAAGGGTTCAAACGGAACCCCCTGAAGAACTGAAAGAACCAAATTGAGACTCCAAGGAGGAGTCAAAGGTTTGTAAACAGGCTTAATTCTAACCAGAGCCTGAACAAAGGCTTGAACATCTGGCACAGCTGCCAGCTTTTTGTGAAGTAACACAGACAAGGCAGAAATCTGTCCCTTCAGGGAACTTGCAGATAATCCTTTTTCCAATCCTTCTTGAAGGAAGGATAGAATCCTAGGAATCTTAACCTTGTCCCAAGGGAATCCTTTAGATTCACACCAACAGATATATTTTTTCCAAATTTTGTGGTAAATCTTTCTAGTTACAGGCTTTCTGGCCTGAACAAGAGTATCGATAACAGAATCCGAGAACCCTCGCTTCGATAAGATCAAGCGTTCAATCTCCAAGCAGTCAGCTGGAGTGAAACCAGATTCGGATGTTCGAACGGACCCTGAACAAGAAGGTCTCGTCTCAAAGGTAGCTTCCAAGGTGGAGCCGATGACATATTCACCAGATCTGCATACCAAGTCCTGCGTGGCCACGCAGGAGCTATCAAGATCACCGACGCCCTCTCCTGATTGATCCTGGCTACCAGCCTGGGGATGAGAGGAAACGGCGGGAACACATAAGCTAGTTTGAAGGTCCAAGGTGCTACTAGTGCATCCACTAGAGCCGCCTTGGGATCCCTGGATCTGGACCCGTAGCAAGGAACTTTGAAGTTCTGACGAGAGGCCATCAGATCCATGTCTGGAATGCCCCACAGCTGAGTGACTTGGGCAAAGATTTCCGGATGGAGTTCCCACTCCCCCGGATGCAATGTCTGACGACTCAGAAAATCCGCTTCCCAATTTTCCACTCCTGGGATGTGGATAGCAGACAGGTGGCAGGAGTGAGACTCCGCCCATAGAATGATTTTGGTCACTTCTTCCATCGCTAGGGAACTCCTTGTTCCCCCCTGATGGTTGATGTACGCAACAGTTGTCATGTTGTCTGATTGAAACCGTATGAACTTGGCCCTCGCTAGCTGAGGCCAAGCCTTGAGAGCATTGAATATCGCTCTCAGTTCCAGAATATTTATCGGTAGAAGAGATTCTACGAAAGGGACGAAAATTAGGTTTATTTTTTGCCTTGAAAGGCCGATCCTGAGGAAGGGCGTGGCCCTTACCCCCAGTGATATCAGAGATAATCTCTTTCAAGTCAGGGCCAAACAGCGTTTTCCCCTTGAAAGGAATGTTAAGTAGCTTGTTCTTGGAAGACGCATCAGCCGACCAAGATTTCAACCAAAGCGCTCTGCGCGCCACAATAGCAAACCCTGAATTCTTAGCCGCTAACCTAGCCAATTGCAAAGTGGCGTCTAGGGTGAAAGAATTAGCCAATTTGAGAGCATTGATTCTGTCCATAATCTCCTCATAAGGAGGAGAATCACTATCGACCGCCTTTATCAGCTCATCGAACCAGAAACATGCGGCTGTAGTGACAGGGACAATGCATGAAATTGGTTGTAGAAGGTAACCCTGCTGAACAAACATTTTCTTAAGCAAACCTTCTAATTTTTTATCCATAGGATCTTTGAAAGCACAACTATCCTCTATGGGTATAGTGGTGCGTTTGTTTAAAGTGGAAACCGCTCCCTCGACCTTGGGGACTGTCTGCCATAAGTCCTTTCTGGGGTCGACCATAGGAAACAATTTTTTAAATATGGGGGGAGGGACGAAAGGAATACCGGGCCTTTCCCATTCTTTATTAACAATGTCCGCCACCCGCTTGGGTATAGGAAAAGCTTCTGGGAGCCCCGGCACCTCTAGGAACTTGTCCATTTTACATAGTTTCTCTGGGATGACCAACTTGTCACAATCATCCAGAGTGGATAATACCTCCTTAAGCAGAATGCGGAGATGTTCCAACTTAAATTTAAATGCAATCACATCAGGTTCAGCTTGTTGAGAAATGTTCCCTGAATCAGTAATTTCTCCCTCAGACAAAACCTCCCTGGCCCCATCAGACTGGGTTAGGGGCCCTTCAGAAATATCATTATCAGCGTCGTCATGCTCTTCAGTATCTAAAACAGAGCAATCGCGCTTACGCTGATAAGTGTTCATTTTGGCTAAAATGTTTTTGACAGAATTATCCATTACAGCCGTTAATTGTTGCATAGTAAGGAGTATTGGCGCGCTAGATGTACTAGGGGCCTCCTGAGTGGGCAAGACTCGTGTAGACGAAGGAGGGAATGATGCAGTACCATGCTTACTCCCCTCACTTGAGGAATCATCTTGGGCATCATTGTCATTGTCACATAAATCACATTTATTTAAATGAATAGGAATTCTGGCTTCCCCACATTCAGAACACAGTCTATCTGGTAGTTCAGACATGTTAAACAGGCATAAACTTGATAACAAAGTACAAAAAACGTTTTAAAATAAAACCGTTACTGTCACTTTAAATTTTAAACTGAACACACTTTATTACTGCAATTGCGAAAAAACATGAAGGAATTGTTCAAAATTCACCAAATTTTCACCACAGTGTCTTAAAGCCTTAAAAGTATTGCACACCAAATTTGGAAGCTTTAACCCTTAAAATAACGGAACCGGAGCCGTTTTGAACTTTAACCCCTTTACAGTCCCTGGTATCTGCTTTGCTGAGACCCAACCAAGCCCAAAGGGGAATACGATATCAAATGACGCCTTCAGAAAGCCTTTTCTAAGTATCAGAGCTCCTCTCACATGCGACTGCATGCCATGCCTCTCAAAAACAAGTGCGCCACACCGGCGCGAAAATGAGGCTCTGCCTATGCTTTGGGAAAGCCCCTAAGAATAAGGTGTCTAAAACAGTGCCTGCCGATATTATTATATCAAAATACCCAGATAAAATGATTCCTCAAGGCTAAATATGTGTTAATAATGAATCGATTTAGCCCAGAAAAAGTCTACAGTCTTAATAAGCCCTTGTGAAGCCCTTATTTACGATCGTAATAAACATGGCTTACCGGATCCCATAGGGAAAATGACAGCTTCCAGCATTACATCGTCTTGTTAGAATGTGTCATACCTCAAGCAGCAAGAGACTGCTCACTGTTCCCCCAACTGAAGTTAATTGCTCTCAACAGTCCTGTGTGGAACAGCCATGGATTTTAGTGACGGTTGCTAAAATCATTTTCCTCATACAAACAGAAATCTTCATCTCTTTTCTGTTTCTGAGTAAATAGTACATGCCAGCACTATTTCAAAATAACAAACTCTTGATTGAATAATAAAAACTACAGTTAAACACTAAAAAACTCTAAGCCATCTCCGTGGAGATGTTGCCTGTACAACGGCAAAGAGAATGACTGGGGTAGGCGGAGCCTAGGAGGGATCATGTGACCAGCTTTGCTGGGCTCTTTGCCATTTCCTGTTGGGGAAGAGAATATCCCACAAGTAAGGATGACGCCGTGGACCGGACACACCTATGTTGGAGAAACGACTGCTTTGTAAACTTTGATGAATGAAAGTGCCCCTGTTTTTAATAGTAGTATTTAAAAAGGGGCTTTCATTCACCAAAGTTTACCTTCACTTTAAGCAAAAGACCTGTTTGAAGAAAGCTTCATTAGGAAAGACTCTAATCCCTTGGATCTCTTAAAGAAAGGATATATTCCATAGGTATACAGTAGTAGTGCACTTTGCTAATGTAGAAATAGAGCCACCAACCTTAGGGATGGTCCCCCATAGTTCCACGTTCTGTTCTGGAATCGGGTACATCCTTTTAAACCTGGAAGTAGCAGCAAAGGACACACCAGGCTTTTCCCAACTTTTTTGGCAATGTATTCAACCTGAAATACTTCAGGAATCTTAGGGGAAGCCTTGAAAACAACATTCAATTGATTCACATGTTTGCTTTCAATAGACTGACTCCAAAATGCCTATAGTTTTAAATACCTCATGTAACAAGGTATGAATATGCTCTACTTTAAACCTATATGCAGAGTCAATTTCCGTATCAGGTACAGTATTCTGATCTCCAGATCACAATTCGCCTTCTGAGAAAGAAGACTCTGCAGTAGGGATGCACCGAAATTTCGGCCGCAGAAAGTTTCGGCCGAAAATTGCATTTTTGGCTATTTCGGTTTTCGGTTTTTTAGCCTGTTATTTTCGGTAAAATTATTGTGTAGCATGTTTCAAATTTGATGCTATCCTAGAGCTGCTGTTTTAAGTTTATTACTTGACTTTCTGTTCTGCATATAATGAGTTTTCTAGGACTATACTTTATTTGGATAATTAGTAAAAAAAAACTGTTAAATATGATTCTGTTACATAGAACTAAATGAAGAATAATACAGTATATTGATATTTATAATTGTTTTAAGTAGGGATGCACCAAAATTTTGGTCGCAGAAACATTTTGGCCGAAAATGGCATTATTGTTTGCCTGGTTTTTTTTTTTTCTTGGTAAAATTATTGTGTAGCATATTATTGTTTTAAGATATTTTTGTCCAATTTTAGTGTGTTACTTTCAATAAAAGTGTGGGATTTTTTTATTGGCTCTAATTATGCAAAAAAAAAAAACCTAAAAAAAATAATTTGAAAAAATACATTTTCGGTATCAGTTTCGGTTTTCGGCCAAGTGCATTCCGGATTTTCGGATTCGGTTTCGGTCCAGAATTTCCATTTTGGTGCATCACTACTCTGCAGAATTAGAACTCTGAAGCAGATCAGGAATTAGGGATTGAGCGTAAGGCACTTGCATGATCACATCAGAAGGTGTAGGTAGATTTCTGTTTACACTTACTTGGAAGGGGAAAGCCGCCAAATATTCCGCCATTGCTTTATGCAGGCTACTTTTAAATAAAGGGGTAAAATCAGAAGTTGCTGCTAAAGGGTAAAGAGGGATATATGGGTTCCTAAATAGCCCCCAGATGTAACTAGGGCAATTATTTGCTAAAAGAAGCCAAAAAATGTGTCAGCAGGTAGGCTATACTTAAGTGAAAGTAGTTTCTTATAGCCTGTGGGCTGTGTGAGTGCTGAAGAATGACTTACCCAAGTGAATCACCCCTCCACTGAGCTTACCAGGCACGCAACTGTAGCTGTATCCAGTAGCGAACCCATCCAGTGCTTGTACAGCAGAGGATTTCAGACCTTAATCCCACAGGGGGAGGCTAAGGGACATGTCCCTTCGATGCCTGAGGATAGTTATGGCTGAAACTCCATAAGGAGATACTGCACACATAAGGTATTCCTATGCCCCTGTCTAATCCAGTGTGCTGAAAGCTTCTTTCTGCTGATCTCTTCTTACTGAATGAATCTGCATCAGGGCTAAGGGTCTCACACTGGTTTAAGCATCCATAAAATGCATATTTTAAGCAAGTAGCTGGAGCACCTCTATCTTCAGCCGTTCTCATTGTAGGCCGAGAACAAACTGAGGAAAGATGGGTGGTGGGAGTGATTAAAGCTTGTGTGTGGGTTAGTGGCGGGAAGTATATCTCACGTTATGGATCCCTATGGACTATCCTCATCAAACGAAAGAAAGGTCAATAAAATACCATGCCTGGTCTAAAACTCTAGTTTGTACATGTGTCAGGGTTAAGTTGCCAACTCTGTTCTACTTGTACCTGGAAATTTAATTATCTGCAAATCATTATCACCTGGATATGGCAATGTGTTCTTATTTAACAAATAAAAATCCACTTTATCCATTTACTCACTTCCAGCTTAATGTTATTCTTGCAATCCATAATCCATTACTCTCAACTACTGCGGGGAAACATTATCTTATTGATTGTTTTGCTTTCTACAAACTTCTAAATTTTGCTCAATTACACTTCTTGTCAGCCGAAGCTATTGCCTACAATCATCTGCTCCTCTGAAGCGGTTTGCTTATGTCTTGTGTTGCAGCTCCAACCACTAAATTTGCTTTGCACAAGGTATTCCTAAACAGTATAACATGAAAACAGAACAAGAAACAACAGATTGTAAAGAGGGCTGTATCATTGTTTTACACACCATAAATCATGGAAAGCTGCATTCAAAACGGATAAAATGCACAGTATAAGGAAAAGGCAGATCCTTTCCCATGCCAAATACACAAATACAGACGAAAGCTATAAAAAAATAAAAGTTTTGGAGCCTACAAGAGGTTAAGAAGCAGGTAATATTTAATAGATTTGACCACTTCTAAGGTGTGTAAGAGTATTTAGAGTATTAGAGGAATCGGAACAAAATCACAGTAAAATCATTTGAATTTAAACTAGTAGAAGACCCCTATTGGGTAGTAAACATGGAACCCATGTGCAAAACAAATTGAGGCCAAAACACAAAGTAGAGAAACATAAGATGCTGCTGATAAGTTCAGACACTCATGAAGGGTTCCATCAGGGAAAGCAGTCTTAGCATGATGCAGCGTCTATAAGGGGATGCAGTGTCTATAAGGGGAATATTGTATTGCTGAAAGCACACAAAAGCCTGGCCAGATATTGCACACACCCAGCATGTGCTTTCAGCAACACTGCTGCAGATTGCTTTTTTACATAATTGTTTTAATTGTCAGTTGTACTTTATTGTATTTGTGAATGAATCATCATACAGTGGACTAAAAAATATATATATATATATATATATATATATATATATATATATATATATATATATATATAATGTGTGAGCACTGTTGCTTTGTGAGTTTTAACTGTTATTTTTAGACTGGCAGCTTCCATTTACCTTTATACCTTGTATTAAATAGTACGCTATTTTGTGGATGGTCTCTTCTATTCGCTGCAGTTTTTAGGCCAAGGCTGAAGTACAAATGGAAGATCAGTTCCAAAAGGAAGAACGAAGTTTGCCCCAGGCTTAAAGAACATTACATTGTCCATTTTTAGAACATCTTTCATTATATTATATAAGGCTTATTTTCCCTTTGTCTTTCCCTTTCGTGTCAACTCCTTCTTTAGACTGTAAACTTAAAGGGCCATGAAACCAACATTTTTTCTTTCATGATTTAGAAAGAGAATGCAATTTTAAACATCTTTCTAATTTACTTATATTATCTAATTTGTTTTATTCTCTTGATATTCTTTGCTGAAAGGCATATCTAGATATGCGCAGTAACTGCTGATTGGTTGCTGCACATAGAAGCCTCATGTGATTGGCTCACCATGTGCATTGCTTTTTCTTCCACTAAGGATATATAAAAAATGAAGCAAAATAAATAGAAGTAAATTGTAATGTTGTTTAAATTTGTATTCTCTATCTGAATCATGAAAGAAAGATGTTGGGTTTAGTGGCCCTTTAATAGCCTCTTGATTAGTAGTTTGCTTTGTATAAAAGTACACCTACTAGTTATTGTGCTCATATGGAATATTATACTTCTGTTTGTTAAAGCAAATACTGTCCCTTATTAACAATAAACCCCTGGTATAAACACAGTATACTATTGGTGCTTAATAAATAGCAGATAATAATAATAACAAGAACAACCACCTGAACTCTACATCCTGTAGGCAAGGTAGGAAAGGGAGCTTGTAATCAGAAAGTGACATGTAAATACATTGAAACTTTGAGGCACTAAAAAAAAGATTGTAAATCCCTTGCAGTTGCACTGATGGCACAAAGAGGACTCCTGTAGTTTCAAAATATATAATGGAATGTCATCCAGTAAGAAAGAAAGGATACCTCTGCTAGAACTAATAAGTGTCTCATACTTTTGATTCCCTTAACATCTATAAAGTCTTAAATAAATCCAGATAAATTAGACGTATTTACCTCAATTTGTTTTAGAAAATGTCTCTACCATATCATGTAATCTCGCCTCTAGAGATCCTTTTGAACATGAAAAAAATAACCAACTAATATTATGGAGACATGAGCAGTGGAAAGAACTCTTCAATGATGTGTTCGCGTTTTACATACCACAAAAGCCTTTATATTTTACAAACCTATTACATTTGAAATGTTCTGACTGTGTGTGGATTGGTAAAATATGTCCCTTTCAAATTTATTTTGCATTTTTGAAGCAAGGAAAACATATTATGCTTGGATGCAGAAAGATTTTATAAGAAGGCCAGCCAAAGGACATACATCGGCCTTAATAAGTATCAAATGCTCCTCAGACATTCATAAAACAACATTACTGCACCAGCATTCATCTGTATGTGTCCAGACAATATTTGCATTAAATATTCTAGCAACTGTCGTAATTGTTAGCCTCAACTAAAAGCATCACCTTTACATTTCACTTCTCAAAGCTGATAATGTCACTTTATGACAGAATTCCACAAGAAAACAAGAAAATATAGAAATAAGATGAAAGCAATACCGCCACCAAACCCCCCTCCCAAAAAAAAATACGTTTACATACTGGAAATTGCTTGGTGTTCCTATATCTGCTTTAGTAATTCTTTTCTTCTTATTCTTTCCTTTTTTCTTCTCTTTGTTATTTGGAATGTTGCTTAAGTGCGCATTATATCTGTTTATCTCTGGATTTTTAATATCGACAGTTGCCATTGGCAAACTAGGCCCTAGAATGAAAGGTATAAAAAACATAAGCATAAAGGTGCACTTCTTAAGACAAAAATATGACACTTTATAACAACAATTTTCTGAAAAAATAAAATATAATACAATTATTGACCCCATTGTGTATTTCCCTTTATAGCCAGCAAATGTCAGTCAAAATAAGTAACAGCTTGAAGAGAATTGGCAAGATGATGCAAAAGTGTGTTAAAACATTTTATCCACAGGGGATGTTTATCTTAATGCCCTTGAGAAGTTTCCCTCAACCTACATCCTGAAGTCACATAAACAGGAAAGGATTTCTCTATATTCCTTGCTTGAATACAGTGATTAATCAGCTACTCAAATTTAATTTCACACAAATAATCAAAACCTGTCTCCTGTTGCTGTGCACTGAGAAAATGGACCTTAAAGATATTTTGTTATTTATACACCAGAATTGATTTACTACATTGCAAAAGATTTGTATGCAAAATAATAGCTTTAAATACATTAAAAACTATAATTTTTTTAGATAAATATGAATTGTTTTACATGCCCAGGATACACTCCTTGAAAAGCATCTTGACTGTGGTTTCTCTTGCTTCCTACACTGTGGATCACCAGGGACAAATATAAAGTAGCTACTACGCATATAAACTAATCACTGCACATCATTTAAGAGGGCTAGAGCTCTGCTTTCCACAGAATGTACACAGGCTCTCTGCAATGTAAAATAGGCAGGCAAAATGATGAAAGCATATTGCAAAGTTTTATGCATAATTAAACATTTTATGGGGAACAACATTTTGAGTTCAATGTCTTACAATTGAACACATTTCTATCATGTATAGGAAAGGACAATGTGTATGTGTTAAACTATATTTTTTTCAAACTTGTCCTTAGACCTCACCAACAGGCCACAATTTGATGATATCTGAACTGGAGAAGTGGTGAAATAATCAGCTGGTTAGTAAACATAATTATTTTATCTGCTCTCATCCAAAATCCTGAAAACCTGGCCTGTTGGGGAGGCCTGAGGACAGGTTTGAAAACCAGTGAACTAAACCTAACAGAAAGTAGGCCATACATACACAGAGTGTGGAACAGAAGCTCACTGGCTGATAAGGGAGACTCCCACAGTTCTATTAGTGGACAGTGAGACACATCATCATAGGAACAGGAAAAAAAGCCCAATTTTTAGGAAGTTCATTTTATTTTTATATTAAAATGCTTTTTTTATTTTTTTTTATTAAAAAAAAAAATCCTTCGTTGATCGCCCTTTAAGAAATACATTTATAAAATTACTGTAAGCAGAAACTTAGTAATAAAATATGCGAAACGCATACATTTTAACATGTTTATTTCATATAGCTAAAGTACAATCGGCCAGATTACGAGTGCAGTGCAATTTATCGCTCCTGCTACACCGTTAATTGCACTAAAAGTAAGCACAGAGCCTAACTGCATTGAGGACAGCCCAAATGTTTGTTTAGAGGAGAGGGTAGAAAGTCCCTGATGGTTTCTCCAAAAATAGTCAAAGCATTAGACTGATAAAACCTTCCTCCATAGTTTTATCATCCTGAAAAAAATAGTATGACAAAATTATAAACCCACTCTACTTCTCTACTTATTAGTAAAGTGTCATCATATTACCATCTGTTGGTGGTCTTGATATACAGGCATGCAACATACATCAGAGATTAAAGGGATAGTCAAAATTAAACTTTCATGATTCAGACAGAGCAGGCCATTTAAAGCAACTTTCTAATTTACTCCTATTATCAATTTTCTTTGTTGTCTTGGTATCTTTATTTGAAAAAGCAAGAATGTAAGCTTAGGAAAAGGCCTATTTTTGGTTCAGCACCTGGGTAGCGCTTGCTGATTGGTGTCTAATTGTAGCCACCAATCAGCAAGCGCTACCCAGGTGATGAACCAAAAATGGGCTGGCGCCTAAGGTTACATTCTTGCTTTTTCAAATAAAAATACCAAGAGAATGAAGAAAAATTAATACTAGGAGTAAATTAGAAAGTTGCCGAAAATTGCATGCTCTATCGGAATCACGAAAGTTTAAATTTGACTCGACTATCCCTTTAAATGTGCCCTGCATTCAGGAGGTGTTGCGTACCTGGATGCTCACTTTTGCAATTTTTGATGGCCAGTAAAACTTTTCACAAGTGCATATGACGATATGTACCACAATGTGATGGATTTAGAGATAATTATTCTATTGCTTCCTCCAATGGTGCTGCAGCACTGATCCGCTAATTAGAATATTTACATCAATGCTTCTCCTCAATCTCGGCATCCTGCAAGATGTTGACGCAGTGATTTACACTGCAGGAGAGAAGTTTGAAATGTGCAAATGCGCATGCGGGACTCAATCATTGTCCTACCTAAGTAGAACTCGGTAATTCGGCTGCATAATGATCTAAAAGAAGGGTTTAATAGAATTTCTATTTTCGATTGCAAATTTCACATAAAGTATAAAAATTAGCTAATAGGTGTTATTTGCTAATTTGAACAACTAAAACAGAATTTATGTTTACCTGATAAATTTCTTTCTCCTACGGTGTATCCGGTCCACGGCTTCATCCTTACTTGTGGGATATTCTCAATCCCTACAGGAAGTGGCAAAGAGAGCACACAGCAGAGCTGTCCATATAGCTCCCCTCAGGCTCCGCCCCCCAGTCATTCGACCGACGGTTAGGAGAAAAAGGAGAACCATAGGGTGCAGTGGTGACTGTAGTTTACAAAAATAAATTTAAACCTGACCAAAATGCCAGGGTGGGCCGTGGACCGGATACACCGTAGGAGAAAGAAATTTATCAGGTAAACATAAATTCTGTTTTCTCCTACATTGGTGTATCCGGTCCATGGCTTCATCCTTACTTGTGGGAACCAATACCAAAGCTTAAGGACACAGATGAAGGGAGGGAACAAGTCAGGTAACCTAAACGGAAGGCACCACTGCTTGTAAAACCTCCCAAAAATAGCCTCCGAAGAAGCAAAAGTATCGAATTTGTAAAATTTGGTGAATGTATGCAGTGAAGACCAAGTCGCTGCCTTACAAATCTGTTCAACAGAAGCCTCATTCTTGAAAGCCCATGTGGAAACCACAGCTCTGGTGGAATGAGCTGTAATTCGTTCAGGAGGCTGCTGTCCAGCAGTCTCATAAGCCAATCTGATGATGCTTTTCAGCCAGAAGGAAAGAGAGGTAGCAGTCGCTTTCTGACCTCTCCTCTTACCAGAATAGACAACAAACAAGGAGGATGTTTGTCTGAAATCTTTAGTTGCTTGTAAATAGAATTTTAAAGCACGAACCACATCAAGATTGTGTAACAGTCGTTCCTTCTTAGAAGCTGGATTAGGGCACAGAGAAGGAACAATGATTTCCTGGTTAATATTCTTATTAGAAACCACTTTTGGAAGAAAACCAGGTTTGGTACGCAAAACAACCTTATCTGCATGGAACACCAGATAAGGTGAATTACACTGCAAAGCAGACAATTCTGAAACTCTTCGAGCAGAAGAAATAGCTACCAAAAACAAAACTTTCCAAGATAACAACTTAATATCTATGGAATGTAAAGGTTCAAACGGAACCCCTTGAAGAACTGAAAGAACTAAATTTAGACTCCATGGAGGAGCCACAGATTTATAGACAGGCTTGATTCTAACTAGAGCCTGTGCAAACGCCTGAACGTCTGGTACTGCTGCCAGACGCTTGTGTAACAGGACAGAGAAGATATCTGTCCCTTTAAGGAACTAGCTGACAATCCTTTCTCCAATCCTTCTTGGAGAAAAGACAATATCCTCGGAATCCTAATCTTACTCCACGAGTAACCCTTGGATTTACACCAACAAAGATATTTCCGCCATATCTTATGGTAAATTTTCCTGGTGACAGGCTTTCTGGCCTGGATCAGAGTATCTATAACTGATTCAGAGAACCCACGCTTAGCTAGAATTAAGCGTTCAATCTCCAAGCAGTCAGTTGCAGAGAAACTAGGTTTGGATGTGTGAATGGACCTTGGATTAGAAGGTCCTGTCTCAAAGGTAGCTTCCATGGTGGAACCAATGACATATTCACCAGGTCTGCATACCAAGTCCTACGTGGCCACGCAGGAGCTATCAGAATTACAGAAGTCTTCTCCTGTTTGATCCTGGCTACTAGCCGGGGGAGAAGAGGAAACGGTGGAAAGACATAAGCTAGATTGAACGACCAAGGCACCACTAAGGCATCTACCAATGTCGCCTTGGGATCCCTGGACCTGTAACGTGGAACTTTGGAGTTCTGACGTGACGCCATCAGATCCAGATCTGGCAGGCCCCATAGTTGAATTAACTGGGCAAAAACCTCCGGGTGAAGTTCCCACTCCCCCGGATGGAAAGTCTGACGACTCAGATAATCCGCTTCCCAGTTGTCCACTCCTGGGATGTGAATTGCTGAAAGATGGCAGGAGTGATCCTCTGCCCATTTGATGATCTTGGATACCTCCCTCATCGCCAGGGAACTTTTTGTTCCTCCCTGATGATTGATGTACGCTACAGTCGTCATGTTGTCCGACTGAAATCTTAATGAATTTGGCCTCCGCTAGTTGAGGCCATGCCTGGAGCGCATTGAATATCGCTCTCAATTCCAAAATGTTTATCGGGAGCAGAGATTCTTCCCGAGACCATAGACCCTGAGCTTTCAGAGACTCCCAGACCGCACCCCAGCCTAAGAGACTGGCGTCGGTCGTGACAATGATCCACTCCGGTCTGCGGAAACTCATTCCCTGAGATAGGTGATCCTGAGACAACCACCAGAGGAGTGAGTCTCTGGTTTTCTGGTCTATTTGTATCTGGGGAGACAAATCTGCATAATCCCCATTCCACTGTTTGAGCATGCACAGTTGCAGTGGTCTTAAATGAATTCGAGCAAAGGGAACCACGTCCATTGCCGCAACCATGAGTCCTATCACCTCCATGCACTGAGCTACGGAGGGTTGAGGAATGGCATGAAGAACTCGACAAGTGTTCAAAAGTTTTAACTTCCTGACTTCCGTCAGAAAGATCTTCATTTCTACCGAGTCTATTATTGTTCCCAGGAAGGGAACCCTTGTGAACGGGGACAGAGAACTCTTTTCTATGTTCACCTTCCACTCGTGAGACCTTAGAAAGGCTAGAACAATGTCCGTATGAGCCTTTGCTTTGTGAAAGGACGACGCTTGTATTAAGATGTCGTCTAGGTAAGGTGCTACTGCAATGCCCCTTGGTCTTAGTACCGCTAGAAGGGACCCTAGCACCTTTGTGAAAATTCTGGGAGCAGTGGCCAATCCGAAGGGAAGGGCCACAAATTGGTAATGCTTGTCAAAAAAAAACGAACTTCAGGAACTGATGGTGATCTTTGTGGATAGGAATATGCAGGTACACATCCTTTAAGTCCACGGTAGTCATATATTGACCCTCCTGGATCATTGGTAAAATTGTCCGAATGGTTTCCATTTTGAATGATGGAACTCTGAGGAATTTGTTTAGGATTTTTAAATCCAGGATTGGCCTGAAAGTTCCTTCCTTTTTGGGAACTACAAACAGGTTTGAGTAAAAACGCAGTCCTAGTTCTGCTGTTGGAACTGGGTGCATCACTCCCATTTTTAGAAGGTCTTCTACGCAACGTAAGAATGCCTGTCTCTTTATCTGGTCTAAAGATAAGCGAGACATGTGGAACCTTCCCTTTGGAGGAAGGTCCTTGAATTCCAGAAGATACCCCTGAGAAACAATTTCTAGCGCCCAGGGGTCCGGAACATCTCTTTCTCAAGCCTGAGCAAAGAGAGAAAGTCTGCCCCCTACTAGATCCGGTCCCGGATCGGGGGCTAACCTTTCATGATGTCTTGGTAGTAGCAGCAGGCTTCTTGGCCTGTTTACCTTTGTTCCAGCCTTGCAATGGTTTCCATGCTGGTTTGGGCTGGGATGCGTTACCTTCTTGCCTAGTGGCTGTAGAGGTAGAAGCAGGTCCGTTCCTGAAATTGCGAAAGGAACGAAAATTAGACTTATTCTTAGCTTTGAAAGGTCTATCTTGTTGAAGGGCATGGCCCTTTCCCCCAGTGATATCTGAAATAATTTCTTTCAACTCTGGCCCGAATAGGGTCTTACCCTTGAAAGGAATATTAAGCAATTTTGTTTTGGACGACACATCCGCCGACCAAGATTTTAGCCAAAGCGCTCTGCGCGCCACGATTGCAAAACTAGAATTTTTCGCCGCTAATTTAGCTAACTGAAAAGCGGCATCTGTAATGAAGGAATTAGCCAACTTCAGGGCGTGAATTCTGTCCATGACTTCATCATAAGAAGTCTCCTTCTGGAGCGAGTTTTCTAGTTCCTCAAACCAAAAAGACGCTGCAGTGGTTACAGGAATAATGCAAGAAATTGGTTGAAGAAGAAAACCTTGTTGAACAAAAATTTTCTTAAGTAAACCTTCTAATTTTTTATCCATAGGATCTTTGAAAGCGCAACTATCTTCTATTGGTATAGTCGTGCGCTTAGCTAGTGTTGAAACTGCCCCCTCTACCTTAGGGACCGTCTGCCACGCGTCCCTTCTGGGGTCAACAATGGGGAACATTTTCTTAAATATAGGGGGGGGAACAAAAGGTACACCTGGTCTCTCCCACTCCCTAGTCACAATATCCGCCACCCTCTTAGGTATCAGAAACGCATCAGTGTGTACTGGGACCTCTAAGAATTTGTCCATTTTACCCAATTTTTCTGGGACCACCAAAGGGTCACAATCATCAAGTGTAGCTAGGACCTCCTTAAGCAGGGCGCGGAGGTGTTCTAACTTAAATTTAAATGCTATGGTATCTGGCTCTGCCTGCTGAGAAACTTTTCCTGTGTCAGAAATTTCTCCCTCAGACGGGCCCTCCCTCACCGCCAAGTCAGATTGATGTGAGGGCACTACAGATAAATTATCCGCTGCGTCTGCTTGCTCATCTTCTGCATTTAAAACTGAGCTATCACGCTTCCTTGGAAAAGCTGGCAGTTTGGATAAAAATGCTGCGAGAGAATTATCCATTACTGCTGCTAACTGTTGCAAAGTAATAGCAATTGGTGCGCTAGATGTACTGGGCATCGCTTGCGCGGGCATAGCTGGTGTTGACACAGAAGGAGAGGATAGCGGACTATCCTCACTACCTTCAGCTAAAGAATCATCTTGGGCTGCATCTTTAAGCGTGACTGTACGGTCCTTAAGCGGTTTGGACGCTATGGCACACTTCACACATAAATTTAATGGGGGAACCGCCTTGGCCTTTAAACATACAGAACAAAGGCTATCTGAAGGGTCAGACATGTTTGACAGACTTAGACAGAACTTCAATGCCATAAAAAATAATTTTGACAAAAACGTTACTGTGTCTTTAAATAATAAAAGTGCACACTTTATTACTGAAACATCAAAAAACCATCAAATAAACATCAGATTTTAATGAAATTTTCACCACAGTGTCTTAATGCTTTGAAGAGATTGCACACAATTTTTCAGACCAATTAACCCCTTAATGCCCAAACCGGAGCTAAGAACAGCAGTTAACCGGTTAAAAACACTACAGCACAATGCCACAGCCTCTACTGTGGCTTTTACCTTCCTTAGGGATAATTTGAGTAGGAAATAAGCCTCTCTGAAGTCCTTTCTGATGTCTCTGGACTCCCCACGTGAAGCTGCATGAACTGTCTAGCCAAAACAACTGCGCAATTGAGGCGCGAAAATGAGGCCTCCTCCCTCTTCATTCCAGAGTGGTGGGGCCTTTTAGACTAGATTAGGTGTCTAATTAAGTGCCAGGCGCAATATTAAACCCCATAAGTGTTTTAAAAGTCTCAAAAAACACCTTATTCATACTGAAACATGCTAATAAGCAATCGATTAAGCCCACAATAGTGTCAACCAGCATTGAGCCCTTAATTTAAGCCATCATTTTATACAGAGTCTGAGAAAAATGGCTTACCTATCCCTGAGGGGATTTCTGACAGTCTTCTAGCATTACTTGGTCTTGTTAGAAAAATGACTGATCATACCTGAAGCAGTTAAGCCTGCAAACTGTTCCCCCCAACTGAAGTTCTCTAGTATTCAACAGTCCTGCGTGGGAACAGCAATGGATTTTAGCTACTGGTGCTAAAATCATATTCCTCTCAGCAGAAATCTTCATCACTTTCTGCTTCAGAGTAAATAGTACAAGCCGGCACTATTTTAAAATAACAAACTCTTGATAGAAGAAATAAAAACTACAACTAACACCACATACTCTTTACCACCCCCGTGGAGATGCTACTAGTTAGAGCGGCAAAGAGAATGACTGGGAGGGCGGAGCCTGAGGGGAGCTATATGGACAGCTCTGCTGTGTGCTCTCTTTGCCACTTCCTGTAGGGATTGAGAATATCCCACAAGTAAGGATGAAGCCGTGGACCGGATACACCAATGTAGGAGAAATAAGGGTTATATATTCCTTTAATTTAGATTCATAGGTTTATGTGGAATAGAAAGAAGCAATAAATGGCTGAAAAGGCAGTGATCTAAAACTTCAGAGGACTGGGACTGCAGCCCTTCATCAATTTGTCATGCAAACATTGAAGAATATAAATTACATCTATGTAATCTAAACAACTCTAATGCAACTACATCCGTGCAGAGAAGTAATTCCAAACTTGAAAATATTTCCGGAGAAACACTTCAAGCTTCCAAAAGTGCATCTGCTACTCAATCAGAAATTGCCACGTTTTACAAACAGTTTAGCCTAAATGAGGTTGGATGAAGGTCCTGTTGAGTTGGATGAAAGAGCAGCTCATGTATCAGTAGGACTGGATGTAAAACCATGATTCTCATCAGGATACCTCAGCCACTATGAGAAAACTGCCACTACTTCCACTTTCTCCTGTTAAAACTTTAAAAGGGAAGACAGAGGGGAAAAAGACCATTTGAAAAAAAGAATCTACTATATGCCATTTGATGAATAAAAATGAGCCAAGAAACTTCTAGAATGGATGGCTAAGGGCCATCAGATCTTTTATTGGCATTCTTTAGCCCTGCTTAAAGGGACATTAAACACTAAATAAATGTTAGATAAAATGATGCATTCAAAGAAAAGATTAGTCTGAGAATAACATGTAGATTTCTTTTTTAAAGTTTCATTAGTTGTTTAAATATTGACAAAATAAGTATAAAGTTTTAGTGTCTAAAAAACAATGGGGGCTGCCATGTTGTAACTTAGGTTACCTTCTCTGCTGTGCCCAATTAGGGACAGTTATAAATAGGTCACTAGAGTGTGCAGCCAATGGCTATGTGGAATTTAACAGTGTTTTGCATTTCCATTTCTAACTATATATATATATATATATATATATATATATATATATATATATATATATATATATATATATATATAAAATCAATGTAAATATTTGCATAGGAAATTAGCACATCTAGGCAAGTATCCCCGCTCGCTTTTCCCCAGAAATTCTTAATATACAATGTTACCAATGTACAAGAGAATTGTGGGTAAGATATGCAAATTAGATATGCAAATTCTCAGTTTTTTTGCTTCAAAAATACTGTTTTGACACAGTGATCCTTTTAACAGGATTATGACAGCAAATCAGAAATCACTCACTAGACAAGCCTGTTTCGTTCTTTTTGGAACTCATCAGTAGGAGATAGATTTCTGGTTGCTGCATTGGTAAAGCTATTTTCATGGTTAAACCAAAATTCATTAAAATTATGGGGGAGATTAAAAAACTGAAATTAAAATCCTCCATGAGACATGGAGGATTTTAATTTCAGTTTTTTATCTCCCCCCATAATTTTAATGAATTTTATATATATATATATATATATATATATATATATATATATATATATATATATATATATATATATCTCCATCCATCCAAAAAATATCCAACAATAGTCATAAATGGGACACTCACTGGATTTTGCGGCAAACAACCCCGAAACGTCACAGGAGTGTTTTGAACAAAGAAAAGTCAATCGCCTAGATTAGGAGTTTTGCGCTAGACAGGGTGCAAAACTAACGCCAAAAAAGTTGTGTTATTTCACCCTCCATAGCGCTGCCATTACGAGTTACTGAAAAGCCTCCTTGTGCGTGCGATATTGTGGTGTTAAGCTCCATATCGCACAAAATCCAAGGGCTGCTTTGACATGCTCGTGCACGTTTTCCCCCATAGACATCAATGAGGAGAGAGTGTTAGGGGAAAAAAAAAAATCTAACACCTGCAATCGTGGAATGGAGATTCTCCATAACGCAACCCCATTGATGTCAATGGGGAAAAAAAGTTACGTTTAAACCTAACACCCTAACATAAACCCCAAGTCTAAACACCCCTAATCTGCCGCCGCCGAAACCTAAATAAAGCTATTAACCCCTATTCCGCCGATCCCCAACATCGCTGCCACTATAATAAAGATATTAACCCCTATTCCGCCGCTCCCCAAAACTATAATAAAGTTATTAACCCCTAAACCTCAGGCCTCCCACATCTCTGCAAATAAATAAACCTATTAACCCCTAAACCTCCGGCCCTCCACAACGCAAAACACTAAATTAAACTATTAACCCCTAAACCCAACACCCCCCACTTTAAATTAAAATTACAATATAACTATATTTAAATAAATAAAAACTTACCTGTGAAATAAAAAACCCTAAGTCTAAAGTATAAATTAACCTAACAATTATTCTAATAAAATAAAAAACTACCAATTAAAAAATCTAAATTTAAAATTTAAAAAAACCTAATTTAAAAATCTAAAATTACAAAAAATAATACACTAAATTACGAAAAATAAAAAACACTAGGCTTACAAAAAATAATAACCAAAATGATCAAAAAACTAAATTTATGCTTACCTGATAAATTTCTTTCTTTCTGGATATGGTGAGTCCACGGCATAATCAATTACTGTTGGGAATATCACTCCTGGCCAGCAGGAAGAGGCAAAGAGCACCACAGCCAAGCTGTTTAGTATCACTTCCCTTCCCACATTCCCCAGTCATTCGACCGAAGGAAAATGGAGAAAAAGGAGTAACACAAGGTGTAGAGGTGCCTGAGGTTTAGTAAAAAAAAATAACTGTCTTAAAATATAGGGTGGGGCCGTGGACACACAATATCCGGAAAAAAAGAAATGTATCAGGTAAGCATAAATTTTGTTTGCTTTCCTAAGATATAGTGAGTCCACTGCATCATCAATTACTGTTGGGAATCAATACCCAAGCTAGAGGACACAGATGATCAGGGAGGGACAAGACAAGTAACAAACAGAAGGCACCACTGCTTGAAGAACCTTTCTCCCAAAAAAAAGCCTCAGCCGAGACAAAAGTATCAAATTAATAAAATTTGGAAAAAGCATTTAAGGAAGACCAAGTTGCAACCTTGCAAATTTGTTCCACAAAAGCTTCATCTTTAAAAGCCCAAGCAGAGGAGGCAGCCCTCATGGAATGAGCTATAAAACTCTCAGAAGGCTACTGACAGCAGTATCATAAGTCAAACAAATTATACTTCTCAATCAGAGAGTAAGAGAAGTAGCAGTAGCTTTCTGACCTTAATGTTTCTCAGAGAAATAACCAAACAGGACAGAAGACTGGCGAAAATCCTTAGTCGCCTGTAGATAGAATTTAAGAGCACGCACAACATCCAAGTTGTGCAACAAACTTCCTTATGAGAAGAAGAATTAGGACTTGGAGAAGGAACAACAACCCTAACCCTATCCAAAACAACTTTAGGAAGGAAGCCTAACTTAGTACGAAGAACCGCCTTATCGGCATGAATGATAAGATAAAGCGAATCACACTACAAAGCTGAGAGTTCCGAGACTCTTTGAGCAGAAGAAATAGCAATAAGAAACAAAACCTTCCAAGATATACTTAATATCTATGGAATGCAATGGCTCAAAAGGAGCCTGCTGCAAAACTTTAAGAATAAGGATGAGGCTCCAAGGAGGAGCAACAGACTAAAACACAGGCCTGATTCTGACCAAGGCCTGACAAAAAGATAGTACATCTGGCCCGTCCGCCAGACGCTTGAGTAACAAAACGGCCAATGCAGAAAACTGACCCTTCAGGGTACTGAATGACAAACCCTTCTACAGACCTTCCTGGAGAAAAGACAAAATCCTAGGAATCCTGACCCTACTCCGATAGTAGCCCCTGGATTCACACCATAAAAATGTTTATGCCATATCTTATGGTAAATCTTTCTAGTAACAGGTTGGCGAGCCTGAATCATGGATGGAGGAGGGGACCCTGATCAGAAGGTCCCTCCTCAAAGGCAATCTCCAAGGCTGGAGAACCACTAAGTTCGCACACCATTTCCTGCCAGTTCACGCAGGGGCTATTAGAATCACCAACGCTCTCACCTGTTTGATACAAGCGATGACTTGTGGAAAGAGAGCAAACTGAGGATACAGGTATGCCAGCCTGAAATCCCAAGGAACCGCCAGAACATCTATCAGAGCAGCCTGTGGATCCCCTGACCTTGAACCGAACCTTGAAGCTTGGCATTCTGCCAAGACGCCATCAAATCCAACTCCGGAACCCCCAAGATGAGGATTAAGCTGGAAAACACCTCCGGATGGAGTTCCCACTCCCCGGATGAAAAATCCTGAAAATCTGCTTCCTCTTGAAATCCGCTTCCCAGTTGACCACTCCTGGAATATGGATGGCAGAGACACAGAAATTGTGAGCTTCCGCCCACTGAATAATCCAAGCCACCTCCTTCATGGCTAAGGAACTCAGAGTTCCTCCCTGGTTCCCGAGTCCAGAGGCCCTGAGCCTTTAATGATTCCCAGACTGCTCCCCAGCCCAGCAGGCTGGTGTCCGTGGTCACAATTACCCAGGAAGATCTCTGAAAGCATGTTCCCTGAGACAGAAGTTCCTGAGAAGCCACCACTAGAGAAAGTCTCTTGTCGACTGATCTAGATAAATCCTTTGAGACAGTTCTGCATGGTCCCCATTCCATTGATTGAGCATGTATAACTGTTGAGTTCTCAAATGGAATCGAGCAAAGGGAATGATGTCCATGGAAATGAACATCAGACCGATTACTTCCATACACTGAACCACTGAAGGTCGAGCAGTAGACAGCAGGGGAAGACAAGAGAAAAGGATCTTGGGTCTTCTGACCTCCATCAGAAAAATGTTATTGATAGGGAAACAAGTATAGTCCCTAAAATGTTGTAGCTGGAACAAGGACAATATTTTCCATATTTCCTTTCCACCTGTGGAAACGTAGAGAAGACAACCAGGTCTCTGTGTGATATCTTGCTTGTTGAAAAGATGACGCCTGAACCAATAGGTCATACAGGTAGGGCAACACTGCCATTCCCTGAGACAGGAAATTGTCCACTCCTTCAATGCCAAGAGAACCCCCAGAACCATGGAAAATTCTGGGAGCTATGGCAAGGCCAAAACGGAAGAGCCACAACTGAAAATTGTTGTCCAGAACAATAAATCTCAGAAATATGCTTTGATGATCCCTGTGAATGGGAACATGAAGATACGCCTCCTTTAGGTCTATGGTCGTCATAAACTGACCGTCTTACATCAAAGGAAGAATGGAGCGGATAGTCTCCATCTTGAAAGACGGAACTCTGAGAAACTTGTTTAGACACTAACTCTACCATAGGACGAAAAATTCCCTCTTTTTCGGGAACCACAAACAGAATGCATAAAATCCTAGATTCTGTTCCACAGGGAAGAGAGGTACCAAACGCACTATAAAAAAGTCTCACTGTTATCTGGCTTGCAGATAAAATTGAGAGGTAGAACCTGTCTCAGGGAGGGAAGAATGACTACTATGTAGTAACCCTGAGATACTATGTCCACCGCCTATCTGGGACATCTGGAATCCATGTTTGAAGATAAAGAGATGCAAACCCCCATCTGGACCGATCCTGGATTGGGTAAACTCCTTTAAGTCTTGTGGTAGAAAAAAAACTTTTCCACCCGTACTAGCAGAGCTATTCCTGTCAGATCAGGAACAAACACCCTTGTACGGAAACACCAGAAACTTGGACACAGAGGAAAATTCCACTGTCCACAATGCCCCGCAGGCTAGCACAGCAAAACTAAATTTCTGCTTACCTGATAAATTTCTTTCTTTCTGTATATGGTGAGTCCACGGCCTCATCAATTACTGTTGGGAATATCACTCCTGGCCAGCAGGAGGCGGCAAAGAGCACCACAGTCAAGACTGTTAAGTATGACTTCCCTTCCCACAATTCCCAGTCATTCGACCGAAGGTAAACTGAGAAAAAGGAGTAACACAAGGTGTAGAGGTGCTTGAGATGTTAGTTAAAAAGAACCGTCTTAATAAAAATGGCGGACTCACCATATCCGGAAGGAAAGAAATTTATCAGGTAAGCATACATTTTGTTTTCTTTCCTAAGATACGGTGAGTTCATGGCATCATCAATTACTGTTGGGTACCAATACCCAAGCTAGAGGATACAGATGATTAGGGAGGGACAAGATAGGTAACCTAAACCGAAGGCAATACTGCTTGAAGAACCTTTCTCCCAAAAGAAGCCTCAGCTGAGGCAAAAGTATCAAATTTGAAAAATTTTGAAAAAGTATGCAGAGAAGACCCAAGTTGCAGCCTTGCAATCTTTTCCACAGAAGCTTCATTTTGAAAGTGCAAGAAGAAGAGACAGCCCTAGTAGAATGAGCTGTAATCCTCTCAGAAGGCTGCTGTCCAGCAGTCTCATAAGCCAACCGAATTAAACTTCTCAACCAGAGAGAAAAAAGAAAAAGCAGAAGCTTTGTGACCTTTATGTTTCCCAGAGAAACAAACAAACAGGGCAGAAAACTGGTGAAATTCCTTAGTCACCTGTAATTAAAACTTTAAGCACGCACAACATCCAAGTTGAGCAACAACGTCCTTTATGAGAAGGATGAGGACATAGAGAAGGAATCACAATTTTCTGATTAACATATATGTCCGGAATCACCATAGGAAGGAAACCTAATTAGAACAAAAGAACCGCCTTATTGACAAGAGAAGATAAGGCGAATCCCACTGCAAGGCTGAGAATTCAGAAACTCTCCGAGCAGAAAGGATAGCAATAAGAAACAAAACCTTCCAAGATAACAAATTAATATATATGGAATGCAATGGCTCAAATGGAGCCTGCTGTAAAACTTTAAGAACAAAGTTAAAGCTCTTTGAAAGAGCAACAGACTTAAACACAGGACTAATTCTGATCAAGGCCTGACAAAAAGATTACACATCTGGCACGTCCGCCAGACACTAAAGTAGCAAAAAGAAAATGCAGAAATCTGACCCTTCAGGGTACTGAATAATAAACCCTTCTCCAGACCTTCCTGGAGAAAGACAAAATTCAAGGAATCCTGACCCTACTCCAAAAGTAGTTCTTGTATTCACACAAATAAAAATATTTACACCATATCTTATGGTTAATCTTTCTAGTAACAGGCTTCCAAGCCTGAATCATGGTCTCAAAGACCGACTCAGAAAAACCACGCTTAGACAGAACTAAGCGTTCAATCTCCACGCAGAAAGCTTCAGAGAAACGAAAGAATTGGCCCTGAATTAGAAGGTCCCTTCTCAGGAACAATCAGCCAGGTGGAAGAGATACATCCCCGCTAGGTCAGTATCAAGATCCTGTGAGACTATGCAGAAACTATAAAAAATACAGAATCCCACTCCTATGTGTAATGAGAGTAAACTGAGGAACAGGGATGTCAGACTGAAAACCCAAGAACCGTCAGGGATTTTGACATAGCAGCCTGCTGATCTGTAGACCTTTAAACATAACAAAAAAATCTGGTGCCCTGCCATCTACAACTCCAGCACCCCTCATTTGAGGGTTAACCTGGAAAACACCTCCAGGAGAAGCATCCACTACCTGGAATGAACTGACTCTCTATACGTCCGCTCCCGGCATCCACTCCTGGAATGCAAATAGTGGATAGAGAACAAAATGTGAGCGTTCACCAACCGAACAATGCACGCCAATCAAGGCTAAGGAATTCCAGGTTCCTCCCAGGTGGTTGATGTAAACCAACTCCAAGATGGTTATGGAATGGCAGACTCCTCCCAAGTCCATAGTCGCCAACCTAACAGGCTGGCGTCAATGGTCATCATTACTCAGGAAGGTCTCCTGAAGCATGTGTCCCGAGACAGATGCTCCTACGAAAACCACCACATGAAAGAATACCATGTCAACAGATCTAGATCTATCCTCCGAGACAGAAACACATGATACCCGTTCCACTATCTGAGCATGCATAACAGCAAACTCTCAGATGGAATCGAGCAAGGAATGATGTCCAATGAAGCAACCATCAGACCAATGACCTCCATACATTGAGCCACTGAAGGGCCAAACAGTAGAGTGCAGAGAGACGCAAGAGAAAAGAATCCTTGATTATTCTGACCTCTGACAAAAATATTGACAGATAGAAAACTAATATGGTCCCTAAGAAAACTATCCCTGTAGCTGTAACAAGGGAACCCATTTTCAGATTCACTTCCCATCCGTGGGAATGAAGAACAGACAACAAGATCTCTATATGAGATTATGCTTGTTGAAAAAATGACGCCTGAATCATTGTGTTGTCCAGGAATGGTACCACAGGAATACCCCGAAACCTGATCACTGCCAAGATAGACCCTTCTGGGAGTCGTGGCAAGGCCAAAGGGAAGAGCCACAAACAGAGTGCTTGACAGAAAGGCAAAACTCAGGAACTTAAAAATACACATCCTCCAGGTCTATGGTCACCATGAACCGACCCTCTTGAACCAAGGAAGAATGAAACCACTGGTTCCCATTTGAAGGACGGTGGCCTGAGAAAACTTGTTGAGACACTGTAGATCTAACATAGGACAAAAAATTCCCTCTTTTTCGGGAACCACGAATAGGAATGAATAGAATTCTAGACCCTGTTCCCTTACAGGAACCGGAACTATCACTCACAGGGAAGAGAAATCCCAAACGCACTTCAAAAATGCCACACTATTATCTGGCCTGCAGATAAAATTGAAAGGAGAAACCTGCCCCTGGGAGGAAGGTATGAATTATCTGTAGAAAACCTGAGATACTTTGTCCACAGCCTATCTGGGACATCTTGTATCCATGTTGGAAAACAAAACAGAGAGATTCCACCCTCCACTTTGACCGATCCCGGATTGGGGGCAAACTCCTTTAGGTCTATTCATCTTTCCTTGTGGTAGAAAAGACCCTTTTCCACCCGTAGTATCAGAAATATTCCTGTCAGATCAGGACCAAACAAGGTCTTACCCTTGTAAGGAGGCGACAGAAGCTTGGCCTTAAAGGAAAATCCACTGACCATGGATATAACCACAACACCCCGCGAGCTAGCAAAGCAAAGCCAAATATCTTGGTTCCCAGCTAAAAAGCTGCACCTTAGCATCAGAATTAAAATAAGTGGATAGCTTAACAGCCGTAATTCTGTTCTGGATCTCTTCCAAAGGAGTCCCTACCAAACTGGATCAACCAAGGCATCCACCAATAAGATGCCACACTTGACACAGTGGCAAAACAAACTGCCATTTAAGCCTGCAGCTTAATCCATTGATCCTGAAGAGAACAGCTATCCTCTCTAGGAATCGTAGTTCACTTAGTCAGAGTAGAAATGTCCTACTACTTTAGGCAGCGTGCTCAATGATCTTTAAAGGAGACAGCGACAGGAAACATCTTTTCAAAAACAGGAGATGGGGAAAAAGGAATACCTGACTTCCCCCATTCCTGTGAAAATTTCCTAGCACGGTATGGAACAGGAAAAACTTCCACAGAGGAATCCTAGTATTGATAAAGTTACTAGATTCTTAGGTTTGACAACGACATACGTATCGGAGTCACCCCAAATTAGCCAAAACCTCCTTACCATACCCGAAGGTGTACAAGCTTTAATCTGAAGGATACTCTTCAGCATCAGATGAAGGAATTATACTGTCCGAATCTAATATATCACCCTCAGAAGCTACTAGCGACTGCACTGCATTGGACTTATGAGGGATAGCAACATATTTAGCAGAAATGGAGCAGAAACCTTTCTATCTGAATTTTTAAATGTCCTCTTGCGTTTTCCATAAAGGAAAAGAAAGGCAGATAAAAACATAATTTATGTTTACCTGATAAATTACTTTCTCCAACGGTGTGTCCGGTCCACGGCGTCATCCTTACTTGTGGGATATTCTCTTCCCCAACAGGAAATGGCAAAGAGCCCAGCAAAGCTGGTCACATGATTCCTCCTAGGCTCCGCCTACCCCAGTCATTCGACCGACGTTAAGGAGGAATATTTGCATAGGAGAAACCATATGGTACCGTGGTGACTGTAGTTAAAGAAAAAAATTATCAGACCTGATTAAAAAAACCAGGGCGGGCCGTGGACCGGACACACCGTTGGAGAAAGTAATTTATCAGGTAAACATAAATTCTGTTTTCTCCAACATAGGTGTGTCCGGTCCACGGCGTCATCCTTACTTGTGGGAACCAATACCAAAGCTTTAGGACACGGATGAAGGGAGGGAGCAAATCAGGTCACCTAAATGGAAGGCACCACGGCTTGCAAAACCTTTCTCCCAAAAATAGCCTCAGAAGAAGCAAAAGTATCAAACTTGTAAAATTTGGTAAAAGTGTGCAGTGAAGACCAAGTCGCTGCCCTACATATCTGATCAACAGAAGCCTCGTTCTTGAAGGCCCATGTGGAAGCCACAGCCCTAGTGGAATGAGCTGTGATTCTTTCGGGAGGCTGCCGTCCGGCAGTCTCGTAAGCCAATCTGATGATGCTTTTAATCCAAAAAGAGAGAGAGGTAGAAGTTGCTTTTTGACCTCTCCTTTTACCGGAATAAACAACAAACAAGGAAGATGTTTGTCTAAAATCCTTTGTAGCATCTAAATAGAATTTTAGAGCGCGAACAACATCCAAATTGTGCAACAAACGTTCCTTCTTTGAAACTGGTTTCGGACACAGAGAAGGTACGATAATCTCCTGATTAATGTTTTTGTTAGAAACAACTTTTGGAAGAAAACCAGGTTTAGTACGTAAAACCACCTTATCTGCATGGAACACCAGATAAGGAGGAGAACACTGCAGAGCAGATAATTCTGAAACTCTTCAAGCAGAAGAAATTGCAACTAAAAACAAAACTTTCCAAGATAATAACTTAATATCAACGGAATGCAAGGGTTCAAACGGAACCCCCTGAAGAACTGAAAGAACTAAATTGAGACTCCAAGGAGGAGTCAAAGGTTTGTAAACAGGCTTAATTCTAACCAGAGCCTGAACAAAGGCTTGAACATCTGGCACAGCGGCCAGCTTTTTGTGAAGTAACACAGACAAGGCAGAAATCTGTCCCTTCAGGGAACTTGCAGATAATCCTTTTTCCAATCCTTCTTGAAGGAAGGATAGAATCCTAGGAATCTTAACCTTGTCCCAAGGGAATCCTTTAGATTCACACCAACAGATATATTTTTTCCAAATTTTGTGGTAAATCTTTCTAGTTACAGGCTTTCTGGCCTGAACAAGAGTATCGATAACAGAATCTGAGAATCCTTGCTTCGATAAGATCAAGCGTTCAATCTCCAAGCAGTCAGCTGGAGTGAAACCAGATTCGGATGTTCGAACGGACCCTGAACAAGAAGGTCTCGTCTCAAAGGTAGCTTCCAAGGAGGAGCCGATGACATATTCACCAGATCTGCATACCAAGTCCTGCGTGGCCACGCAGGAGCTATCAAAATCACCGACGCCCTCTCCTGATTGATCCTGGCTACCAGCCTGGGGATGAGAGGAAACGGCGGGAACACATAAGCTAGTTTGAAGGTCCAAGGTGCTACTAGTGCATCCACTAGAGCCGCCTTGGGATCCCTGGATCTGGACCCGTAGCAAGGAACTTTGAAGTTCTGACGAGAGGCCATCAGATCCATGTCTGGAATGCCCCACAGCTGAGTGACTTGGGCAAAGATTTCCGGATGGAGTTCCCACTCCCCCGGATGCAATGTCTGACGACTCAGAAAATCCGCTTCCCAATTTTCCACTCCTGGGATGTGGATAGCAGACAGGTGGCAGGAGTGAGACTCCGCCCATAGAATGATTTTGGTCACTTCTTCCATCGCCAGGGAACTCCTTGTTCCCCCCTGATGGTTGATGTACGCAACAGTTGTCATGTTGTCTGATTGAAACCGTATGAACTTGGCCCTCGCTAGCTGAGGCCAAGCCTTGAGAGCATTGAATATCGCTCTCAGTTCCAGAATATTTATCGGTAGAAGAGATTCTTCCCGAGACCAAAGACCCTGAGCTTTCAGGGATCCCCAGACCGCGCCCCAGCCCATCAGACTGGCGTCGGTCGTGACAATGACCCACTCTGGTCTGCGGAATGTCATCCCTCGTGACAGGTTGTCCAGGGACAGCCACCAACGGAGTGAGTCTCTGGTCCTCTGATTTACTTGTATCTTCGGAGACAAGTCTGTATAGTCCCCATTCCACTGACTGAGCATGCACAGTTGTAATGGTCTTAGATGAATGCGTGCAAAAGGAACTATGTCCATTGCCGCTACCATCAACCCGATCACTTCCATGCACTGAGCTATGGAAGGAAGAGGAACGGAATGAAGTATCCGACAAGAGTCTAGAAGTTTTGTTTTTCTGGCCTCTGTCAGAAAAATCCTCATTTCTAAGGAGTCTATTATTGTTCCCAAGAAGGGAACCCTTGTTGACGGAGATAGAGAACTCTTTTCCACGTTCACTTTCCATCCGTGAGATCTGAGAAAGGCCAGGACAATGTCCGTGTGAGCCTTTGCTTGAGGAAGGGACGACGCTTGAATCAGAATGTCGTCCAAGTAAGGTACTACAGCAATGCCCCTTGGTCTTAGCACAGCTAGAAGGGACCCTAGTACCTTTGTGAAAATCCTTGGAGCAGTGGCTAATCCGAAAGGAAGCGCCACGAACTGGTAATGTTTGTCCAGGAATGCGAACCTCAGGAACCGATGATGTTCCTTGTGGATAGGAATATGTAGATACGCATCCTTTAAATCCACCGTGGTCATGAATTGACCTTCCTGGATGGAAGGAAGAATAGTTCGAATGGTTTCCATCTTGAACGATGGAACCTTGAGAAACTTGTTTAAGATCTTGAGATCTAAGATTGGTCTGAACGTTCCCTCTTTTTTGGGAACTATAAACAGATTGGAGTAGAACCCCATCCCTTGTTCTCTTAATGGAACGGGATGAATCACTCCCATTTTTAACAGGTCTTCTACACAATGTAAGAATGCCTGTCTTTTTATGTGGTCTGAAGACAACTGAGACCTGTGGAACCTCCCCCTTGGGGGAAGTCCCTTGAATTCCAGAAGATAACCTTGGGAGACTATTTCTAGCGCCCAAGGATCCAGAACATCTCTTGCCCAAGCCTGAGCGAAGAGAGAGAGTCTGCCCCCCACCAGATCCGGTCCCGGATCGGGGGCCAACATTTCATGCTGTCTTGGTAGCAGTGGCAGGTTTCTTGGCCTGCTTTCCCTTGTTCCAGCCTTGCATTGGTCTCCAAGCTGGCTTGGCTTGAGAAGTATTACCCTCTTGCTTAGAGGACGTAGCACTTTGGGCTGGTCCGTTTCTACGAAAGGGACGAAAATTAAGTTTATTTTTTGCCTTGAAAGGCCGATCCTGAGGAAGGGCGTGGCCCTTACCCCCAGTGATATCCGAGATAATCTCTTTCAAGTCAGGGCCAAACAGCGTTTTCCCCTTGAAAGGAATGTTAAGTAGCTTGTTCTTGGAAGACGCATCAGCCGACCAAGATTTCAACCAAAGCGCTCTGCGCGCCACAATAGCAAACCCAGAATTCTTAGCCGCTAACCTAGCCAATTGCAAAGTGGCGTCTAGGGTGAAAGAATTAGCCAATTTGAGAGCATTGATTCTGTCCATAATCTCCTCATAAGGAGGAGAATCACTGTCGACCGCCTTTATCAGCTCATCGAACCAGAAACATGCGGTTAAACACTAAAAAAACTCTAAGCCATCTCCGTGGAGATGTTGCCTGTACAACGGCAAAGAGAATGACTGGGGTAGGCGGAGCCTAGGAGGGATCATGTGACCAGCTTTGCTGGGCTCTTTGCCATTTCCTGTTGGGGAAGAGAATATCCCACAAGTAAGGATGACGCCGTGGACCGGACACACCTATGTTGGAGAAAACATAATTTATGCTTACCTGATAAATTCCTTTCTTCTGTAGTGTGATCAGTCCACGGGTCATCATTACTTCTGGGATATTACTCCTCCCCAACAGGAAGTGCAAGAGGATTCACCCAGCAGAGCTGCATATAGCTCCTCCCCTCTACGTCACTCCCAGTCATTCGACCAAGGACCAACGAGAAAGGAAAAGCCAAGGGTGAAGTGGTGACTGGAGTATAAATTAAAAAATATTTACCTGCCTTAAAAAACAGGGCGGGCCGTGGACTGATCACACTACAGAAGAAAGGAATTTATCAGGTAAGCATAAATTATGTTTTCTTCTGTTAAGTGTGATCAGTCCACGGGTCATCATTACTTCTGGGATACCAATACCAAAGCAAAAGTACACGGATGACGGGAGGGATAGGCAGGCTCTTTATACAGAAGGAACCACTGCCTGAAGAACCTTTCTCCCAAAAATAGCCTCCGATGAAGCAAAAGTGTCAAATTTGTAAAATTTGGAAAAAGTATGAAGCGAAGACCAAGTTGCAGCCTTGCAAATCTGTTCAACAGAGGCCTCATTCTTGAAGGCCCAAGTGGAAGCCACAGCTCTAGTAGAATGAGCTGTAATTCTTTCAGGAGGCTGCTGTCCAGCAGTCTCATAAGCTAAACGAATTATGCTACGAAGCCAAAAAGAAAGAGAGGTAGCGGAAGCTTTTTGACCTCTCCTCTGCCCAGAGTAAATGACAAACAGAGAAGACGTTTGTCGAAATTCCTTAGTTGCCTGTAAGTAAAATTTTAGAGCACGGACTACATCCAGGTTGTGCAGTAGACGTTCCTTCTTTGAAGAAGGATTTGGGCATAAAGAAGGAACAACAATCTCTTGATTGATATTCCTGTTAGTAACTACCTTAGGTAAGAACCCAGGTTTAGTACGCAGGACTACCTTATCCGAATGAAAAATCAAATAAGGAGAATCACAATGTAAGGCTGATAATTCAGAGACTCTTCGAGCCGAGGAAATAGCCATTAAAAATAGAACTTTCCAAGATAACAACTTTATATCAATGGAATGAAGGGGTTCAAACGGAACGCCCTGTAAAACATTAAGAACAAGGTTTAAACTCCATGGTGGAGCAACAGTTTTAAACACAGGCTTAATTCTGGCCAAAGCCTGACAAAAAGCCTGGACGTCAGGAACTTCTGACAGACGTTTGTGTAACAGAATGGACAGAGCTGAGATCTGTCCCTTTAATGAACTAGCAGATAAACCCTTTTCTAAACCTTCTTGTAGAAAAGACAATATCCTAGGAATCCTAACCTTACTCCAAGAGTAACCTTTGGATTCACACCAATATAGGTATTTACGCCATATCTTATGGTAAATCTTTCTGGTAACAGGTTTCCTAGCCTGTATTAAGGTATCAATAACTGACTCAGAAAATCCACGTCTTGATAAAATCAAGCGTTCAATTTCCAAGCAGTCAGCTTCAGAGAAGTTAGATTTTGATGTTTGAAGGGACCCTGTATCAGAAGGTCCTGTTTCAGAGGTGGAGACCAAGGTGGACAGGATGACATGTCCACCAGGTCTGCATACCAAGTCCTGCGTGGCCACGCAGGTGCTATTAGAATCACTGATGCTCTCTCTTGTTTGATTCTGGCAATCAATCGAGGAAGCAACGGGAAGGGTGGAAACACGTAAGCCATCCTGAAGTCCCAAGGTGCTGTCAGAGCATCTATCAGGACTGCTCCTGGATCCCTGGATCTGGACCCGTAACGAGGAAGCTTGGCGTTCTGTCGAGACGCCATGAGATCTATCTCTGGTTTGCCCCAACGTCGAAGTATTTGGGCAAAGACCTCCGGATGAAGTTCCCACTCCCCCGGATGAAAAGTCTGACGACTTAAGAAATCCGCCTCCCAGTTCTCCACTCCCGGGATGTGGATTGCTGACAGGTGGCAAGAGTGAGACTCTGCCCAGCAAATTATCTTTGATACTTCCATCATAGCTAGGGAGCTTCTTGTCCCTCCCTGATGGTTGATGTAAGCTACAGTCGTGATGTTGTCCGACTGAAACCTGATGAACCCCCGAGTTGTCAACTGGGGCCAAGCCAGGAGGGCATTGAGAACTGCTCTCAATTCCAGAATGTTTATTGGCAGGAGACTCTCCTCCTGACTCCATTGTCCCTGAGCCTTCAGAGAATTCCAGACGGCACCCCAACCTAGAAGGCTGGCGTCTGTTGTTACAATTGTCCAGTCTGGTCTGCTGAATGGCATCCCCCTGGACAGATGTGGCCGAGAAAGCCACCATAGAAGAGAATTTCTGGTCTCTTGATCCAGATTCAGAGAAGGGGATAAGTCTGAGTAATCCCCATTCCACTGACTTAGCATGCACAGTTGCAGTGGTCTGAGGTGTAATCGTGCAAAGGGTACTATGTCCATTGCCGCTACCATTAAGCCGATTACCTCCATGCATTGAGCCACTGACGGGTGTTGAATGGAATGAAGGGTGCGGCAAGCACTTTGAAGTCTTGTTAGCCTGTCCTCTGTCAGGTAAATCTTCATTTCTACAGAATCTATAAGAGTCCCCAGGAAGGGAACTCTTGTGAGTGGAACGAGTGAACTTTTCTTTTCGTTCACCTTCCATCCATGTGACCTTAGAAATGCCAGCACTAACTCTGTATGAGACTTGGCAGTTTGAAAGCTTGAAGCTTGTATCAGAATGTCGTCTAGGTATGGAGCTACCGAGATTCCCCGCGGTCTTAGTACCGCCAGAAGAGCACCCAGAACCTTTGTGAAGATTCTTGGAGCTGTAGCCAATCCGAATGGAAGAGCCACAAACTGGTAATGCCTGTCTAGGAAGGCAAACCTTAGGTACCGATAATGATCTTTGTGAATCGGTATGTGAAGGTAAGCATCTTTTAAATCTACAGTGGTCATGTATTGACCCTCTTGGATCATAGGTAAAATTGTCCGAATAGTCTCCATCTTGAACGATGGAACTCTTAGGAATTTGTTTAGGATCTTTAAGTCCAGGATTGGTCTGAAAGTTCCCTCTTTTTTGGGAACCACAAACAGATTTGAGTAAAACCCCTGTCCCTGTTCCGATCGTGGAACTGGATGGATTACTCCCATTAACAAGAGCTCTTGTACGCAGCGTAGAAACGCCTCTTTCTTTGTCTGGATTGTTGACAATCTTGACAGATGAAATCTCTCTCTTGGAGGAGAGTATTTGAAGTCCAGAAGGTATCCCTGAGATATTATCTCTAGCGCCCAGGGATCCTGAACATCTCTTGCCCAAGCCTGGGCGAAGAGAGAAAGTCTGCCCCCCACTAGATCCGATCCCGGATCGGGGGCCCTCAATTCATGCTGTTTTAGGGGCAGCAGCAGGTTTCCTAGTCTGCTTGCCCTTGTTCCAGGACTGGTTAGGTTTCCAGCCTTGTCTGTAGCGAGCAACAGCTCCTTCCTGTTTTGGTGCAGAGGAAGTTGATGCTGCTCCTGCTTTGAAATTACGAAAGGAACGAAAATTAGACTGTCTAGTCTTGGCTTTGGCTTTGTCCTGAGGCAGGGCATGGCCTTTACCTCCTGTAATGTCAGCGATAATCTATTTGAAATATCTGAATCCAGTCTGTTTGGATCAGAACCGTCACCCACAGAATGAAGTTCTCCGTCCTCATGTTCTGCCACCTGTGACGCAGTGTCTGACATGGCCCTAATATTATCAGCGCACTCTGTTCTCACCCCAGAGTGATCACGCTTACCTCTTAGTTCTGGTAATTTAGCCAAAACCTCAGTCATAACAGTAGCCATATCCTGTAATGTGATTTGTAATGGCCGCCCAGATGTACTCGGCGCTACAATATCACGCACCTCCCTCTGAGCGGGAGATGTAGGTACTGACACGTGAGGCGAGTTAGTCGGCATAACTCTCCCCTCGTTGTTTGGTGAAATTTGTTCAATTTGTACAGATTGACTTTTATTTAAAGTAGCATCAATACAGTTAGTACATAAATTTCTATTGGGCTCCACTTTGGCATTGCAACAAATGACACAGGTATCATCCTCTGAATCAGACATGTTTAACACACTAGCAAATAAACTTGCAACTTGGAAATACAATTCAATTAGAATAATATTAAAACGTACTGTGCCTTTAAGAAGCACAGAAGATCTATGACAGTTGAAAATTAATAAATTGAAACAGTTATAGCCTCAATCCTTGTAAACAACACAACTTTAGCAAAGGTTTAATCCCATTAGCAAAGATAACAAATTCTGAAAGCAGGAAACAAATTACAGAATAAACGTTTTTTATCTCAGTCAAACTATAATTCTCACAGCTCTGCTGAGAGAAATTACCTCCCTCAAAATAAGTTTTGAAGACCCCTGAGCTCTGTAGAGATGAACCGGATCATGCAGGGAATACAATGAGTTGCTGACTGAAATATTTGATGCATAGTAAAAGCGCCAAAAAACGGCCCCTCCCCCTCACACACAGCAGTGAGGGAGAACAGAAACTGTCAGAAAAACAGATTAAGCAACTGCCAAGTGGAAAAATAGTGCCCAAACATTTATTCACACAGTACCTCAGCAAATGAAAACGATTTTACATTCCAGCAAAAACGTTAAACATAATCTCTAGTTATTAAACAGCTTTATGTATTTCTTACAGTGTAATTCTAGTGAAGTACCATTCCCCAGAATACTGAAGTGTAAAGTATACATACATGACATTATATCGGTATGGCAGGATTTTCTCATCAATTCCATTGTCAGAAAATAAAAACTGCTACATACCTCTATGCAGATTCATCTGCCCGCTGTCCCCTGATCTGAAGTTTACCTCACTCCTCAGATGGCCGAGAACAGCAATATGATCTTAACTACTCCGGCTAAAATCATAGCAAAACTCTGGTAGATTCTTCTTCAAACTCTGCCAGAGAGGTAATAACACACTCCGGTGCTATTTTAAAATAACAAACTTTTGATTGAAGATATAAAACTAAGTATAATCACCATAGTCCTCTCACACATCCTATCTAGTCGTTGGGTGCAAGAGAATGACTGGGAGTGACGTAGAGGGGAGGAGCTATATGCAGCTCTGCTGGGTGAATCCTCTTGCACTTCCTGTTGGGGAGGAGTAATATCCCAGAAGTAATGATGACCCGTGGACTGATCACACTTAACAGAAGAAACAGCAGATATTGAGAGAATACCTGAGCTGCAAAATCTACAGGCAAATACACTCCTCCAGGAGATTGAGAGGAATCACAGGGCACTGCATGTGATGCCATGAAGGCTTGGGACATTTAAGGAGAAAGCTGTGGCATTGCCTTAACAGCATCATCCTTAGAGACATAAGGCTCAGAAGACAACAACCTAACTGTACTTTCATTAGTTAAGTGAAAAACTGCAGCACAGAATTGCATATGTAAATACTCTCAAAAATAAAATAAATCCTGAGAGACATCAGGCTCAACATACATCTTTATTCTTGATAAAGATCTATTCCAACGTGAAGGATAGATATGCTTATAAAAACAATCTGATCCTCACGAGCCAGAAGCATTTATTCCTTAGGAACAGATTTCTAGGAAGGTACGCACATATGTCCTTTTAAGAAAAAACAAAATCTTAAAAAGGATTTATTACAGTGGAATACAGTCCATAGTAGCAAGATCCAGATCCATAATGCAGAGAAAAATATTTATCAAGTATACTTATCTCCTCCTCCTTGCACCGAGGGCAAAGAGAATAACTGGGGATTGTGGGAAGAGAAGTGATACTTAACAGTCTTGACTGTGGTGCTTTGCCGCCTCCTGCTGGCCAGGAGTGATATTCCCAACAGTAATTGATGATGCCGTAGACTCACCATATCTTAGGAAAGAAAGACGGATATCTTGGCTCCCGGCTGAAAAATTTCCATGGTAGCATCAGAATTAAAAGAATTGGCTAGCTAAGGAGCCACAATTCGGTACAGGATCTCCTCCAAGGAGTTTTAACCTCCAGCTTTGTTCATGGATCCTGAAAAGAACAGCTATCCTCTCTAGGAACCGTAGTTCTCTTAGCCAGAGTAGAAAAGCCCTACTACTTTAGGCACTGTGCGCCCTGAAATTTAATGGAGACAGCGACAAGAAACATCTTTATAAAAACAGGAGACGGGGGAAAAAGAAACCCCGACTTCTCCCATTCCTGTGAAAATCTCCTAGCACGGTGTGGAACAGGAAAACCTCCACAGAGGAAGGAACCTCCAGCAACTATTATGTTGACTAAATTTCCTAGGGTTGACAGGCGTATCAGAGTCGTCCAAAGAAGACACAACCTCCTTAAACAAGACACAAAGGTGTACAGGCTTAAATCTGAAGGAACTACTTCAGCATCAGAGAAGAAATTATGCTGTCCGAATCTGAGAGTTCACCCTCAGAGACCATCAACATATCCTCCTGACTACTGATGAGGGAGAAATAGCAAGAGGGTGACAGCAAATTCCAATATAAATTTATTAGATAAGACAAAAATAGGGCAACGTTTCGGGACCTTATCCCTTAGTCATGCCATGCCTAACACAAACAGAGTGATTTATATACAGGTGTGCCACTAGGTGGCGCTCAAGAACAATTAACCCATTCCTTCTATATATATATATATATTTTCACAATTTAACTATGCAATTTTAAGTAACAATATTATCAATTCATCACTCCTGACATGTACAGCAGCAATCAATGTGTTAAAAATATTTAAATCAACACCATAATAGAAAATCATTTCATCATAAGAAATTCAATATTTATAAACAACATTAATTCATCATAAGAATACAGTGAGATCCCAGTCTTTATTTAACCCTTTTGGTTCCAAACACTCAAGTTCATATATCCAATAGGACTCTCTTTGTTTAAGCAAAAAGAGTCCTATTGGATATATGAACTTGAGTGTTTGGAACCAAAAGGGTTAAATAAAGACTGGGATCTCACTGTATTCTTATGATGAATTAATGTTGATTATAAATATTGAATTTCATATGATGAAATGATTTCATATGATGAAATGATGTTGATTTAAATATTTTTAACACATTGTTTGCTGCTGTACATGTCAGGAGTGATGAATTGATAATATTGTTAATTCAAATTGTATAGTTAAATTGTGAATATATATATACAAGGAATGGGTTAATTGTTCTTGAGAGCCACCTAGTGGCACACCTGTATATAAATCACTCTGTTTGTGTTAGGCATGGCATGACTAAGGGATAAGGTCCCGAAACTTTGTCCTATTTTTGTCTTATCTAATAAATTTATATTGGAATTTGCTGTCACCCTCTTGCTATTTTTTCATATGTATTTTGGGCCTAGGCAGTGGCCCTTGGGTGACTTGCAATACCTAGCTAGAGTGCTGAAATATCTTTATTGATATACTGATGAGGGAGGGCAACCCGAGTAACCATAAGCGGAGCAGAAACTTTAATATCTGAATCTACAAAATTTCTCATGCATTTCCTCTTTAATATAGGAAAATCAGATAATGCCACAGATACCAAAGGAGATAGCTGTGTAGCAAAATCTTAGGCAAATATACTCCTCCAGAAGATTGAGAGGAACCGCAGGGCACTGCAAGTAACGCCATAGAGGCTTGGGACATTTGAGGAGAAAGCTGCGGCATTGCCTGAACAGCATCATCCTGGGAGACATTGGGCTCAGCGGCAACTCTCTATCACTATCCCTGAGAGATCTAGCGAGGAAGAAAAACAAATAATTGCACTTTATATTTGAAACAATTATTTCATCGTCTAAAAATAAAACAGTGTTCTTTACCAAGCAAAAACTGTGATCTTATTTGATTCTAAATGTGTTTAAAAATAAAAAAGCAGTAATTTTACGGGGACTAAACACATCCCAGCCTGGATTGAGCTTCCAGGAAGCTAACCAGAAAAATAGATGCTTTATATGTACATGCTTAATAATGTTATTCCACATGCATACTCATTATATATCATGCATTTCCTGTAATGTACATACCAAATGATTTTTAATATTGTTTTTAATAAAAATTATGCTTAACAACATGGAAGCCTGACCTTTATTGGACCTATCCCGGGCACACCTAGGCCACTACATCCTCTGGAGGATCAGTTTGCTGGGAAACTGTTAAGGTCTCAGCCTGAGCCACTTAGCACATTTGGTGCTGCTCCACTTGTGAGTATATTTTCACTACTTGTCGTTAATATTATTGAATCCACATGCAGTATTACACTAGGAGGCACCTTCTTTTGTGATCTTCTTTCACAGATAGTTTGGATTTGCTGTTTTGTAAGGAGAATAGCTGCCGTGACTATAATCATCCACCCACTGTTGTAATACTAAAACATCAGCATAGAAGACTCCATCTGGGACTTATCTCATTTACAGGAATACACAGCCAAGACTCAGATAAGACTATTTACCTTGTGCACACTTATGGATTATTGTGCACATTGTTTCATTATTTGATGTGTATTATTATATTTTGATATACTTTGGTGAGTTTGATTCTGTAGATTGCACTTTGGCAATTGAGTATTTATTAAGGGAATCCATTATATGGTTGACACTCACACTTCTCAGTTTTCGCCCCCTAGAGTTGGACACGATTGTGATACAAACAGTTTTTCCCATTTTAGGGGGACTAAACACATCCCAGCCTGGATTGAGCTTCCAGGAAGCTAATCAGAAAAATATAGTGGATTTCATTTAAAACATGCCCAGCATAGAGAACAGTACCAAAACAGTAACAAGTCAGATGCTTTATATGTACACGCTTAATAAGAATGTTATTCCTCATGCATACTCATTATATATCATGCATTTCCTGCAGTAACAGACTGAGCAAAACAACTCTGCTCTGATCGCCGTCGGAGACACTGAGCAAGGGTGTGGTCACATGACCAGACCCAGACAGAGCCTAAAATGGTGCCGTTCTCCTCCTCAGAATACAAAGTAGGCATACAGCATTGGCATGGAAATGAAGCACGTAGATTTAACATTGTGCTTCATTCTCTAACAAACCAGCAGCAAGAAAACTTGCAAATGTAATGCCTCCGCTCCGCTAGAGCTTCTAGTAGCAATGGAGGAAAACTCATGACGAGCCCTATAGAACCCGTCTCCTCCAAGGGCTTAGTCCTGTGTAGCTACTGACAAGGAGCACCTCTTCTCAAAAAGAACTGACAGGTTCTAGAGTGTAACACAAACATTTAGCCCCACATACAAAGCATATCCAATGCATTAAACATAATAGTGTCAATCAATTAAAGGTAGATTAACCCCTAATGCCTCCAGAATTCCTACATCCTTAAACATAAGCCAAAAACTCCTATAAATTATTAACCCCTAGTCTCCTGGTCACATGAAGTGCCTGTAGCCTGCCTAAAATATCCTTGTACAGGATAGAAAAGTCCCAGATAATGTGCATAGAGATCCTTAACCCTTTCAGTGCCCGTCTCCCAGCCTCAGAAAACAAAAAGGCACTTACTTGTATCTAGCCGTCCGGCAGGAGGACAACTTACACAGCGTGAGAGGAATTCACTCCTCACAGAGACCTGTAGAACAAAGAAAGAACAGAGTAAACCTACTACGGCTTTCTATATCAGGGCAGCAAAAAAGTTAGGAAAACGCAGCAAGGTCCATCTTGAAAGGAAAGATCAGAGCAAACCTACTCTGGCTTTCGAAATAATAAAATCTTGATTGAAGAGAAATAAATCCAATCTTCTTCAGAAACCAAAACTTCACCTCCTCCTTGCACCGAAGGCAAAGAGAATGACTGGGATTGTGGGAAGAAAGTGATACTTAACAGCTTGACTGTGAAGCTCTTTGCCTCCTCCTGCTGGCCAGGAGTGATATTCCCAACAGTAATTGATGATGCCGTGGACTCACCATATCTTAGGAAAGAAATAAAAACAATTACACCAAATCTAATAGCACTAAATAAAAAAAAGTCCCTCCCCCCAAAAAAACACACCCTCTAGACTACAATAAACTACCAATAGCCCTTAAATGGCCTTTTGTAGGGCATTGCCCTAAGTTAAACAGCTCTTTTACCTGTACCAACCAAACCCCAAAAGAAAAAAAACCTAAACTACCCATTGCCCGTAAAGAGGCATTTGTATGGGCATTGCCCTTAAAAGGGCATTCAGCTCTTTTTCATTGGCTGATTTGAATTTGAAGAATCAAATCAGCCAATAGGAATGCAAGGTACACCATTTTAAAATGGCTACATTGCATTGAAGCTTCAGTGTACAGCAGGGACCGTATGAAGACGACGCTCCGCGCTGGATGTCTTTGCCGCTCAGCACCGCCAGGATTAAGATAGAAGACGCCCACGCGATGGATGAACACTTCTCGCCGTCTGGATGTCCAGATTTCAGCAACCGTGAATTTTGGGGTGTTTTTTTTTTTTTTCCAGATTAGGGTTTGGGATTTTGAAAAAGAGCTAAATGCCCTTTTAAGAACAATGAAAGAGCTGAATGCCCAAAACATTTTTGTGGCGCAAAACTCATAACTACTGCTTTCAGATGGCGGTATGGATCATGTCGGTATAGGCTGTAATGCAAGCTTTTTAGCCTCACCGCACAACTTGTAATACCGGCGATATGAAAAATCACATTTCATTTTTTTGAGTGCGGAATGGACGTTGCGTTACAGGCTAAAATGCTTGAGGTATAGCTATACCGACACGACTTGCAATAACTGCGTTACTGCCATTACGCTAAAATTGCCCATTTTTCAGCGTTAAAAGCCGTAACGCAAAACTCGTAGTCTACCCGATTGCTTCAAAATCCAGTGAGTGCTGCTTCTCGTTTATGACTATTTTGGGATATTTGTTGCATATTTTACATACAAACTGGACCGGAATGTGAGAGTGCCTGCCTTTTTCACTTTATATATACATACACACACTCACCGGCAACTTTATTAGTTACACCCGTTCAATTGCCTGGTAAATATATTCAAGGCCCATATACAGAGATGGCAGAAGCTCTGTTTATTCCAAGAAAATTGTTTGTGACGAGGTCACAATTTAAGGTTAGAGGAAAGGAGATTTAATCTCCTGCAATGGAAACGTTTTTTTCACTGTAAGAGCAATAAAATTGTGGAACTCATTACCAAAGGAGGTGGTAAATGCCAATACCCTAGATACATTTAAAAATTGTTTGGATACATTTCTGTCTATAAATACAATTCATAGATATGATTGCTAGTATTAAATGGGTCACCTTTTAGTTGGATTATTTAAGCTTAACTGGAGCTTTTTGTAAGTATTTTCGATTTGTATAGGTTGAACTCGATGGACTTTGGTCTTTTTTCAACCTCATCTACTATGTTACTATGTAACACAAATTGATAATCAGCCAATCACATGGCAGCAAATAATTGCATTTAGGCATCTAGACGTGGTGAAGATGACTTGAAGTTCAAACCGAGCATCAGAATGGGGAAGAAAGGAAATTTAAGTGACTTTGAATGTGGCATGGTTGTTGGTGGCAGATGGGCTGGTCTGAGTATTTAAAAAACTGCTGATCTACTGGGACTTTCACGCACAACCATCTCTAGGGTTTACAGAGAATGGTCCGAAAAAGATAATATCCAGTCAGCGGCAGTTGTGTGGACAACAATGCCTTGTTGATGTCAGAGGAGAATGGGCAGTCTGGTTCGAGATGATAGAAAAGGCAACAGTAAGTCAAATAACCACTCATTACAACCAAGGTATGCAGAATATCATCTCTGAATACACAACACGTTGAACCTTGAAGCAGATGGGCTACAGCAGCAGAAGACCACACCAAGTGCCACTCCTGTCAGCTATGAACATGAAATGGAGGCTACAATTATCACAATCTCACCAAAATTGGACAATAGAAGAATGGAAAAACGTTGCCTGGTCTTATGAGTCTCGATTTCAGCTGCAACATTTAGATGGTAGGTCAGAATTTTATGTAAACAACATGAAAGCATGGATCCATCCTGTCTTGTATCAACGGTTCAGGCTGGTGGGGGTGGTGTAATGGTGTGGGGGATATTTTCTTGGCACACTTCGGGCCCCTTAGTACCAATTGAGCATCATTTAAACACCACAGTCTACCCGAGTATTGTTGCTGACCATGTCCATACCTTTATAACTACAGTGTACCCATCTTCTGATGGCTACTTCCAGCAGAATAATGCACCATGTCACAAAGCTCAAATCATCTCAAACTGGTTTCTTGAACATGACAATGTGGTGAAATGGGATATTCGCATCATGGATGTGCAGTCAACAAATCTGCAGCAACTTTGTGATGCTATCATGTCAATATGGACCAAAATCTCTTAAATCTATGCCACGAAGAATTAAGGCAGTTCTAGCCATGTGTACCTAATAAAGTGGTTGGTGTGTGTGTGTGTGTGTATGTATATATATATATATATATATATATATATACACACACATATATATATACACACACACATACATACACACATATATACATACACACAAACACATATATACATACACACATAAATATATAACTCCTACTCCATTAGGAATATTACGGGTATATCAATCTCGGAATACCTTAGCAGATCCATGAACACTAGGCTAACATCTATACAACTTGATTACACCTTATATTCTGTGAATGGATCATACCATAAGCGACCAACAGCACTGAATTTAATAGGTTTTTACATTGTGTACATTGAGATCCCCACTTAACGATATAAATCATTCATTCAGTCTTATATGCTGGTAATGGAAATATGCATTACCATTACTAATGCCAAAATCCATTAAAGGAATAACCAATAATTATTATTAGACATCACACAATTTAATCTAAATATCTACTTTGTTTCTCTCCACAGCAATACAACATTTCAAAGTGTTAGTGTTGCCATTATGTTGTTGTAGAAAGTGCCTAGCCACACTTGTAATTTGTCTCCCTTTCTCAACATCCTTTTTGGCATTTCTAATATTGCTTAAATGCTCTGTTACTTTAGTCCCTAGGCTTCTGGTCGACATGCCAACATAAAATTGGTTGCAATGACATGACAGACAATATATAACATTATCGCTTTTGCAAGTAATGTGGATATTAATAAACCATTTTATATTAAATCTATCAGTCACAGATTTAGTAACAACAATGTGTTGGCATACTTTACAACCACCACAGGGGATCGATCCTTTGTATAGTGAAGGATAAGAAGGGTGGGACGGGCGGGAAGAGGCACAGAGCTTGTATTGGTTTACAACATCAATGTGAATGTTTAAAAGGGCGAAATACACGCAATTTCGGCTTGTCAGTTTCTACTTAACATTGAGAAAGGCCAGCATTACGACCGAAACGCGTTTGTTTTAGAGTATTTTCATGTGTTACACCCCGGGCACCTGAAGCCGAGGTATCCTGCTATCGACCACAATTTTAATATGGTGGTGGCATGTGGTTGCAGACTATTCTGCTTTTATGTGTACATATAATTAAAGGTTAAGTTTTAGCCTAAATTTACTCTTACTTATGAGGGTGAGTGCTATAAGCCCCTATCTTTTTTGGCTCTCCTGTCTGTGGGAGGGTTGTGGCGAATTCATGTAGTGGGGTAGCACCAGACTATTTAGGTATTTTTCCTCATATTACCTGTTGCAGTGCCAGTTATTATATTTTGTACTGCTGTCATACTGTCAGAGAGGACCTTTCACCTCCACATTTTATATTGTATGTCGCAGGCCAGTCCAATTTGCCCGAGTTCTAACATATGTATCGGCATGATAAATTCACCTTCTATGCAAATGCCTTGTATATAATAATTCTGTATACATGCTATGGTGCTGAAATCTGTGGTCAAATAAATCAACAGAGTAAAAAACAAACAAACAAACAAAACGTTTTTCCTTTCAAAAAAAGACTGCACCAACTGCCAACACAATAACTGTAGTAGTAATAATAATAATAATAATAATAATAATAATAATAATAATAATAATATACAGGATCCTATGTATTTACACAGGCCATTTTCTACTTTGGGGGGGGGGGGGAGTAGTCTGTTCAAATTAGTTCAACATTCTGCTGCTACCAAGATTCACAAGTTTGACTAAGAAATTTCTAAAACAGTAATTTTTAAGGAAATACATAATGTTTGCATTTAACTCTTCAGTTGGTAAACAATAAAAATATTGACCAAAACCTTGATAAATAAACAAGGTGAACTGGAATGCTTGAAGAGCAGATACATAAATTAGAAATGGTTACTTGAAATCTGGAATATTGGCTAAGTATTCTTTCTACCTTCTTTTCCTGGGATAAATTCTGTGTGATTATTTTGTTTAGTTAGCAGTATTGCACAAATTGGGGTTGTGGTAGCTAGAATCTCCCTGTATTAATTGGACTGTTTTGTTGTAAAATATGTGTGTATATTAACCTGTTAATATTAAACTTATGTATTGGTTCCTATTAAAATTATTTGCAAAAATTATGGACTGAACTGTTCGTGATTAAATACTTGTACTGGTTTAGTGTTTTTTTTGTGTTATTTTAAATAACATAATTTATGTAAGAAATTTCCTGATAAACTAATTTCTTTCATATTGGCAAGAGTCCATGAGCTAGTGACGTATGGGATATACAATCCTACCAGGAGGGGTAAAGTTTCCCAAACCTCAAAATGCCTATAAATACACCCCTCACCACACCCAAAGTTCTTACATAAATTATGTTTTCCTTCATGTAATTGGCAAGAGTCCATGAGCTAGTGACGTATGGGATAGATGTGGAAATCCACAGAAGAGTCACTAGAGAGGGAGGGGGAAAAAAATAACAACAGCCATTTTCCGCTGAAAAAATTAATCCACAATCTAAAATATAAGTTTATTCTTATAAATGAAAAGAAAAAACTTAAAACATAAGCAGAGGAATCAAACAAACAGCTGCCTGAAAAACGTTTCTACCAAAAACTGCTTCCGAAGAAGCAAATACATAAAAACGGTAGAATTTAGTAAATGTATGCAAAGAAGACCAAGTTGCTGCTTTGTAAATCTGATCAACTGAAGCTTCATTCTTAAAAGCCCACGAAGTGGAGACTGATCTAGTAGAATGAGCTGTAATTCTCTGAGGCGGGGCCTGACCCGACGCCAAAAAAGCCTGATGAATCAAAAGCTTTAACCAAGATGCCAAGGAAATGGCAGAAGCCTTCTGACCTTTCCTAGAACCAGAAAAGATAACAAATAGACTAGAAGTCTTCCTGAAATCTTTAGTGGCTTCAACATAATATTTCAAAGCTCTTACAACATCCAAGGAATGTAAGGATCTCTCCAAAGAAGTTTTAGGATTAGGACACAAAGAAGGAACAACAATTTCTCTATTAATGTTGTTAGAATTCACAACCTTAGGTAGAAATTTAAATGAAGTCCGCAAAACTGCCTTATCCTGATGGAAAATCAGAAAAGGAGGTTCACAAGAAAGAGCAGATAATTCGGAAACTCTTCTAGCAGAAGAGATGGCCAAAAGGAACAACACTTTCCAAGAAAGTAGTTTAATGTCCAAAGAATGCATAGGCTCAAACGGAGGAGCCTGTAAAGCCTTCAAAATCAAATTAAGACTCCAAGGAGGAGAAATTGATTTAATGACAGGCTTGATACGGACCAAAGCCTGAACAAAACAGTGAATATCAGGAAGCTTAGCAATCTTTCTGTGAAATAAAACAGAAAGAGCGGAGATTGATCCCTTCAAGGAACTTGCAGACAAACCTTTAACCAAACCATCCTGAAGAAACTGTAAAATTCTAGGAATTCTAAAAGAATGCCAGGAAAATTTATGAGAACACCATGAAATATAAGTCTTCCAAACTCGATAATAAATCTTCCTAGAAACAGATTTACGAGCCTGTAACATAGTATTAATCACCGAGTCAGAGAAACCTCTATGACTAAGCACTAGGCGTTAAATTTCCATACCTTCAAATTTAATGATTTGAGATCCTGATGGAAAAACGGACCTTGAGACAGAAGGTCTGGTCTTAAAGGAAGTGGCCAAGGTTGGCAACTGGACATCCGAACAAGATCTGCATACCAAAACCTGTAAGGCCATGCTGGAGCTACCAGCAACACAAACTATTATTCCATGATGATCTTGGAGATCACTCTTGGAAGAAGAACTAGAGGCGGGAAAATATAAGCAGGTTCGTAACACCAAAGAACTGCTAACGCATCTACTGCCTCCGCCTGAGGATCCCTGGACCTGGACAGATACCTGGGAAGTTTCTTGTTTAAATGGGAAGCCATCAAAACAATTTCTGGAAGACCCCACATCTGAACAATCTGAGAAAACACATCTGGATGGAGCGACCACTCCCCCGGATGTAAAGTCTGACGGCTGAGATAATCCGCTTCCCAATTGTCTACACCTGGGATATGAAACACAGAAATTAGACAGGAGCTGGATTCCGCCCAAGCAAGTATCCAAGATACTTCTTTCATAGCTTGGGGACGACTGCGAGTCTCACCCTGATGATTGACATATGCCACAGTTGTGATATTGCCTGTCTGAAAACAAATGAATGGTTCTCTCTTCAACAAAGGCCAAACCTGAGGAGCCCTGAAAATAGCACGGAGTTCTAAAATATTTATTGGTAACCTCGCCTCTTGAGATTTCCAAACCCCTTGTGCTGTCAGAGATCCCCAGACAGCTCCCCAACCTGAAAGACTTGCATCTGTTGTGATCACAGTCCAGGTTGGACGAACAAATGAGGCACCTTGAGCTATACGATGGTGATCTAACCACCAAGTCAGAGAGAGTCGAAAATTGGTATTTAAGGATATTAATTGTGATATCTTTGTATAATCCCAGCACCGTAGATTCAGCATACAAAGCTGGAGAGGTCTCATATGAAAACTAGCAAAGGGGATCGTGTCCGATGCTGCAGTCATGCGACCTAAAACTTCCATGCACATAGCTATTGAAGGGAATGATTGAGATTGAAGGTTCCGACAAGCTGAAACCAATTTTAATCATCTCTTGTCTGTTAGAGACAGAGTCATGGACACTGAATCTATCTGGAAACCTAAAAAGGTGACCCTTGTCTGAGGAATCAAGGAACTTTTTGGTAAATTGATCCTCCAACCATGACTTTGAAGAAACAACACTAGTTGATTCGTGTGAGATTCTGCAGAATGTAAAGAATGAGCTAGTACCAAGATATCGTCCAAATAAGGAAACACCACAATACCCTGTTCTCTGATTACAGAGAGTAGGGCACCGAAAACCTTTGAAAAGATTCTTGGAGCCGTCGCTAGGCAAAATGGAAGAGCGACAAATTGGTAATGCTTGTCTAGAAGAGAGAATCTCAGAAACTGATAGTGGTGTGGATGAATCAGAATATGAAGATATGCATCCTATAAGTCTATCGTGGACATATAATGTCCTCGCTGAACAAAAGGCAGAATAGTCCTTATAGTCACCATTTTGAAAGTTGGCACTCTTACAAAACGATTAAAAATTTTCAGATCCAGAACTGGCCTGAATAAAATTTCTTTCTTTGGGACAATGAATAGATTTGAATAAAACCCCAGACCCTGAACGGAACTGGTATGATTACCCCTGAAAGCTCCAGGTCTGAAACATACATCAGAAAAGCCTGAGCCTTTACTGGATTTGCTGGGATGCGTGAGAGAAAAACAAAATTTATGCTTACCTGATAAATTTCTCTCTCTTGTGGTGTATCCAGTCCACGGGTTCATCCATTACTTGTGGGATATTCTCCTTCCCAACAGGAAGTTGCAAGAGGACACCCACAGCAGAGCTGTCTATATAGCTCCTCCCCTAACTGCCACTCCCAGTCATTCGACCAAAGACAAGCAAGAAAAAAGGAGAAACTATAGGGTGCAGTGGTGACTGTAGTTTAAAAATAAAAAACACCTGCCTTAAAGTGACAGGGCGGGCCGTGGACTGGCTACACCACAAGAGAAAGAAATTTATCAGGTAAGCATAAATTTTGTTTTCTCTTGTAAGGTGTATCCAGTCCACGGGTTCATCCATTACTTGTGGGATACCAATACCAAAGCTTTAGGACACGGATGAAGGGAGGGACAAGGCAGGAACTTAAGCAGAAGGCACCACTGCCTGCAAGACCTTTCTCCCAAAAATAGCCTCCGAGGAAGCAAAAGTATCAAATTTGTAGAATTTAGAAAAAGTATGAAGCGAAGACCGAGTCGCCTTACAAATCTGTTCAACAGAGGCCTCATTTTTAAAAGCCCATGTGGAAGCTACCGCTCTAGTGGAATGAGCTGTAATTCTTTCAGGAGGCTGCTGGCCAGCAGTCTCATAAGCAAAACGGATTATGCTTCTCAGTCAAAAAGAAAGAGAAGATGCCGAAGCCTTTTGGCCTCTCATCAGTCCAGAGTAGACAACAAACAATGCAGATGTTTGACGAAAACACTTAGTAGCTTGTAAATAAAACTTTAAAGCACGAACCACGTCAAGATTGTGTAATAGACATTCCTTCTTTGAAGAAGGATTAGGACACAGTGACGAAACAACAATCTCCTGATTGATATTCTTATTAGATACCACCTTAGGAAGAAACCCAGGTTTGGTACGCAAAACTACCTTATCTGCATGGAAGATCAGATAAGGGGAATCACACTGTAAGGCAGATAACTCTGAAATTCTTCAAGCCGAAGAGATAGCTACCAAAAACAGAACTTTCCAAGATAAAAGCTTGATATCTATGGAATGCAGAGGTTCAAACAGAACCCCTTGAAGAACTTTAAGAACTAAATTTAAACTCCATGGTGGAGCAACAGGTTTAAACACAGGCTTGATTCTAACTAAAGCCTGACAAAACGCCTGAACGTCTGGAACATCTGCCAGACGCTTGTGTAGAAGAATAGACAGAGCAGAAATCTGTCCCTTTAAGGAACTAGCTGACAATCCCTTCTCAAATCCTTCTTGGAGAAAGGATAATATCCTAGGAATCCTGACTTTACTCCATGAGTAACCTTTGGATTCACACCAATGAAGATATTTACACCATATCTTATGATAGATTTTCCTGGTGACAGGCTTTCGAGCCTGAATTAAGGTATCAATGACCGACTCGGAGAAACCACGTTTTGACAAAATCAAGCGTTCAATCTCCAAGCAGTCAGCCGCAGAGAAATTAGATTTGGATGTTTGAATGGACCTTGGAGTAGAAGGTCCTGCCTCAGCGGCAGAGACCATGGTGGAAGGGATGACATGTCCACCAGATCTGCATACCAAGTCCTGCGTGGCCACGCAGGTGCTATCAAAATCACCAAAGCTCTCTCCTGCTTGATCTTGGCAATCAGACGAGGGAGGAGAGGAAATGGTGGGAACACATAAGCCAGGCTGAAGGACCAGGGCGCTGCTAGAGCATCTATCAGCGCTGCCTGGGGATCCCTTGACCTGGACCTGTAACAAGGAAGCTTGGCGTTCTGACGAGATGCCATCAGATCCAGTTCTGGTTTGCCCCATAGTTGAATCAGCTGGGCAAATACCTCCGGATGGAGCTCCCACTCCCCCGGATGAAAAGTCTGCCGACGTAGAAAATCTGCCTCCCAGTTCTCTACTCCTGGGATATGGATAGCTGAGAGATGGCAAGAGTGAACCTCTGCCCATAGAATTATCTTTGAAACCTCCAACATTGCCAGGTGGCTTCTTGTCCCCCCCTGATGGTTGATATAGGCTACCGTCGTGATATTGTCCGACTGAAATCTGATGAACCTGACCGCAGCTAGTTGAGGCCAAGCCTGAAGAGCATTGAATATCGCTCTCAGTTCCAGAATGTTTATTGGAAGGAGGGCTTCCTCCTGAGTCCATGAACCCTGAGCCTTCAGGGAGTTCCAGACCGTGCCCCAGCCCAGAAGGCTGGCATCTGTCGACACTATAGTCCACTCTGGCCTGCGGAAACTCATTCCCCTGGACAGATGGACCCGAAAAAACCACCAGAGAAGAGAATCCCTGGTCTCTTGATCCAGATTTAGCAGAGGGGACAAATCTGTGTAGTCCCCATCCCACTGATTGAGCATGCAAAGTTGCAGTAAACTGAGATGTAGGTGGGCAAACAGAACTATGTCCATTGCTGCTACCATTAGGCCGATTACTTCCATACACTGAGCCACTGACGGCCGAGAAGTGGAATGAAGAGCACGGCAGGAAGTTAGAAGCTTTGATAATCTGACCTCTGTCAGAAAAATTTCCATTTCTACTGAATCTATCAGTGTTCCTAGGAAGGAAACTCTTGTGAGAGGGGAGAGAGAACTCTTTTCTTCATTCACCTTCCACCCGTGAGACCTCAGAAAGGCCAGAACAATGTCCGTATGGGACTTGGCGATTTGAAAAGTCGACGCCTGTATCAGAATGTTGTCTAGGTAAGGAGCCATCGCTATGCCCCGTGGTCTTAGAACCGCCAGTAGGGACCCTAGAACCTTCGTAAAGATTCTTGGTGCCGTGGCTAACCCGAAGGGAAGAGCCACAAACTGTTAATGCCTGTCTAAGAAGGCGAACCTGAGGAACTGATGATGATCTTTGTGAATGGGAATGTGGAGATAAGCAACCTTTAAGTCCACGGTAGTCATATATTGACCCTCCTGGATCATAGGGAGGATGGTTCGGATAGTCTCCATCTTGAAGGATGGGACCCTGAGAAATTTGTTTAGGATCTTGAGATCCAAGATTGGTCTGAAAGTTCCCTCTTTTTTGGGAACTATAAACAGATTTGAATAGAAGCCCTGCCCCTGTTCCTCCCTTGGAACTGGGTGGATCACTCCCATAACCAGTAGGTCTTGAACACAAAGTAAGAATGCCTCTCTCTTTATCTGGTTTACAGATAATTGTGAGAGATGAAATCTCCCCTTGGGAGATGAACCTTTGAAGTCCAGAAGATATCCCTGGGAAACAATCTCTAATGCCCAGGGATCCTGGACGTCTCTTGCCCAAGCCTGGACTTAGATGGAAAGTCTGTCCCCTACTAGATCCGGTCCCGGATCGGGGGCTACTCCTTCATGCTGTCTTAGAGGCAGCCGCAGGTTTCTTGGCCTGCTTCCCCTTGTTCCAAGCCTGGTTAGGTCTCCAGACTGGTTTGGACTGGGCAAAATTTCCCTCTTGTTTTGCATTAGAGGAAACTGAAGCTGCGCCACTCTTGAAGTTTCGAAAGGAACGAAAATTATTCTGTTTGGTCCTTAACTTAGTGGACCTATCCTGAGGAAGGGCGTGACCTTTTCCTCCAGTAATATCAGAAATGATCTCCTTCAGACCAGGCCCGAATAGGGTCTGTCCCTTGAAGGGGATGTTAAGAAGCTTAGACTTTGAAGTAACGTCTGCTGACCAGGACTTAAGCCATAGCGCCCTACGCGCCAAAATGGCAAAACCTGAATTCTTAGCCGTTAGCTTGGCTAAATGAAAAATGGCGTCAGAAATAAAGGAGTTAGCTAACTTAAGAGCTTTAATCCTGTCTAGAATATCGTCTAGCGGGGTCTCCACCTGTAGAGCCTCCTCAAGAGACTCAAACCAAAAAGCCGCTGCAGCAGTAACTGGGGCAATGCATGCAAGAGGCTGGAGAATAAAACCTTGATGTATAAAAAATTTCTTAAGGAGACCCTCCAATTTTTTATCCATAGGATCTAGGAAAGCACAACTGTCCTCGATGGGGATAGTTGTACGCTTAGCTAGGGTAGAGACTGCTCCCTCCACCTTAGGAACCGTCTGCCACGAGTCCCGTATGGCAGCATCTATGGGAAACATCTTTTTGAAAGCAGGAGGGGGAGAGAACGGCACACCTGGTCTATCCCATTCCTTAGTAATAATTTCCGAAAACCTCTTAGGGACTGGAAAAACATCAGTGTAAACAGGCACTGCAAAGTATTTGTCCATTTTACACAATTTCTCTGGAACCACAATGGGGTCACAGTCATCCAGAGTCGCTAAAACCTCCCTAAGCAATAAGCGGAGGTGTTCAAGCTTAAATTTAAACGCTGTCATTTCAGAATCAGACTGAAGTAACGCCTTCCCTGAGTCTGAAATGTCACCCACAGATAGAAGCTCACCTGCCTCGGCTTCTGAGCATTGTGAGGGTATATCGGACACAGGCATTAAAGCGTCAGAAAGCTCTGTATTAGTTCTAGCCCCAGAGCTGTCTCGCTTTCCTTGTAACCCTGGCAGTTTGGAGAATACCTCTGAGAGGGTAGCATTCATAACTGCCGCCATGTCCTGTAAGGTAAAAGAATTAGACGCGCTAGATGTACTTGGCGTCACTTGAGCGGGAGTTATAGGTTCTGACACATGGGGAGAGCTAGATGGCATAATCTCTCTCTTTTCAGTCAGAGAATCCCCTGGAGATAAATCTTTAAGCGCCATAATATGGTCTTTATAGTTTATAGAAATATCAGTACATTTGGTACACATTCTAAGAGGGGGTTCCACCATGGCTTCCAAACATAATGAACAAGGAGTTTCCTCTATGTCAGACATGTTTAACACACTAGTAAAGAGACAAGCAAGCTTGGAAAACACTTTAATAAAGGTAAAACAGCAATTAAACAAAAACGTTACTGTGCCTTTAAGAGAAAAAAACTAGCACTTAAACTGCAAAACAGTGTAAAAATACAGTAAAGTCTTTGAAATTTTTACAGTGTGTGTAAGGGACTAAAGTAACATTGCACCCACTTGCAAATGGATGATTAACCCCTTAGGCCCCAAACCGGATTGAAAAACGTTAAAAAACGTTAAAAATCAATTGAGCACCTTGCCACAGCTCTGCTGAGGCTCCTACCTGCCCTCAAAAACGATTTTGTGCAGAAATAACCCCTTTGAAATGGTCCTCAGATGCCAGAGGACTCCTCTAGGGAAGCTGGATGTCTCAGTCTGAATTAAAACTGCGCAGTTAGAGCACTAAAATAGGCCCCTCCCATCATGTACTGGATGCCAGAGGGGCCTTAAGAAAATACTCCTAGGAGTATCTGACTAGCCATGTGGAAACTAGGCCCCAAATAAAGACTTATCTCCCTCAGAGAAATAACGTCCTATTTATGAAATCATGTAAACGTTTTGTCACTAAGTAATATGATTATTAACATGAGTATTACCCTGTTTTGTAAGCATGATCCCAGTCGCTGTTAAATCACTGCATCAGGCTTACCTCAAATACACAAGGCTCTGTCAGCATTTTCTAGAACTTATTCATCTCTCTAGAAATAAAAATACTGAACATACCTCAAAGCAGGTAATCTGCAGACCGTTCCCCCAACTCAGTTATGTGTGAGAACAGCAATGGACCTTAGTTACAAACCGCTAAGATCATCAAACCTCCAGGCAGAATTCTTCTTCTAATTTCTGCCTGAGAGTAAAACAGTACAACGCCGGTACCGTTTAAAAATAAACTCTTGATTGAAGGTAAAACCACACTAAGTCACCACATATCTCTTGATACTTCCTTTCTTGTCGAGAGTTGCAAGAGAATGACTGGGAGTGGCAGTTAGGGGAGGAGCTATATAGACAGCTCTGCTGTGGGTGTCCTCTTGCAACTTCCTGTTGGGAAGGAGAATATCCCACAAGTAATGGATGAACCCGTGGACTGGATACACCTTACAAGAGAAATAATCTTCTTACAGGAGGTTTTACTCTGAATCCAATTCGGTACCCTTGAGAGACAATACTCTGAATCCATTGATTTTCGACAGAATCTGCCCAAATGTCTTGGAAGAATCTAAATCTGCACCCCTACCAGCTGAGCTGGAATGAGGTCCACACCTTCATGCAGACTTGGGGGCTGGATTTGGTTTCTTAAACGGTTTGGATTTACTCCAATTTGAAGGTTTCCAATTGGAACCATATTCTTTGGGGGGAAGGATTAGATTTCTGTTCCTTATTTTGTCGAAAGGAACGAAAACTGTTAGAAGCTTTAGATTTACCCTTAGGTCTTTTATCCTGAGGCAAAAAACTCCCTTCCCCCCAGTGACAGTTGAAATAATCAAATCCAACTGAGAACCAAATAAATAATTACCTTGGAAAGAAAGAGATATTAATCTAGACTTAGATACCATGTCAGCACTCCAATATTTGAGCCACAAAGCTCGTCTAGCAAAAATGGCTATAGACATAGATTTAACATCAATTTTGATGATATAAAAAATGGCATCACAGATAAAATGATTAGCATGTTGAAGCAAGCAAACAATGCTAGACAAATCAGGATCCATTTCTGTTGCGCTAAACTTTCCAACCAAAACGTTGATGCAGCTGTTACATCAGCCATAGAAATGGCAGGCCTGAGAAGATAGCCAGAATATAAATAAGCTTTCCTTAGATAAAATTCAAGTTTCCTATCTAAAGGGTCCTTAAAGGAAGTACTATCTTCCATAGGAATAGTAGTACGTTTGGCAAGAGTAGAAATAGCCCCATCAACTTTGGGGATCTTTTCCCAAACTCCAATCTAACTGCTGGCAAAGGATACATTTTTTAAACCTTGAAGAAGGGATAAATGAAGTACCAGGCCTATTCCATTCCTTAGAAATCATATCAGAAATAGCATCAGGAACTGGAAAAAAACCTCTGGAGTAACCACAGGAGGTTTATAAACAGAATTTAAACGTTTACTAGTTTTAGTACCAAGAGGACTAGTTTCCTCAATATCCAATGTAATCAACACCTCTTTAAACAAGGAACGAATATACTCCATTTTAAATAAATAAGTAGATTTGTCAGTGTCAATATCTGAGGAAGGATTTTCTGAATCAGATAGATCCTCATCAGAGGAGGATAATTCAATATGTTGTCGGTCATTTGAAATTTCATAAACTATATGAGAGGTTTTAAAAGACCTTATACGTTTATTAGAAGGCAGGATAGCAGACAAAGTCTTCTGAATCGCATCAGCAATAAAATCTTTTATATTCACAGGGATATCATGTACATTAGATGTTGAAGGAACAACAGGCATTGTACTATTACTGATGGATACATTCTCTGCATGTAAAAGCTTATCATGACAACTATTAGATACCACAGCAACAGATACACTTAGCTTTGGTAGAGCTGTTATCAGGCAGTAGGGTTCCAACAGTGGTTTCTAAGACGGGATCAGATTGAGACATCTTGCAAATGTAAGAGAAAAAACAACATATAAAGCAAAATGATCAATTTCCTTATTTGGCAGTTTCAGGAATGGGAAAAAATGCAAACAGCATAGCCCTCTGACATAGAAAAAGGCAAGAAGCATATAGGACTGGGGTTTTAAATAATGAAATTATTTGCCGCCAAGTATGATGCACAACGCAAAATGAAAAAAAAATTTGGCGCTAACAACAGCCGGAAATGACACACTCGCGTCATTGCAGACGCAACCTTGTGCAAGGAAACTCAGCGTCAACTAAGACGCCGGAAATTACGAATTTGCGTCACCGGACGTACCTTTGCGACAAAAAAATTCTCGTGCCAAAAACGATGCAATAAACATCGGCATTTTTTCAGAAAGTTAGCTGCTAACAATGTGTATATGTTCAGGATAAACATAAGAACTTTATTGTAACCTAATCTAGACAGCCTTATTAATTCTTACTTATACCTGCAAGTTAACTGTATGTAATATGTGCATTGTTTTTATTTTCTTTCCTACCTGTAATTGGACATCTATTATTGTTTGTAACCGCCAAATATCTCAATAAAAAAAATTTCTTTCATGTAATTGGCAAGAGTCCATGAACTAGTGACATATGTGATATACAATCCTACCAGGAGGGGCAAAGTTTCCCAAACCTCAAAATTTGCCAGTACATTGCCTTGGTTCAGTTAGCTGGTCTGCTGTAAAAACCAGCCTGCCTCTATTGGCACAAGAGGGTGCCTTCATACAATGTGTGTACCCTGTGTCTTCTGCGTGTTTTTATCCAGTCGGTAATACTGATTCACATATACGGCGCCTCTTTCCTTTCCTTTGTTTCATATAGAATATCCTCAATAGGAATAGTAGTTCTCTTAGCCAGAGTAGAAATAGCCCCTTCAACTTTGGGCACCGTTCGCCATGACTACTTAATGGAGTCAGCCACAGGAAACATTTTCTTAAAAAGACAGGAGACAGGGAAAATGGAATCCCTGGTCTCTCCCATTCCTGAATAATTATTTCCGCAGCATGGTCTGGCATGGGAAACACCTCCCCTGAGGCAGGAACATCAAAGTATTTTTTATTTTTAAATAATTTTTATTGAGGTATTAAAGAATAGCACACAGTCAATCAATACATTACATTGTTCAGAGAGTATATATTATTTTTTCCGACTAAACATGAAGTAAAATGGACAGGCATTAAGAAATAACAGAAGCAATACAAAAAATGACCCTCTATAGAGGTCATTGCCATGTCAGATAATATGTTAAAATATAGAAATAGAATAGTCTGTAGTCTGAAACATTAAGTAAGCAAAGTCGTACCTCATTTTAATTTTTTGGTTCCTGTTCTATGTGTAAAAAATCATATATCCCCTTCAAAAATGATCACACAACTAGATAAATATTATCCCCAAGTGAACAGTAAGTGAGGGTCTCTCATGGAACCCTTAAATATTATCTATGGGCTAAGGGGTATACCAGGGGGGAAAAAATATACAAATTCGGTTTTCTAAGGAAGTATTTTCCTATGCTTACTCAGTAAGCCTTGCCTTGACTGGGGGGGGGGGGGGGACTGGTTTGGCGGGACATTATACATTATTATGGAGGCTAAAATAACTATATAATCATAGGCTGGAATGTCATCTTCACTCTGTACAGCAACTCAAATTACACATTTAAATAGTTTTCTATAAATGCTAGCTAATATTGGACTAACAACTGCAATCATGCATTCTCTTTATAGTGTGCGTGAGCATAATTTCCCATTCTAGATGGGTGTAGAAGGGAAAGTTGCCACCGCTAGGTGGCATCCCAAGGGTAAAAAAACAATAAGGTTAAGGAATTGGAAAGAGAAATTGGGCTGTCTATATATAAATATATGCGCTAAAAAACATAATTTATGCTTACCTGATAAATTCCTTTCTCCTGTAGTGTAGTCAGTCCACGGGTCATCATTACTTATGGGATATTAACTCCTCCCCAACAGGAAGTGCAAGAGGATCACCCAAGCAGAGCTGCTATATAGCTCCTCCCCTCTACGTCACACCCAGTCATTCGACCGAGAACCAAACGAGAAAGGAGAAACTATAGGGTGCAGTGGTGACTGGAGTATAATTTAAAATTTAGACCTGCCATAAAAAACAGGGCGGGCCGTGGACTGACTACACTACAGGAGAAAGGAATTTATCAGGTAAGCATAAATTATGTTTTCTCCTGTTAAGTGTAGTCAGTCCACGGGTCATCATTACTTATGGGATACCAATACCAAAGCTAAAGTACACGGATGACGGGAGGGACAGGCAGGATCTTTATACGGAAGGAACCACTGCCTGAAGAACCTTTCTCCCAAAAACAGCCTCCGAAGAAGCAAAAGTGTCAAATTTGTAAAATTTGGAAAAAGTATGAAGAGAAGACCAAGTTGCAGCCTTGCAAATCTGTTCAACAGAGGCCTCATTCTTAAAGGCCCAAGTGGAAGCCACAGCTCTAGTAGAATGAGCTGTAATCCTTTCAGGAGGTTGCTGTCCAGCAGTCTCATAGGCTAAACGTATTATGCTACGAAGCCAAAAGGATAGAGAGGTAGCAGATGCTTTTTGACCTCTCCTCTGTCCAGAATAAACGACAAACAGGGAAGAAGTTTGGCGAAAATCTTTAGTTGCCTGTAAATAAAATTTCAGGGCACGGACTACGTCCAGATTGTGTAGAAGTCGTTCCTTCTTTGAAGAAGGGTTAGGGCACAATGATGGAACAACAATCTCTTGATTGATATTCTTGTTAGTAACTACCTTAGGTAAGAACCCAGGTTTAGTACGCAGAACTACCTTATCTGAATGAAAAATCAGATAAGGAGAATCACAATGTAAGGCTGATAACTCAGAGACTCTACGAGCTGAGGAAATAGCCATTAAAAACAGAACTTTCCAAGATAACAACTTGATATCAATGGAATGAAGGGGTTCAAACGGAACACCCTGTAAAACGTTAAGAACTAAGTTTAAGCTCCACGGTGGAGCTACAGTCTTAAACACAGGCTTAATCCTAGCCAAAGCCTGACAAAAAGCCTGAACGTCTGGAACTTCTGACAGACGTTTGTGTAAAAGGATGGACAGAGCTGAGATCTGTCCCTTTAAAGAACTTGCAGATAAACCCTTTTCTAAACCCTCTTGTAGAAAAGACAATATCCTAGGAATCCTAACCTTACTCCATGAGTAACTCTTGGATTCGCACCAGTGTAAGTATTTACGCCAAATCTTATGGTAATCCTAGCCTGTATTAAGGTATCGATTACTGACTCCGAAAATCCATGCTTTGATAAAATCAAGCGTTCAATTTCCATGCAGTCAGCTTCAGAGAAATTAGATTTTGATGTTTGAAAGGACCCTGAATTAGAAGGTCCTGTCTCAGAGGCAGAGACCAAGGTGGACAGGATGACATGTCCACTAGATCTGCATACCAGGTCCTGCGTGGCCACGCAGGCGCTATTAGAATCACAGATGCTTTCTCCTGTTTGATCCTGGCAATCAAACGAGGAAGCATCGGGAAGGGTGGAAACACATAAGCCATCCCGAAGGTCCAAGGTGCTGTCAAAGCATCTACCAGGACCGCTCCCGGGTCCCTGGACCTGGACCCGTAGCAAGGAAGCTTGGCGTTCTGGCGAGACGCCATGAGATCCATATCTGGTTTGCCCAAACGTCGAAGTATTTGGGCAAAGACCTCCGGATGAAGTTCCCACTCCCCCGGATGAAAAGTCTGGCGACTTAGGAAATCCGCCTCCCAGTTCTCCACTCCTGGAATGTGGATCGCTGACAGGTGGCAAGAGTGAGACTCTGCCCAGCGAATTATCTTTGATACTTCCATCATCGCTAGGGAACTCCTTGTCCCTCCTTGATGGTTGATGTAAGCTACAGTCGTGATGTTGTCCGACTGAAACCTGATGAACCTCCGAGTTGTTAACTAAGGCCAAGCCAGAAGGGCATTGAGAACTGCTCTCAATTCCAGAATGTTTATTGGAAGGAGACTCTCCTCCTGAGTCCATGATCCCTGAGCCTTCAGGGAATTCCAGACAGCGCCCCAACCTAGTAGGCTGGCGTCTGTTGTTACAATTGTCCAGTCTGGCCTGCTGAAGGGCATCCCCCTGGACAGATGTGGCCGAGAAAGCCACCATAGAAGAGAATTTCTGGTCTCTTGATCCAGATTCAGAGTAGGGGACAAATCTGAGTAATCCCCATTCCACTGACTTAGCATGCACAATTACAGCGGTCTGAGATGCAGGCGTGCAAAAGGAACTATGTCCATTGCCGCTACCATTAAGCCGATTACCTCCATGCATTGAGCCACTGACGGGTGTTGAATGGAATGAAGGACACGGCAAACATTTTGAAGCTTTGTTAACCTGTCTTCTGTCAGGTAAATCTTCATTTCTACAGAATCTATAAGAGTCCCCAAGAAGGGAACTCTTGTGAGTGGTAAGAGAGAACTCTTCTCTTCGTTCACTTTCCACCCATGCGACCTTAGAAATGCCAGTACTAACTCTGTATGAGACTTGGCAGTTTGAAAGCTTGACGCTTGTATCAGAATGTCATCTAGGTACGGAGCCACCGAAATTCCTCGCGGTCTTAGTACCGCCAGAAGAGAGCCCAGAACCTTTGTGAAGATTCTTGGAGCCGTAGCCAACCCGAATGGAAGAGCTACAAACTGGTAATGCCTGTCTAGGAAGGCAAACCTTAGATACCGGTAATGTTCTTTGTGAATCGGTATGTGAAGGTAAGCATCCTTTAAATCCACTGTGGTCATGTACTGACCTCTTTGGATCATGGGTAAGATTGTCCGAATAGTTTCCATTTTGAACGATGGAACTCTTAGGAATTTGTTTAGGATCTTTAAATCCAAGATTGGTCTGAAGGTTCCCTCTTTCTTGGGAACCACGAACAGATTTGAGTAAAACCCTTGTCCGTGTTCCGACCGCGGAACCGGATGGATCACTCCCATTAGTAAAAGATCTTGTACACAGCGTAGAAATGCCTCTTTCTTTATCTGGTTTGTTGACAACCTTGAAAAATGAAATCTCCCTTTTGGGGGAGAAGCTTTGAAGTCCAGAAGATATCCCTGAGATATGATCTCTAACGCCCAGGGATCCTGGACATCTCTTGCCCAAGCCTGGGCGAAGAGAGAAAGTCTGCCCCCCACTAGATCCGTTCCCGGATCGGGGGCCCTCACTTCATGCTGTCTTAGGGGCAGCAGCAGGTTTTCTGGCCTGCTTAGGTTTCCAGCCTTGTCTGTAGCGAGCAACAGCTCCTTCCTGTTTTGGAGCAGAGGAAGTTGATGCTGCTCCTGCCTTGAAGTTACGAAAGGCATGAAAATTAGACTGTCTAGCCCTAGGTTTGGCTCTGTCTTGAGGCAGGGCATGGCCTTTACCTCCTGTAATATCAGCGATAATTTCTTTCAAACCGGGCCCAAATAAAGTCTGCCCCTTGAAAGGTATGTTAAGTAATTTAGATTTAGAAGTAACATCAGCTGACCAGGATTTTAGCCACAGTGCCCTGCGTGCCTGAATGGCGAATCCGGAATTCTTAGCCGTAAGTTTAGTTAAATGTACTACGGCATCAGAAATAAATGAATTAGCTAGCTTAAGGGTTTTAAGCTTGTGTGAAATCTCATCTATTGGCGCTGAGTCAAGGGTCTCTTCCAGAGACTCAAACCAAAATGCTGCCGCAGCGGTGACAGGCGCAATGCATGCAAGGGGTTGCAATATAAAACCTTGTTGAACAAACATTTTCTTAAGGTAACCCTCTAACTTTTTATCCATTGGATCTGAAAAAGCACAGCTATCCTCCACCGGGATAGTGGTACGCTTAGCTAAAGTAGAAACTGCTCCCTCCACCTTAGGGACCGTTTGCCATAAGTCCCGTGTGGTGGCGTCTATTGGAAACATTTTTCTGAATATAGGAGGGGGTGAGAAAGGCACACCGGGTCTATCCCACTCCTTAGTAACAATTTCAGTAAGTCTCTTAGGTATAGGAAAAACGTCAGTACTCGTCGGTACTGCAAAATATTTATCCAACCTACACATTTTCTCTGGGATTGCAACTGTGTTACAATCATTCAGAGCCGCTAATACCTCCCCTAGCAGTACACGGAGGTTTTCTAGCTTAAACTTAAAATTTGAAATGTCTGAATCCAGTCTATTTGGATCAGATCCGTCACCCGCAGAATGAAGCTCTCCGTCCTCATGTTCTGCAAATTGTGACGCAGTATCAGACATGGCCCTAGCATTATCAGCGCACTCTATTCTCACCCCAGAGTGATCTCGTTTACCCCTAAGTTCTGGCAATTTAGACAAAACTTCAGTCATAACATTAGCCATGTCCTGTAGAGTGATTTGTAATGGCCGCCCTGATGTACTTGGCGTTACAATATCACGCACCTCCCGAGCGGGAGATGCAGGTACTGACACGTGAGGCAAGTTAGTCGGCATAACTTCCCCCTCGTTGTCTGGTGAATGATGTTCAACATGTACAGATTGATTTTTATTTAAAGTAGCATCAATGAAATTAGTACATAAATTTCTATTGGGCTCCACCTTGGCTTTTGCACATATTGCACAGAGAGATTCCTCTGAGTCAGACATGTTTAACAAACTAGCAATTAGACTAGCAAGCTTGGAAATACTTTTCAACTAAATTTACAAGCAATATGTAAAAAGTTACTGTGCCTTTAAGAAGCACAGAAAAAAACTATGACAGTTGAATAACAATGAACCGGATTAGTTATAAAAACCAAATTTACCCGGTAAAAGCATAAATTTAGCAAAGGATTGCACTCATTAGCAATGGATGATTAACCCTTAATATCAGAAAAAACGTATAATAATTGAAAATATAAGCGTTTTTATCACAGTCAAAGCACAGTCTCACAGGTCTGCTGTGAGTAATTACCTCCCTCAAAATAAGTTTTGAAGACCCCTGAGCTCTGTGGAGACGTTCTGGATCATGCAGGGAGAGAAGGCAGACTTGTGACTGAATTTTTGATGCGTAGCAAAAGCGCCAAAATAGACCCCTCCCACTCACATACAACAGTGAGGGAAGCTCAGTGAAACTGTTTTAATTTAAAATAAACGACAGCCATGTGGAAAATAACGCCCAAAACAATTTTTCACCAAGTACCTCAGATAATTAAACGATTTAACATGCCAGCAAACGTTTAAAATCTAATTTATGAAATGTCATTAAAAGCCTGCTGCTAGTCGTTCACACTGCAAGTTAGGCTAAAAGTTATATGCATACAGTATTATCCCAGTGAAGTGCCATTCCCCAGAATACTGAAGTGTAAACATACATACATATCAGCCTGATACCAGTTGCTACTACTGCATTTAAGGCTGTACTTACATTATATCGGTATTGGCAGTATTTTCTCAGTCAATTCCATTCCTTAGAAAATAATATACTGCAACATACCTCTTTGCAGGTGAACCTGCCCGCTGTCCCCTGATCTGAAGTTTACCTCACTCCTCAGAATGGCCGAGAACAGCAAATGGATCTTAGTTACGTCGGCTAAGATCATACAAAACTCAGGTAGATTCTTCTTCAAATTCTGCCTGAGAAGAAAACAACACACTCCGGTGCCGTTTAAAATAAACTTTTGATTGAAGATATAAAAACTAAGTATAATCACCACAGTCCTCTCACACATCCTATCTATTAGTTGGGTGCAAGAGAATGACTGGGTGTGACGTAGAGGGGAGGAGCTATATAGCAGCTCTGCTTGGGTGATCCTCTTGCACTTCCTGTTGGGGAGGAGTTAATATCCCATAAGTAATGATGACCCGTGGACTGACTACACTTAACAGGAGAAATAAAAACAGGCAATCTATGGGTAACCCCAATTATGTCATCTAGAAAACTTAGGCATTGTCCACAAGTACTCTTTAGCATATTCTTTTGCCACAAGGGTATGGGCCCTATATGCTACGGCAAAGTCTTTAAAGGGACATTAAACACTAAATACATGCTAGATAGAATGATGCATTCAAAGAAAAGATTAGTCCATGACTAACATGTAGATGTATTTTTTAAAGTTTCATTAGTTGTTTAAAAAGGGACAAAATCAGTGTAAAGTTTTAGTGTCTATAAAACACTGGGAGCTGCCATGTTGTAACTTGTGTTACCTTCTCTGCTGTGGCCAATTAGGGTCAGTTATAAATAGGTCACTAGAGTGTGCAGCCAATGGTTGTGCTGGATTTAACAGTGTTCTGCACTTCCATTTCTAAAAGGAACTGAAAAGCTCGCAATTTCAGAATGGAATTACAGGCAAAGAGGACAAAATAAATAATGAAAGTATATTGCAGAGTTGTTTTATATATACAATTTATCATTTTATATTACCATCTGAAAAGTGTTTAATGTCCCTTTAATGTTCCAGTAGTAAGTAGAATCTAATATATAACTATCACAATAAAGTGCCTTGTATCTGCCAGTTTCATAGTACTATAGATATATTGTGTTTGCCTTAAAGTCTTGCATGATATCCAAATACTTTTATACCTTAAGATAGGGTATAAAGACCTTAAAGGGACAGTCAAGTCCAAAAAAAACTCATGTTTTCAATAGGAAATACAATTTTAAACAACTTCCCAATTTACTTTTATCACCAAATTTGCTTTGTTCTCTTGATATTCTTAGTTGAAAGCTAAAACTAGGAGGTTCATATGCTAATTTCTTAGACCTTGAAGACTGCCTCTAATCTGAATACATTTTGACCACTAGAGGGCATTAGTTCACATGTTTCATATAGATAACATTGAGCTAATGCACGTAAAGTGACCTAGGACTGAGCACTGATTGGCTAAACCGCATGTCTGTCAAAAGAACTGAAATAAGGGGGCAGTCAGCATAAGCTTAGATACAAGATAATTACAGAGGTAAAACGTGTATTATAACTGTGTTGGTTATGCAAAACTGGGGAATGGGTAATAAAGGGATTATCTTTATTTTTAAACAACAAAAATTCTGGTGTTGACTGTCCCTTTAACCTTTTGTAATCCTCCAAGTTTAAAGGGACACTGAACCCAAATTTTTTTCTTTCGTGATTCAGATAGAGCATGCAATTTTAAGCAACTTTCTAATTTACTCCTATTATCACATTTTCTTCATTCTCTTGGTATCTTTATTTGAAATGCAAGAATGTAAGTTTAGATGCCGGCCCATTTTTGGTGAACAACCTGGGTTGTTCTTGCTGATTGGTGGATAAATTCATCCACCAATGAATAACTGCTTTCCAGGGTTCTGAACCAAACAAATAGCTTAGATGCCTTCTTTTTCAAATAAACATAACAAGAGAACAAAGAAAAATTGATAATAGGCGTAAATTAGAAAGTTGCTTAAAATTGCATGGTCTATCTGACTCATGAAAGAAAAAATGTGGGTTCAGTGTCCCTTTAACTGTATGTTACATATCAGCATTCTTATTCTTTCCCTAAAGGATATCAGAGAGAATCCAGCTGCTGATTCATCTAGCTGACTTTGAGGCTATGAAAACCTAGTGATATCTATCCTTCTCACTTAAGAATATTACGTGTTGCTAATAGCCTCAATTTAAATAAGTTAAAAGCTTTGATAACCAAGAAATTAACTGGGCATTAAATATATATATGGTAGAGGTACCAGACCTCAAAAACAATTAACTCACTAAAAGTAGTATATAAAAGGCCATAATCCTTTTCGTGTCATAGGGAATATGGTATTTGTCAGAGTCTAAAATTAAAGGGAAATATGTGCTATACACAGTCGCTGCCTCGGTTGCCATATAAAAGAGAACAGATCTAATTGATTATAGTATTGTTGCATGGTCGCTTATCACATTAAGTCAGAAATTGAGCTTAATACAACTAGTAATGCTAGATCTAGTGATAAATATATACATCACGTTATCTGAGTAATACAAACATAGACTAGAGATTATAACAAGGTACTATATCATATGCACACCAGAATTGCCATTTTTCAGTAATATTTGCAAATGTATTAGGTCAACCTATAAGGTCGTCATATAAAGTATAAAACAAACTTACACAATGGAGGGATCCTAAAATCAAATATTAACATGTATGACCCTATCTAATGCCAATTCTGCACTGTTTGAGTGGTTTGGCTTTCATTCTTAGAAAAGATATCCTATTGGACCTAGGACTCAGAATTAAACACTAACGTTGGTCAGTATAACACACTGGATAACTAAGTGCTTAGAAGCATCACTCAGCAGGTTAAAGAAAATGTTGTCTAATGTTAACTGCTATGTACTAGGTTGTGTGAAAGGCTAAGAGCCACTGGAAGGTAATTTTCAGATGAACTGTACCTGTAGCAACAAGATTATATAAACAATAAAAAATATTAACTTGTAATATTATATACAGCTATAAATAATTTCTACTCTTTACTGGGCATCATAACTATGTAGATTAAGAACTATGTAGATTAAGTAGCTCAAGTAAACAATTTCAACATAACACAGTAAGTATGAAGTAAAGGTAGGTAAAAGGCTTCCACATAGATTAGACAACTTTTATCTGATCAGACTGAAAAGTCCTCATAAAAAGCATGTCTTATGTGCTGTGTAGGACTATCTCACTCTCAACTTTGGAAGTTATCTATGTCCAGAACTCTGGGTAGGGTTAGAATCAAACATCCAACAACGGACTCCTATATGGTATGACTTGCAGAGTGGATACCTAGGCCTGAGATCCCTCGTATGGTTAGGGGAATCCTGTATAAATCAGTCAAATGGAAATAAGCTCTGTCCCAAATCGAATTAGCGTAGTCTCCAGACCTGATGAGTGGGGCAAGGTTAGCTTGATGTAGATTTAAACCTATTCCGCCTTTCAGAACATCTCCAGAAATTAGCTGAACAACGCATCTCTCTGTTGTGATCAGAGTATTGATGGCCATCAGCACACTGTCTGGGCTAGGCAGAGAAATTGCGGTAAGTGTGCCTCTTCCTTTTATCCGCTACGCCCAAACCAATTTAAGCGACTCATTAGCTTTAATATAGCTATTCTTTGGGGGCCATGTGATCAACGTGGAATAATGAAGCCCAAACTGTATATCCATATCGGAGGTGATCGCTTTATAGATCCCAGAGAGTGCTGCTTCTGATGTAGCCACATGCTCAGACAAGGTCTGCAAACTGGCTTGTTGCATATCCCATAGAGAGCTACTTATTCCAGGGATCATTACAGCCTGAGATTCCTCTGTTAGCCCCGTCAAAATTTTAACCTCCGCTTCTGAACACTCAGGTCCATCTAACAGATGGGATATAGGCACGGCTCGCCACTCCTGAAAGATCGGCACATTATCGACTGCTACACAAGCAGTCATGGCGGGAGTAAACCAGGTTTCCATTTCTCTAGTGAAGATCCTGAAATAATCCGATATCTCGGTGCTCAAAGTAGCAAATATTACGTCAATTTTAGTCTCCATATTTGAGTGAAGAGATATCAGTTCAGAGAACTCTAAATCAGTCCAGGGTATGGTGATAATGTTAGCTGCAGATAGCCTTGTGGCCCTACTGTCAAGGAATATGGTTAGGAATATAATGCAGCTCCAAAACTCTGTAGCATGACAATGGAGCTAGTATACATGGTTTAGATATAGATAGGAGCTCCAGACAACAAATTCCATATGTTAGCCCCTAAAAACAAAATTTATGCTTACCTGATAAATTTATTTCTCTTGTGGTGTATCCAGTCCACGGATCATCCATTACTTGTGGGATATTCTCCTTCCCAACAGGAAGCTGCAAGAGGATCACCCACAGCAGAGCTCTCTATATAGCTCCTCCCCTAACTGCCACTACCAGTCATTCGACCGAAGACAAGCAAGAGAAAGGAGAAACTATAGGGTGCAGTGGTGACTGTAGTTTAAAAATAAAAAACACCAGCCTTAAAATGACAGGGCGGGCCGTGGACTGGATACACCACAAGAGAAATAAATTTATCAGGTAAGCATAAATTTTGTTTTCTCTTGTAAGGTGTATCCAGTCCACGGATCATCCATTACTTGTGGGATACCAATACCAAAGCTATAGGACACGGATGAAGGGAGGGACAAGGCAGGCGCTTAAACGGAAGGCACCACTGCCTGCAAGACCTTTCTCCCAAAAATAGCCTCCGAAGAAGCAAAAGTATCAAATTTATAGAATTTTGAAAAAGTATGAAGCGAAGACCAAGTCGCCGCCTTACAAATCTGTTCAACAGAAGCCTCATTTTTAAAAGCCCATGTGGAAGCTACCGCTCTAGTAGAATGAGCTGTAATCCTTTCAGGAGGCTGCTGGCCAGCAGTCTCATAAGCTAAGCGTATTATACTCCTTAGCCAAAAAGAAAGAGAGGTTGCCGAAGCCTTTTGGCCTCTCCTCTGTCCAGAGTAGACAACAAACAATGCAGATGTTTGACGAAAATCTTTAGTAGCTTGTAAATAAAACTTTAAAGCACGAACCAAGTCAAGATTGTGTAAAAGACGTTCCTTCTTGGAAAAGAAGGATTAGGACACAGTGACGGTACAACAATCTCCTGATTGATATTTTTATTAGATACCACCTTAGGTAGAAAACCAGGTTTGGTACGTAACACTACCTTATCTGCATGAAAAATGAGATAAGGGGAATCACATTGTAAAGCAGATAACTCCGAAACTCTTCGAGCCGAGGAGATAGCTACTAAAAACAGAACCTTCCAAGATAAGAGCTTAATATCTATGGAATGCAAAGGTTCAAACGGAACCCCTTGAAGAACTTTAAGAACTAAATTTAAACTCCAAGGCGGAGCAACAGGTTTAAACACAGGCTTGATTCTGACTAAAGCCTGACAAAACGCCTGCACGTCTGGAACCTCAGCCAGACGTTTGTGCAAAAGAATAGACAGAGCAGAAATCTGTCCCATTAAGGAACTAGCTGACAAACCCTTCTCCAATCCTTCTTGGAGAAAAGATAATATCCTAGGAATCCTGACCTTACTCCATGAGTAACCCTTGGATTCACACCAATGAAGATATTTACACCATATCTTATGATAGATTTTCCTGGTGACAGGCTTTCGCGCCTGTATTAAGGGATCAATGACCGACTCAGAGAAACCACGCTTTGATAAAATCAAGTGTTCAATCTCCAAGCAGTCAGCCGCAGAGAAATTAGATTTGGATGGTTGAAAGGACCCTGAAGTAGAAGGTCCTGTCTCAGAGGCAGAGTCCATGGTGGAAAGGATGACATGTCCACCAGATTTGCATACCAAGTCCTGCGTGGCCACGCAGGTGCTATCAAAATTACTGATGCTCTCTCCTGCTTGATCTTGGCAATCAGATGAGGGAGCAGAGGAAACGGTGGAAACACATAAGCCAGGTTGAAGGACCAAGGCGCTGCTAGAGCATCTATCAGCGCTGCCTTGGGATCCCTGGACCTGGATCCGTAACAAGGAAGCTTGGCGTTCTGGCAAGACGCCATGAGATCCAGTTCTGGTTTGCCCCGATGTTGAATCAACTGTGCAAACACCTCCGGATGGAGCTCCCACTCCCCCGGATGAAAAGTCTGTCGACTTAGAAAATCTGCCTCCCAGTTCTCTACTCCTGGGATATGGATAGCTGATAGATGGCAAGAGTGAATCTCTGCCCATCGAATTATCTTTGAAACCTCCAACATCGCTAGGGAACTCCTTGTTCCCCCTTGATGGTTGATGTAAGCTACAGTCGTGATGTTGTCCGACTGAAATCTGATGAACCTCACTACCGCTAGCTGAGGCCAAGCCTGAAGAGCATTGAATATCGCTCTTAGTTCCAGAATGTTTATTGGAAGGAGTGCCTCCTCCTGAGTCCACGACCCCTGAGCCTTCAGAGAGTTTCAGACTGCACCCCAGCCCAGAAGGCTGGCATCTGTTGTTACTATTGTCCAATCTGGCCTGCGGAAGGTCATACCTTTGGACAGATGGACCCGAGATAGCCACCAGAGAAGAGAATCCCTGGTCTCTTGATCCAGATTTAGTAGAGGGGACAAATCTGTGTAATCCCCATTCCACTGACTGAGCATGCAGAGTTGCAGCGGTCTGAGATGTAGGCGGGCAAACGGAACTATGTCCATTGCTGCTACCATTAAGCCGACTACTTCCATACACTGAGCCACCGAAGGGCGAGAAGTATAATAAAGAACACGGCAGGAATTTAGAAGTTTTGACAACCTGTCCTCTGTCAGGTAAATCCTCATTTCTACAGAATCTATCAGAGTTCCCAGGAAGGAAACTCTTGTGAGAGGGGATAGAGAACTCTTTTTTTCGTTCACTTTCCACCCATGAGACCTCAGGAATGCCAGAACAATGTCCGTATGGGACTTGGCAATTTGGAAATTCGACGCCTGTATCAGAATTTCGTCTAAGTAAGGGGCTACTGCTATGCCCCGCGGCCTTAGGACCGCCAGAAGTGACCCCAGAACCTTCGTAAAGATTCTTGGTGCCGTAGCTAACCCAAAGGGAAGAGCCACAAACTGGTAATGCCTGTCTAGGAAGGCGAACCTGAGAAACCGATGATTTGTGTATCGGAATGTGAAGATAAGCATCCTTTAAGTCCACGGTAGTCATGTTTGACCCTCCTGGATCATAGGTAGGATGGTTCGAATAGTCTCCATCTTGAAAGATGGGACCCTGAGAAATTTGTTTAGGATCTTGAGATCTAAGATTGGTCTGAAGGTTCCCTCTTTCTTGGGAACCACAAAGAGATTTGAATAGAAGCCTTGCCCCTGTTCCACCTTTGGAACTGGGTGGATCACTCCCATAACTAGGAGGTCTTGAACACAATGTAAGAATGCCTCTCTCTTTATCTGGTCTGCAGATAATTGTGAGAGGTGAAATCTTCCTTTTGGGGAAGAAGCTTTGAAGTCCAGAAGATATCCCTGGGACACAATTTCCAACGCCCAGGGATCCTGGACATCTCTTGCCCAAGCCTAGGCAAAGAGAGAAAGTCTGCCCCCTACTAGATCCGTTACCGGATCGGGGGCTGATCTTTCATGCTGTCTTAGAGGCAGCAGCAGGCTTCTTGGCCTGCTTACCTTTATTCCAGGCCTGGTTAGGTCTCCAGACCGGCTTGGACTGGGCAAAATTTCCCTCTTGTTTTGTATTAGAGGAAGTTGATGCCGCGCTCGTCTTAAAGTTACGAAAGGCACGAAAATTAGTTTGTTTGGTCCATAATTTATTAGACCTATCCTGAGGAAGAGCATGACCTTTTCCTCCAGTAATATCAGAAATGATCTCCTTCAGTCCAGGCCCGAATAGGGTCTGCCCCTTGAAGGGAATGTTGAGAAGCTTAGACTTTGAAGTAACGTCAGCTGACCAGGATTTAAGCCATAGCGCCCTACGCGCCTGAATAGCAAAACCTGAGTTCTTAGCCGTTAGTTTGGTTAAATGACCAACGGCGTCAGAAACAAATGAATTGGCTAGCTTAAGCGCTTTAAGCTTGTCAAGTATATCATCCAATGGAGTTTCTACCTGTAAGGCCTCTTCCAGAGACTTAAACCAGAAGGCCGCAGCAGCAGTGACCGGGGCAATGCATGCAAGAGGCTAAAGAATAAAACCCTGTTGAATAAACATTTTCTTAAGGTAACCCTCTAACTTTTTATCCATTGGATCTAGGAAAGCACAACTGTCCTCGACGGGGATAGTTGTACGCTTAGCTAGGGTAGAAACTGCTCCCTCCACCTTAGGGACCGTTTGCCATAAGTCCCGTGTAGCGGCATCTATTGGAAACATTTTCTTAAAAACAGGAGGGGGAGAGAACGGTACACCTGGTCTATCCCATTCCTTAGTAATAATTTCTGAAAACCTCTTAGGTATTGGAAAAACATCAGTGTAAACAGGCACTGCATAGTATTTATCCAATCTACACAATTTCTCTGGCACTATAATGGTGTCACAGTCATCCAGAGTAGCTAAAACCTCCCTGAGCAACACGCGGAGGTATTCAAGCTTAAATTTAAATGTTGACATATCAGAATCAGGTTGAAGCATCTTCCCTGAGTCAGAAAAATCACCCACAGATAGAAGCTCTCCTGCCTCAGCTTCTGCATATTGTGAGGGGATATCAGACATAGCTACTAAAGCGTCAGAATGCTCTGTATTTCTCCTAGCCCCAGAGCTGTCTCGCTTTCCTTGTAACCCTGGTAGTTTGGCCAATACCGCTGTAAGGGTATGGTCCATTACTGCCGCCATGTCTTGTAAAGTAAACGCCATGGGCGCGCTAGATGTACTTGGCGCCTCTTGAGCGGGCGTCCCTTGAGCGGGAGTCAAAGGTTCTGACACGTGGGGCGAGTTAGTCGGCATAACTTCCCCCTTGTCAGTTTCCTCTGGTGATAAATCTTTTAAAGCCAGAATATGATCTTTATAACTTAAAGTAAAATCAGTACATTTGGTACACATTCTAAGAGGGGGTTCCACAATGGCTTCTAAACATAATGAACAAGGAGTTTCCTCTATGTCAGACATGTTTAAACAGACTAGCAATGAGACCAGCAAGCTTGGAAAACACTTTAATAAATGTAAACAAGCAAAAAATAAAAACGGTACTGTGCCTTTAAGAGAAACAAAAAAAGTCAGAAATTGAAAAACAGTTATAAAAAGCAGTAAATCTTACGAAATTTTTACAGTGTATAATAGGCTAACAGAGCATTGCACCCACTTGCTAATGGATGATTAACCCCTTAGTTTCAAAACCGGATCAAAAAAACGATATAAACGTTTTTTAACAGTCACAACAAACTGTCACAGCTCTGCTGTGGCCCTACCTGCCCATACGACGACTTTGGAAGGCACAAAAACCCTTTGGAGAGGTCCTAAGTGTTCATGGGACTCCTTCAGGAAAACTGGATGTCTCAAACTGCAAAATCGAATGCGCATTTAGGCGCGAAAATAGGCCCCTACCAAACTGTATTCACAGTGAGAGGGCCTAACAAAACTATCCCTAGGCAAAATCTAGCCAGCCATGTGGAAAAAACTGGGCCCCAATAAAGTTTTATCACCAATATGTAAAAAAAAAACATTTAAACACTTCCAGCAAACGTTATCTATTTTTCAGTAATGTGAGAAGTAATAAGAATATTACCTTTTACAGCAAGCATGATACTAGTTGTTATTAAATCACTGTAATCAGGCTTACCTTAAATAAATCCGGTATTAACAGCATTTTCTAGCATATTCATTTCTCTCGAAAAATTTAAACTGCACATACCTCATAGCAGGAGACCCTGCACGCCTTCCCCCAGCTGAAGTTACCTCATCTCTTCAGTTATGTGTGAGAACAGCAATGGATCTTAGTTACAATCTGCTAAGATCATCAAAAACCACAGGCAGACTCTTCTTCAACTTTCTGCCTGAGGCTAAAACAGTACAACTCCGGTACCATTTGAAAATAACAAACTTTTGATTGAAGATAAACTAAATAAATTCACCACATCTCTCTAGCTACTTCCTTTGTCGAGAGATGCAAGAGAATGACTGGTAGTGGCAGTTAGGGGAGGAGCTATATAGACAGCTCTGCTGTGGGTGATCCTCTTGCAGCTTCCTGTTGGGAAGGAGAATATCCCACAAGTAATGGATGATCCGTGGACTGGATACACCTTACAAGAGAAATCTTGTTTGTACCCAGGAGCTCCTGATAAGTGTGACCCTGTTGCTTCAACAGTTAGCTCCGCCCCCCCCCCCCCGAACATCAAAGTATTAAGTTTACAAGATTTCCTAGGGTTGACGACAGGGGTATCAGAGTCGTCCAAGGTAGCCAAAACCTCCTTTAATAAAACACAGAGGTGTTCAAGCTTAAATCTGAAGGATACAACCTTCAGCATCAGACGAAGGACTTACACTGTCTGAATCTGAGATTTCACCTTCAGAGGCTACTGACTTATCTTCTCATCAGACTTATGAGAAAGGGCAATCTGTGTAGCTAAGACTGGAACAGACGCCTTACTTTCTGATTCTTTCATTTTCCTATTGCGTCTTCCCTGAAGCATAGGAATGGCAGCTAATGCCTCAGATACCGCAGAGGATACCTGGGCAGAAATTTCTGCTTGCAAATACACTCCTCCAGGAGATTGTGAGGAACCGCAGGGCACTGTATGTGGCACCATTAAGGCTTGGGACGGTTGAGAAGAAAGCTGTGGCAAGGTCTGAACAGCATCTTCCTGAGAGACATTTGGCTCAGACATAAAAAGCTTATCTTTATTTTTAACTATTCTCTCAATGCAAAAGGAACAAAGTTGCATGGGAGGTAACACTTGGCTATCCAAGTAAAGGATACATATGTCTACAACCGGAGGATTCTGAACCATTATGAACGATATATAAAAATGATTTATAACTGTCCCTTTAAGAAAAACGGTAGCAGTAAAAACAGTACGCTTTTAAGCCGTTAAGGACTCAAGTAAAATAAGAGACTTTGCTACTTATAAACTTTATGCTGGAATTTTGCTCCAAAAATCCCCAAACACCTCCACACCTCAGTCTAAACTGAAGTGCTTACCTGACACCCTCAGCGACGGCTATCAGATATTGCCAGTCCGAATATGCAAGAGCTAAACCTTCTAACTCTCAGACTAAAATGCGACTGACTTCAGCGTCTGCACCGGAACGGCTGATTATGTGACCGACAACTAAGTTGTGCCACTAGTCTTAAAGGCACGCAACTAGCCGGAAGAGAAGGGGCCAAAATGAAACATTTTCCTGTAGCACTCAGCTACAGGAACGGGAAAGTAAAAAACATCTCATAAGTGAAAGCTTTGTCATAAAGAGTTAGTTTAAAAAACGGAACCCCTAAAAAAAAAAAACACGTCTGTAAGCCAAATAAAGTTTTTAAGCTCTCTTGTCTCTCCACATAAAACAGTGCCTGCAACTGCCAATTTTAACCCTAGGGCAGCAACAACATTAGGAAAATGCAGCAAGGCCCACCTCACAAGTTCCTAACTGCTTTAAAGTCACCACTACTCTACTGAAGAGAGTGACGTGGAACACACTAAACCCAGAGCATAGGAAAGATCAGAGCAAACCTACCTCCATTGTTATTAATTTTATTGGGAGTCTATATACAAGAAAATGTTCAAATTAACAGTCTCAAGTTTTGTCTTGCAGGAAGAAAAAAAACAAAGTGGTTTCCTCGTTTCCCCCAGTAATACATATGGTAGATTGTTTTTCATGAACTTTTAATTTTTTTTTTTAATTTTAAGAACATTGTATAAATATTTCTAATGTGGTTTAGCATAGGGTTTTTATGTATAATGTTGAGTGTTTTTAATGAATTGCATAAAGTTAGACTAGGAATTGACAGTCCTAGGAAAGTACAGAAGAGCTTGTATCGCAGAGGGAATGATTATTCCAAAGGGATGGAAGGGATGGTGGGCAGAATTTTTTCTGCAAGGTTTCCGCTCCCACTGTGTTCTTTGGTACAACTAGAAAATGGGGTAACACAGGAGAAGAAAAAGTGGGTGAATGTGGTGACATAGCTTAGAGATGTTATTCCTGGAATTAAAACACCAGGTCTTTTTCATACAAGAAATCCTCCCCGTCCCCTGATACACCTTTATATTTTCTAGGCAAGGTTTTTGACCTACTTTAAGGCTACTTCCATATAGCCTTTGAATGGCATATGATAGACCACTACCTATTGAATTTTACATAAAATTGTAAAACCAGATTCGTTTCTTCTCTCTTCTCATCCCCCTCCTGCTGTAGATAGCTGGTTTTGGACAAAGAGAAAAAACACACACAGAATTTGGAAATTAATCTACCTTCTTTTTCTGGGATAAATTCTCTGTGATTAATTTATTTAGTTAGCAGTTTTGCACAAATTAAAGTTGTGGTAGCTACAGTTGCCCTGTATTAATTGGACTGTTTTGTTGTAACATTTGTGTATATTAACCTGTTAATATTCAATTTATTACAACATATTTACTGGTTCCTATTAAAACTCTGCAAAAATTATGGACGTAACGGTTAGTGTTTAATAGCTTGTATTGGTTTAGTGGTTATTCACAATTAATTATATTTAGTTAGCATTAAATAAGAAATCCATCACATTAATAACCACACAACCTAGATATTATCACAGTGTCAACCATTCAAACACTGGCTATACATATACACACACACACACACACACAGGTGGCCCTCGTTTTACAACGGTTCAATTTACAACGGTTCAATTTACACCGTTTCAGAATAACAACCTTTTTTTCAGTCATGTGATTGCTATTGAAAAGCATTGAGAAGCAGTGCATTTATTAAAATAGCCAGTAGGTGGAGCTGTCCGCTTGTGTTGCAGCTGAAATTAATCAGTTTAACCAGACCTGAGCTATCGAGCAGATTTCAAAGGAACAAGAACTTCCTGTCTATAAATCAGTCCAGTTTGGAATGCATAGAAAGAACTGTTTGCAGAAAAATGCAAGTGAAGTCTGTGTTGTGTGATTATTTTATTAGGTTTATAATGCTGTTTAGCATTTAAAGTCTTCATTTCAAAGCTTTAAAAATAATGTAATAGGTGTTACTTATGACAATTTTGAGAGAGGCCTGGAACCTATCTCCCTCACTTCCCATTGACTTACATTATAAACTGGGTTTCAATTTACAACCATTCCTTCTGGAACCTAACCCCGGCGTAAACTGAGGGCTACATACATATATATACATACATACACATACATACACATACATACACACACAGGTAGCCCTCAGTTTACACCAAGGTTAGGTTCCAGAAGGAATGGTTGTAAATCGAAAATGTAAATTGAAACCCAGTTTATAATGTAAGTCAATGGGAAGTGAGGGAGTTAGATTCCAGGCCCCTCTCAAAATTGACATAAGTAACACCTAATACATTATTTTTAAAGCTTTGAAATGAAGACTTTAAATGCTAAACAGCATTATAAACAGCATCAAATAATCACACAACACAGAATATATAATTAAACTAAGGTAAATGAACATTTGCTAAACAGCATTATAAACCTAATAAAATAATCACACAACACAGACTTTACTTGCATTTTTCTGCAAACAGTTATTTCTATGCATTCCAATCTGGACTGATTAATAGACAGGAAGATCTTGTTCCTATGAAAGCTGCTCGATAGCTCATGTCTAGCTAGACTAAATTATTCCAGCCTGTTTCTGTGCTTGGCTTTGCAAATCTTTGCTGCAACACAAGTGGACAGCTCCACCTACTGACTATTTTAATCAATGCAATGCTTCTCAATAGCAGTCACATGACTGAAAAAAAATGTTGTTATTCTGAAACAGCGCAAATTGAACCGGCGTAAACCGAGGGCCATCTGTGTGTGTGTATATATATATATATATATATATATATATATATATATATATATATATATATATATATATATATATATATATATATATATATATATATAAATCAGCAAAGTAAGGGAGTCACTCACAGGGTCTTGTAGTTAAGAACAAAGTCTTTATTGACGTTTCGGGGTTGCCCCCGTTTTCAAAATAGGCATAAAAAAAACAGACAAGTACTTACCCCCTATATACCCATACTAATCATCTAACACCCGTCAGCTGATCACGGCCATGACCGGAGCCACGTGACAATGTTGCCGTGGCAACCGGACACCAACTGCAAACAGCTGGTGTAATAAAAACAAACACAGCTGCTACGTATTAACTTGGGCCACGTTAAAGACATAGTGCAGAATCTATTAACATAGGATAGCGGGTGTGTCATGTTAATTAGCAACAGGCGTGCTACTTACTAAATACAAAATACAATGCAAGTTCAATTAGTAATCAGTTGGCTACTAGACAATTAAATGCACACAGGTAATTTACATAATGTAAAACGAACCATTATAGAGTCTAAGTATAGACATATACTGTGAGCAAATATGTAAATAAAGGTAGTCAATAACTCATTTAAAGGGTGAAGGTCTGAAAGTCATGGGCAGTATGATCCACAATCTTACAATATCTTGGATAATGAATACAAGAAAAAGCGAACCGCATACATAAAACAAAATACGATACCCACGTAAACACAAAGTTGCATGCAAAGCAAGGAGTAGTGTTATGCTAACCCGTACACCAGACACATATTCTGTATAAAGAATATACATAATAAATAACCAGTACAAAGATACTGGCCATGCATGAAAAGCACATAAGGTGTAAAATAGGTAATAAAACTAAATATCACAGCCAATTATGTATGTACGTATCACTGGCAACATAGTCCCTGAAACATGTGGCTTGTGGTGGAAGTTATATTCTAAACATACCAATATGCAATAAAAGTGTTACAAGAATGTTACAAAAACGTTTACAAAAAATCTTTACAGAAAATCTTACAAAAATCTGTAAACACCAAGTTGCATGCATATTAAGGAGCAACCGTATGTTTCATAATAAGTTGGCAATTTACTAGCCTTTATAGGCAACAATGCCAGTCCAAGTGTACATTAAGTCCCCTGGGTGTCAATGTCCCCAGGTCGAAGATCCACCTCGATTCTCTTTGGAGGAGGATTTTGGCCCTATCCCCTCCCCTAGTAAGAGGGGGGACATGGTCGATGATGATGTACTTAAGGTCAGATACCTTGTGGCCTGCTTCTAAAAAATGCCTGGCTACCGGCTGGTCAGAGGATCCTTTTTTAATGGCAGTCCGTATTGCTGACCGGTGGTTGGCCATCCTCGTCCGTAGGTCGTCCACCGTTTTGCCCACATAGAACATCCCACAAACACAATGTAGTGGGTACACTATAAAGCATGTGGTACAGGTAACACTGTGCCGGATTAAGTATTTCTTTGTTGAATAGGGGTGACTAAAGTGGTTGCCCATGGTAAGTCCCCCACATGTGGTACAGCCAAGGCATCTAAAACATCCTGGTTTGTTTTTTTAGCCAAGTCTCATTGCTATAGCATTTGATAGGATCCGTTTTAATCAGTTGGTCTCTGAGGGATTGTGTCCTGCGGTATCCAATCCGAGGTGGAGGTATGTTCTTGAAGGGTAGGTCTTTATCCGTTGTGAGCAGGTTCCAGTTGTCCCGCAGCGCTCCTGCGATGCCCTCTTTACCGGTGGTGTATGTGGTCGTGAAGGTCAATTTGTTATCTTTCATATTGTAGAGTAGTTCCCTTTGCGTATCCTTCATTGCTTGTTCTTTACTCTCCTTCAGGCTACCTCTACGTAGCAGCTGCGTTTCTGTTTTTATTACACCAGCTGTTTGCGGTTGGCGTCCGGTTGCCACGGCAACGTTGTCACGTGACTCCGGTCACGGCCGTGATCAGCTGACGAGTGTTAGATGATTAGTATGGGTATATAGGGGGTAAGTACTTGTCTGTTTTTGTATGCCTATTTTGAAAACGGGGGCAAACCCGAAACGTCAATAAAGACTTTGCTCTTAACTACAAGACCCTGTGAGTGACTCCCTTACTTTGCTGATTTGTATTACACTTGGAGTGCACCCGGGGCTGGATTTGGGCCTTTACAATTTACCAGGAGTGCTTCTACCATCCTCCTTTGCTATATATATATATTTTTTTTTTTTTTCTATTTGTCCAGTTTGTTGAAAACAAGAATCAGTTCCAACAAAAACCCGATTTTGAGCCGCTAAAATGAACTTCTTTGAAAGGTGCTAGAAATGAGAAGTAGTCAAATAAAATCATTAAGTGCATTCTGTTAGATGCAACAAAGAAAAAGTAAAGGCTTTAATGTCCTTTTAATATATCCATATATATGTAGTTTATAAATATTTTTTTTTTACATTTAAACTATTTTACAGAACTTACCATTTGGAGGATCTCGCTTTTTATCTACAAGGAAGGAAATACAATTGTTAAATTCAAAATATTATAGGATACCATTTACTATTAATTATATGTAGAGGTTAAAGTGAATGTAAACTTGAGCATAGTCGCTCAAGTCATAGGATAGAATTTAAAAAATGAGCGAGACTTTCATTCATTAAAAGTGTAGTATATACTTATCTTCTGAGATTTGTACCTTGTAATGCCAGAATGATAAGCACCGTTCCTCCGCCCATCATATTCATCAATCCACTAATTACTGTTCCCCCCCCTCCCCCCTCGTTTGTGCAAAGGGGCTGAACACCCGGAAGGGGGGGGGGGGGGGGACAACGATTAATCGATTGTATCAATTGATGAATATGGAGCAAAGGAGGAACGGCGCTTATCATTCTGGCATTACAAGTTACAAATCTCAGAAGATAAGTATATACTGCACACTTGATGAATGAAAGTCTCATTCATTTTTTCAATTCTATCCTGTGACTTGAGCGACTATACTCAAATTTACATTCACTGTAAGAAAAAAATCAATTCTGCTTTATTGAAAAAAATATTTACATCAACTAATTAAGTGGTGTCACCAAATCTATTTAAAGGGACATGAGACGCACATTTTTTCTTTCATGATTTAGAAAGAGAATGCAATTTTAAACATCTTTCTAATTTACTTCTATTATCTAATTTGTTTTATTCTCTTGATATTCTTTGCTGAAAGGCATATCTAGATATGCTCAGTAGCTGCTGATTGGTTGCTGCACATAGAAGCCTTGTGTGATTGGCTCACCATGTGCATTGCTTTTTCTTCAACTAAGGATATCTAAAAAATGAAGCAAAATAAATAATAGAAGTAAATTGTAATGTTGTTTAAATTTCTATTCTCTATCTGAATTATGAAAGAAAGATTTTGGGTTTAGTGGCCCTTTAAGGTTAAACAACTTTGTGCCTTCTTAGAAAAGGTTTGTTTTATAAAAAAAAAAAAAAAAAAAAAAAAAAAAAAAAAAGTATTAATTCCTATATATCAATCAAATTCCTTTCAGAAGTAGGTCCTAGACCAGTAATATGTGAACAATTTACAGAGGATAAAGGACAAAATAAGAGAGGAAGAATTTTTTTTTCCACCATAAACATGGTTAATTGTATTCTCTGTTCCCCTTTAATAAAGTTCCCAATTGTCCATTTTACCTGCTGTGTGCATTTAAAGGTTTGATATTTGAAATGGATACTTTTGCCTGTTGTATTCCCATCTATACTGAAAATATGAGTAACAAAACATTTTCTCTGTAGAAAAGCTTTGTAAACAGGAAACAATAGCACAAATTAATCTCCCAGTGGGGGTAGGAAGGAGAGATAATTTGTATAAGAAATAGCAGGTTGTGCTTATTCAACACAAGCCATAATTATCTTTTCAATACCTAACAGATAACATTAGCATGTCTGCTTTACCTGCGGGCTCAGCCCATTGTTATGGGAATTTTCTTGAGAATAGCAGGTGCTGGTTTAAATAATTAAAACCAGCTATTTTAAAGTACTCAGCAGTAGCTATAACAAGTCCTTTGGAAACTTATTTATAGTAGTGTCGCTTTAACAATGACACCTATTTACAGGCCCAGAAGAGCCTGGCATGAATTCTAGTAAGTATGTGGCATGAATTCTAGTAAGTACATTTAAATTAGAATCACAACGCTTACATTTATCTTCTTAAAGGGACATTATATGAATAGTAAAACAACTTTGCAATATACTTTCATTATTTATTTTGGCCTTTTTCATGTTCTAATTCTCAGAACTAAAAAGCACCATACTGTCTTCTCAAGGCTAACCCTGCTACACATCTTTCCCTAATTGGCTTTAAATGATAAATGCAAAACAATTCACATTATACTTTAACACATTAACAATATGACCATTGCTAGCCTAGCTGTCTGCAGACTCAAGCCCAGATTTACAGACAAGGCAAATATACACATGTGTGATGGGGGGGGGCTTCATGTAAACATTACTTAGAAGTGGGAATAAATTGCTTTAAAGTATACATTTTCCCCCCTCTAAAACACACTAGTAGTGTAGCTATGTGCATATGGGCCAATATCTGATCTATTAATATGGAGGCATGAGTAGGGGCCACCTTGCCTAGGTCTTATTAGGCAATTCCAATCCTTCCAATTGAATATTGTGAATGTACAAATTTAGAAGAGGGTCTGCTTTAGCTGGACAAGAAATAGTAGCTGCCTTATGTGTTTTTATCTTATCTCAGCTGTTAAATAAAACCAGATGTGAATGATCATGGGTACTGGTTAGGGCTGCGCGATTAATCGATGCGGTTTAAAAACCGTGAGAGTATGACATTTTTAGGCCCCGCCCCTTTGACGTCACCTATGACGTACAGGAGGGCCGCCGACATTTCAGAATTTTTTATTAAGCTAAAAAAAGCCAGACCCTTGAGAAGAACTTATTGAGTGCTCAAAGCACTCAGGCCGAGCTTGTTACAATATTCTGCTGCGAAACCGCTGAGCACACACAATATTTATTGTTATATTATCAACAGTTACTTCCTTTTTTTATGCAGAAGAATACAATTTTAATAAAACATATTGTAAAAAAGTAAAAACACAGCAAATATCCACTGTATTTGATTTCCTTATTGTAACTGTGTAATTTAAGTAAAATGAGCTCAAAATATGGACGTTTGCATAAACGAAGTAGCTTAGAGAATTAACCAATCATTGATAATAAATATTGTGTGTGCTCAGTGGTTTAGCAGCAGAATATTGTAACAAGCTCGGCCTGAGGGTAAAGCTCATGAGAAACAGACGGGCCCGGTGTTTACACGTTATGTGTCCGATTTCTAAGAAAATGCGCGCAGGCACACAGGCTGTTCTTGGAGCACTCGATAAGTTCTTCTCAAGGGTCTGGCTTTTTTTAGTGTCATAAAATATTCTGCATGCAAACTGGCTTTTATTGGAGAATTCGATAAGTTCTCCCTAAGGCTCCGCCTCTTTTCAGATGAACTGAGGGGGGCTTATGAAGGGTTACAGTGGGTACTAATGGGGCTTATGTAGGTTACAGAGGGGGGCTTATTGCAATAGCGATTCCCCCCCCCATATCACCCAGCCCTAGTACCTGGCATAATTCAATAAAGAAGTATCTCCAAACGTATCCAGCGTCTATGTTAATTTATGTAGCTGACTCAGTTAAGAATTGTGAAATGTCTAAACTATAATCAATAAAATGCAGAGAATATAAAAAAATTGAGATCATGGAAAGCCCAGTTCTTGAATTTAGGAGGTGTGGGTCAGGTACCAAAGCAAACACTACCATACACTTTGAATACTTTTTGTGACTAGCTGTTGCTCACCAAATTAAGGTATAAAAGGAACAAAGAGCAGATATTCATAACAGTATAGGATTTCCTTACTATCCTCTCTTTAAGCTCATTTCTTACCAGGCTTCTTTGGCCTCCTTGAGAGTAAATCACTCATTGTTTTTCTGAATCTTTTTGCCTCTTCTTCATTAGCAAAATTCAAACCAACCTGACAAGCCTGCAATACATCATTTTAGACACAGTTAGTATTAAAAGTAAAAGATGAAAGTCAGAGTGGATAAAAAACTAAAAATTATGACTTTCCCTGTATCGAAGGAAAGGAAATTATCTGGTGAGTCCACAGCTGTATTCATTACATTGTAGGAATACAGAACCTGGCCACCAGGAGGAGACAAAGACACCCCAGCCAAAGGCTTAAATACCTCCCCCACTTCCCTCATCCCCGAGGGAACAAGGAACAGTAGGAGAAATATCAGGGTGAAAAGGTGCCAGAAGAAAACTATTTAAATTTAGGTACGCCCACCGGAGAGCACGGGCAGGAGATGTGGACTCTCCCTGTATCGAAGGAAAGGAAATTATCTGGTAAGTCATAATTTTTGTTTTCATTCTAAATACAGGGAGAGTCCACAGCTGCATTCATTACTTGTGGGAAAATAATACTCAAGTTACAGAGGACACTGAATGCCAACGGGAGGGAACAAATAAGAGGTGGCCTAACCTGAGGGCACCACAGCCTGCAAGAAACCCAACTCCTGGTTAGGAGAACCAGGCAACCGCTCAACAATCAGAACTATAGGATCCTATGTCAGAGACCCAAAGGATGTCACTGCAATCGAACTGAGCTAGGAACCTCTGAGGAGGCTCGTGTCCTGGAGACTCCAAGATCCAGCGAAAAACACTCCTCCACCTACTAGGAAAAAAAACACAGGGTAAGATACCCCCCAAAAAAAGGAAGAACCTCTTCCAATATGAACAAGAGGAACAACCCTATTAGAAGGGAGATCACAAAAAGAAGAACGTATTGCAAATTGCAACACAGAATTAAGACACATAGAAAAAACACAATTTATACTTACCTGATAAATTTATTTCTCTTGTGGTGTATCCAGTCCACGGATCATCCATTACTTGTGGGATATTCTCATTCCCAACAGGAAGTTGCAAGAGGAAACCCACAGCAGAGCTGTAATATAGCTCCTCCCCTAACTGTCATATCCAGTCATTCGACCGAAAACAAGCCGAGAAAGGAGGAACCATAGGGTGCAGTGGTTACTGTAGTTTAAATTTAAAAATTACCTGCCTTAAAATGACAGGGCGGGCAGTGGACTGGATACACCACAAGAGAAATAAATTTATCAGGTAAGTATAAATTGTGTTTTCTCTTGTAAGGTGTATCCAGTCCACGGATCATCCATTACTTGTGGGATACCAATACCAAAGCTAAAGTACACGGATGAAGGGAGGGACAAGGCAGGAACTTAAATGGAAGGAAACACTGCCTGTAAAACCTCTCTCCCAAATATAGCCTCCGAAGAAGCAAAAGTATCAAATTTGCAAAATTTTGAAAAAGTATGAAGCGAAGACCAAGTCGCCGCCTTGCAAAACTGTTCAAAAGAAGCCTAATTTTTAAAGGCCCAAGTGGAAGCCACAGCTCTAGTGGAATGAGCTGTAATCCTTTCAGGAGGCTGCTGTCCAGCAGTCTCATAGGCTAAGCGGATTAAGCTTCCTAGCCAAAAAGAAGGAGAGGTTGCCGAAGCCTTTTGACCTCTCCTCTGTCCAGAGTAGACAACAAACCAAGCAGATGTTTGACGAAAATCTTTAGTAGCTTGTAAGTAAAACTTTAAAGCACGGACCACGTCCAGATTGTGTAACACAAGGATGGAACAACAATCTCTTGATTGATATTCTTGTTAGATACCACCTTAGGTAAGAACTCAGATTTGGTACGCAGGACTACCTTATCCGTATGAAAAATCAGATAAGGAGAATCACATGGAATGAAGAAGTTCAAACGGAACTTCTTGAAGAACCTTAAGAATCAAGTTTAAGCTCCATGGTGGAGCAACCGGTTTAAACACAGGCTTGATTCTAACTAAAGCCTGACAAAAAGCCTGAACGTCTGGAACATCTACCAGACGCTTAACTAGCTGACAATCCTTTTTCCAAACCTTCTTGGAGAAAAGATAATATCCTAGGAATCCTGACCTTACTCCATGAGTAACCCTTGGATTCACACCAATAAAGATATCCACGCCATACCTTATGGTAAATTTTCCTGGTGACAGGCTTTCGTGCCTATATTAAGGTATCAATAACTGACTCGGAGAAGCCACGCTTTGATAAAATCAAGCGTTCAATCTCCAGGCAGTCAGCCTCAGAGAAATTAGATTTGGATGGTTGGAAGGACCCTGAAGTAGAAGGTCCTGTCTCAGAAGCAGAGGCCATGGTGGAAAGGATGACATGTCCACTAGATCTGCATAACAGGTCCTGCGTGGCCACGCAGGTGCTATCAGAATCACTGATGCTCTCTCCTGCTTGATCTTGGCAATCAGTCTAGGGAGCAGAGGAAACGGTGGAAACACAGAAGCCAGGTTGAAAGACCAGGGCGCTGCTAGAGCATCTATCAGTGTCGCCTTGGGATCCCTGGACCTGGATCCGTAACACGGAAGCTTGGCGTTCTGGCGAGACGCCATGAGATCCAGTTCTGGTTTGCCCCAACGATGAATCAGTTGTGCAAATACCTCCGGATGGAGTTCCCACTCTCCCGGATGAAAAGTCTGACGACTTAGAAAATCCGCCTCCCAGTGCTCTACACCTGGGATATGGATAGCTGATAGGTGGCAAGAGTGAATCTCTGCCCAGCGAATTATTTTTGAAACTTCTAACATCTCTAGGGAACTTCTTGTTCCCCCTTGATGGTTGATGTAAGCTACAGACGTGATGTTGTCCGACTGAAATCTGATGTACCTCAGAGTTGCTAACTGAGGCCAAGCCTGAAGAGCCTTGAATATCGCACTTAGCTCCAGAATATTTATTGGAAGGAGAGGCTCCTCCTGAGTCCACGATCCCTGAGCCTTCAGGGAGTTCCAGACTGCACCCCAACCTAGAAGGCTGGCATTTGTTGTTACAATTGTCCAATCTGGCCTGCGAAAGGTCATACCTTTGGACAGAAGGACCCGAGATAGCTACCAGGGAAAAGAATCCCTGGTCTCTTTGTCCAGATTCAGTTGAGGGGACAAATCTGTGTAATCCCTGCTCCACTGACTGAGCATGCATAGTTGCAGCGGTCTGAGATGTAAGCGTGCAAACGGCACTATGTCCATTGCCGCTACCATTAAACCAATTACTTCCATACACTGAGCCACCGAAGGGCGCAGAATGGAATGAAGAACCCAGCAGGAATTTAGAAGCTTTGATAACCTGGACTCCGTCAGGTGAATTTTCATTTCTACAGAATCTATCAGAGTCCCTAGAAAGGAAACTCTTGTGAGTGGGGATAGAGAACTCTTTTCCTCGTTCACTTTCCACCCATGCGACCTCAGAAATGCCAGTACTACGTCCGTATGAGACTTGGCAATTTGGAAGTTTGACGCCTGTATCAGGATGTCGTCTAAATAAGGGGCTACTGCTATGCCCCGCGGCCTTAGGACCGCCATAAGCGACCCTAGAACCTTTGTAAAGATTCTTGGGGCTGTAGCTAATCCAAAGGGAAGAGCTACAACTGGTAATGCCTGTCTTGAAAGGCAAACCTGAGAAACCGATGATGATCTTTGTGTATCGGAATGTGAAGATAAGCATCCTTTAGATCCACTGTAGTCATATATTGACCCTCCTGGATCAGTGGTAGGATGGTACGAATAGTTTCCATCTTGAACGACGGAACTTTGAGGATTTTGTTTAAGATCTTTAGATCCAAAATTGGTCTGAAGGTTCCCTCTTTTTTGGGAACCACAAACAGATTTGAGTAAAAACCCTGTTCCTGTTCACTCCCATAACTAGGAGGTCTCGTACACAGTGTAAGAATGCCTCACTCTTTATCTGGTTTGCAGATAATTGTGAAAGGTGAAATCTCCCTTTTGGGGGGGAAGCTTTGAAGTCCAGAAGATATCCCTGGGATATAATTTCCAACGCACAGGGATCCTGACCATCTCTTGCCCACGCCTGGGCGAAGAGTGAAAGTCTGCCCCCTACTAGATCCGTTACCGGATAGGGGGCCGTTCCTTCATGCTGTCTTAGAGGCAGCAGCAGGCTTTTTTGACCTGCTTACCTTTTTTCCAGGTCTGGTTTGGTCTCCAGACCGCCTTGGATTGAGCAAAAGTTCCCTCTTGTTTATTATTAGAGGAAGTTGATGCCGCACCTGCCTTGAAGTTTTGAAAGGCACGAAAATTAGACTGTTTGGCCCTAATTTGGACCTGTCCTGAGGAAGGGCATTACCTTTTCCTCCAGTGATATCAGCAATAATCTCCTTCAAACCAGGCCCGAATAGGGTCTGCCCCTTGAAGGGAATGTTAAGTAGCTTAGATTTTGAAGTCACGTCAGCTGACCACGATTTAAGCCATAGCGCTCTGCGCGCCTGTATAGCAAAACCAGAATTCTTAGCCGTTAGTTTAGTCAAATGAACAATGGCATCAGAAAGAAAAGAATTGGCTAGCTTAAGTGCTCTAAGTTTGCCAAGTATGTCATCCAATGGAGTCGCTACATGTAAAGCCTCTTCCAGAGACTCAAACCAGTACGCCTCAGCAGCAGTGACAGGGGCAATGCATGCAAGGGGCTGTAGGATAAAACCTTGTTGAATAAATATTTTCTTAAGGTAACCTTCTAATTTTTTATCCATTGGATCTAAAAAAGCACAACTGTCCTCGACAGGGATGGTAGTACACTTTGCTAGAGTAGAAACTGCTCCCTCCACCTTAGGGACTGTCTGCCATAAGTCCCGTGTGGTGGCGTCTATTGGAAAAAAAATCTAAAAATAGGAGGGGAAGAGAACGGCACACCTGGTCTATCCCATTCCTTATTAATAATTTTTGTAAACCTTTAAGGTATTGGAAAAACATCAGTACACACCGGCACTGCAAGTATTTATCCAGTCTACACAATTTCCCTGGCACTGCAATGGAATCACAGTCATTCAGAGCAGCTAAAACCTCCCTAAGCAACACGCGGAGGTGTTCAAGCTTAAATTTAAATGTAGAAATATTAGAATCAGGTATCTTCCCGAGTCATTAACATCACCCACTGACTGAAGCTCTCTTTCCTCAGCTTCTGCATATTGTGAGGCAGTATCAGACATGGTTCTTAAAGCGTCAGTATGCTCTGCATTTTGTCTCACCCCAGAGCTATCTCGCTTACCTCTAAGTTCAGGTAGTCTGGCTAATACCGCTGAGTGTATTATCCATGACTGCCGCCATGTCTTGTAAAGTAAACGCTATGGGCGCCCTAGATGTACTTGGCGCCATTTGAGCGGGAGTCCCTTAAGCGGGAGTCAAAGGGTCTGACACGTGGGGAAAGTTAGTCGGCATAACTTCCCCCTCGTCAGATTCCTCTGGTGATAACATTTTTTTAAAAGACAGAAAATGATCTTTATTGCCTAAAATGTAATCAGTACATTTGGTACACATTCTAAGAGGGGGTTCCACCATGGCTTTTAAACATAATGAACAAGGAGTTTCTTCTATGTCAGACATGTTTATACAGACTAGCAATGAGACTAGCAAGCTTGGAAAACACTTCAAATCAAGTTAACAAGCAAATATAAAAAACGGTACTGTGCCTTTAAGAGAAACAAATTTTGTCAGAATTTTAAAAACAGTGAAAAACAGTGAAAAACAGTGAAAAAATGCAGTAAATCAAACGAAATTTTTACAGTGTATGTAATAGACTAGCAGAGCATTGCACCCACTTGCAAATGGATGATTAACCCCTTAGTTCAAAAAACGGATCAAAAAAACGAAATAGACGTTTTTTAACAGTCACAACCAACTGCCACAGCAAGCTGTAGCCCTACCTTCCCCAATAAACGACTTTGGAAAGCCTTTGGGCCCTTTAGAGATGTCCTATAGCATTCAGAGGGCCTTTGAGGGAATCTGGATGTCTTAGTTTGTAATTTTAACTGCACAAAAAAAAAGTTAAAATAGGCCCCTCCCACTCATAGTAACACAGTGGAAAGCCTCAGGAAACTGTTTCTAGGCAAAATTTAAGCCAGCCATGTGGAAAAAACTAGGCCCCAATAAAGTTTTATCACCAAAGCATATATAAAAACGATTAAACATGCCAGCAAACGTTTTATATTGCAATATCATAAGGGTATTACCCCTGGGAGTAAGCATGATACCAGTCGTTATTACATCACTGTATTCAGGCTTAACTTACATTAATCTGGTATCAGCAGCATTTTCTAGTGTTTTCCATCTCTAGAAAAAATTATAACTGCACATACCTGATAGCAGAATAAACTGCACGCCATTCTCTCGCTGAAGTTTTACCTCATCTGTGTAATCCCCTCAGACATATGTGAGAACAGCAATGGATCTTAGTTACAACCTGCTAAGATCATAGAAACCTCAGGCAGATTCTTCTTCTATTTACTGCCTGAGGAAAAATAGCATAACTCCGGTACTATTTAAAAATAACAAACTTTTGATTGAAGAAAATAAACTAGCTATATTTAACCACTCTCTCCTACAACGTCCTTGCTTATTGAGAGTTGCAAGAGAATGACTGGCTATGACAGTTAGGGGAGGAGCTATATTACAGCTCTGCTGTGGGTTTCCTCTTACAACTTCCTGTTGGGAATGAGAATATCCCACAAGTAATGGATGATCCGTTGACTGGATACACCTTACAAGAGAAAAAACAATCTACAGACGAAATAGGACATTAAATAAGATTCAAAGCCCACTCCTGTACAGGTAAAACGGAACCCGGTGCGACCCAGAAGGATAAATTAAAACCCAAAAAGGAACAAGGTATTTACTTGCCGGCCCTGCCGTAGACGGGGCCCTACCAAACACAACTGAACACCTGGAAGCATAAGTCTCTGGGACCGGAGCCCCAAAAGAAAGTTCTTGGGAAATCCCATGCCAGAGAAAAACTATAGCTGGATCCAACCGCAACCTTCCGCTTGCCAGGCAGCTAAGCCTATCAATGATGGCTACCCCTTCAAACAAGAACTAGCTAGACAAGTTCTGATCCAGCTCATTCTAGAGAGGAAGAAGCATACTCCAGTATCCAGAAGAGATCAGGACAAGCTAACTCCACCAAACAAAGGGAAAGAGAGAAAGAGAAAACTCCACACCTAAAATAGGTGATGAATAACTCTTTACAGCTCAAAGGACGGCTAGCAACTAAGGCAATGCCTCTGGTTTGCAGCTCAAAAAAACTGTGCCCTAGTCCCACTGGGTCACAATCCCAGGGCCTTCTTGTGCACTAAAGAGAAAGTCTAGAAAGCATCCTGCCTGACAGGGCTGTAGGGGGAGATCTGAACCCATGGCTCTGTGCTTACTACTCAGTTTGCTGATGTGATGAGCCACAGTCAGTTCTTCCTCACTAGAGAGAGACATGACCGAAAAAGAGTCCTAAGAAACTGCCACAGCAGGATTCCAACTCCAAGCCCACCGCTTGCTAGGCTGGGAACTAATTCCTAAGGCCCCATAGTCCTGAGGACCTCAGATGAGAAATTCGACCTGTTCTCTTCAGCTACACATTAGAAGAACGTCTGGATAGACAGAGCAAAACGGATGAACGTAAGGACCGTCTGTTCCGAAAGAGCACGCTCAGAGAACAGGAATGGGAAAGAGCCACAAAGGGCCTCCACCCACCACCAAATGTGAGACCCCTCGGACTTTACAGGAGGAACTCACAACTCAAAAATGTACCACTCACCAAGGGCCCCCAACTGGCATAGATCCAGAAGACCAGACCCCATAGCAAATGCTCTATAGAAAGAAAAAAAAAGGAGAATTGGAAGGAAAATCCTGATCCACATTCCCCAGAAACAAACTCTCCCTACTGACATGGAAGAGACCAAGACATTACTGCCCTGGGGGAAAAAGGCGAACAAAATTCCCCAATACCGGGAGACCTGGATCCACTGGAGAACTATACCCCCACCGGAAATCCAGAAAGCCTGCAAGATAGAGTCAAAGAAACCCCAAGCTAAGGGGAAGACCCGGCCTGGGCTGAATCCAACAACCCCCTCCAAAATGCCAACGAAGGCCTGAAGGGGAATTAAAGGACAGAACCCAAAGAAGAAATTAACTCTGTATAGAGAATGAGTGGTTTAATTGCAGTGTCAGACATTGTAACGGTCACACCCATGCCAAGGATTGAAACCAAGACTCATGGTTCGCAGCTTGTTGCTTCTCTGAGAACCACCAGAGGGGCTTATCAGCTGTAAGGCAAAGAGCCTTCCTGTCTAAAAGACCAAAACGCATACAAGGATCAAACTTGGCTCCACACTAGACCTCAGTCTAAGTCCACCCCTGAACGATGGTAAACTAAAGAAGTAATCCTAAAAAGTCTATTAGCCGATGCTGGAAAAACCAGAATGCCAAGACTCTGGAGCCACCGTAACACCTAGAAATAGGCTACTTTCACATAACACCCCCATAACACCCCCAGATCCCAAGACTTAGGATCAAAACGCAGATTTGAAGAAATCAAAGGTCCCCATAACCGGACCATGCTGAACAAGAATGGTAAAATGGTCATCCAGCGACAGCAGCTGGATTCGAACCATCCACCTTCGAGATGCAGAGCCGCAAAGATAACCATCAGGCTACACTGGACTGCTTTAATCAGGTAAGACATCCTAGTGGATAGAACCTAGGATTCTCTCTGAAGCAAAGATGAGTAATAAACTCTGCATAAAATCTTCGGCCCAAAAAAAGGACGGGACCCTACATCAACAGTGCAATGATACTGCGAAAATTACCGTGACGAGACCCCAAGGGTCACCTAGTCCAGCAGGATGGAATGAAAACTCCGAACCCATATGATCCAGCATCCAGAAACATCCAGAAGACCTAAGACAACAGGTCCTGCCTGTCCTCCGTGAAAGATGGACCTGCTCTGCCTGGACCATAATAACTTGAAAGAGCTCGTCTCTAGAGTACAATAAAGAACAGACTGAACAATTACCCAATTACCCAGGACCTGCCAGTCATCAAGGGTACGATGCGTCTGTCAAAAACCAAAAATAAATGTCATAATCATGAATTCCAGCAGTGCTAGGAAAACTGATATAAACAAATAAAGAAAATAAGATCTATGACATCGAGGGAATCCTCACCCCGAGTAAAGACCTAGAGCTTCCACGGAAGACCAATAGTCACGACCAGCAAAGTCAATCAAAACATAAACAAACCCAAGTGACGAACCTCCAAAAGAGTGTGTCCACAAGAATTCCCGAGCTCTTAAAATAAGACTATCCGAAACGGATTAGAAAAATGCACAAACAAGAATTCAAAAAGGGAGTGTAAAACAAACAGGTCCTGTCTGAGTATAACACAGACCCCCCCATAGAGCTCAGGACTGGGATTTTATAACTATATACATACAAACATTAAAGAGGATCCAACCCCCTCCATACGTCTAAGCAAGATTGTTATCTGATAGAGAGGACTGAGATCCGCCTGACAGATCAGGACTGGGAACCTCTAACATCACCAAAATCTCTCTTAGAAGCCGCTGAAGCCTCAGAGGGAACCGCACCCCCCGTCAACTGATCTGGCACAGTCGCCATTTTACACGACGGCCCATGTGAATGAGAGCACTGACTAACCCCTCTCTTACGCGTAAGAGGCAAACTCATTAAAGCCATAGAGATAGCCATGCGAAAACGCGCAGTAACCTCTGGCGGAAAAAAGACTCCCTCAGACAAAGGAGTAATGGCACTTAGGGGAACTGCTAGTGTAGGATAAGATTCTAGGGGACGTACCTCACAGGACGAGGAATCCGCAGAAGTAGACGGCTCAGTGGTCTCTAACATTTCAACATTATTTGAAGAGAACACCCTATTGCGGCATACGGAACATAATTGAGCAGGCTGGTTTACCCGGTCCTCCTCAACATACGCAGGTATCAAAATCTGTATCAGAGGAATCCTCTAGCTCAGAATCCTCCAAAATTTTAATTAAGAGTTTTAGACAAAAAAACAACTGGCACCTTTAACCCCCCATGGCTGGGGCACTCGCCACCTCCTATGACCCAGACAGGTAGAGAAATTAGCTCTTCTCCGCATCCGCTCGTCAGGAATCGGAAATGGGAGACAAGACGTGACTACACCTAGTCACATGGTGCCTCATGCAGGACCACCCCTGCTAAGTAAAAGCGCGTCAGCTTAATAAAACTGTGCAGCACTATAACCTGCATGTTCCGTAATAGCCTAAGATGTCTCCATACACATACGCAGTCAAAATCACATAACAAACATGATCAAAATGACCCCAATGTTCAATAATCTCCCTCGGGAGATATTAACCCTTTATTCCATAAAGATAAAGGAGTCCCACTGAGACCCTGTCTTCTATTGTTAGCATGTGTGTGTAAAATAAAACGATCTTACCGGAATCCAATCCGTGGAACAGCAACACTGTTCTTCAAATTTGACATGGACTTGAGTGAAGCAAGCAGCGAAACTCGTCAGACGCTGATTGCTTATAGGAGCTGTTAATCTGAGTCTGGATGGTTTCGAAGAAAGACTCTCCCTGCATCTCCAGACTCTAACTTTCATTCATGCTCTCACAGAGGCTGACAAGACTACTTAAAACTCCAGTTCCATCCCGAAGGGCAGATAACCCTCATAAGGAACTACTCTGAATCTTCTGACACTTCATTGCCAACCTCCTGTGACGAAAGGCAAAGAATGACTGGGGGATGAGGGAAGTGGGGGAGGTATTTAAGCCTTTGGCTGGGGTGTCTTTGCCGCCTCCTGGTGGCCAGGTTCTGTATTCCCACAAGTAATGAATGCAGCTGTGCACTCTCCCTGTATTTAGAAGGAAATCAATGTGTTTGTTTGTTTGTTTTTTTTAATGGGAAAAAAAAAATTATTTTTATTTAAAACCGATTCTTTTTTTAATATAATGTTCTACTGATGAAAAATCTATATAGTTTCTATTTCATTCTGAAATAAGGATTTCTTTTAATTATGTAGCATAAGGCTGTACATTCATGGCAGTAATGACTATTCACAATGTCATCTCGGTTTCTGTAAGATTATTTTTGGCATTTTTTTCTCTCTAGAAGATATCAAATATTCTTGGTTTTGTAGTTCTCAGAACTGTAAATTTGTCTCTACAGAAAAAGCATGCCTCAAAGTTGAAAATATAGCTTAAAAAACTTAAATTATGCTTACCTGATCATTTTCTTTTCTTCTGACGGATAGAGTCCACAGCTGCCTTCATTACTTTTGGGAATTCAGAACCTGGCCACCAGGAGGAGGCAAAGGCTTAAATACCTCCCCCCACTTCCCTCATCCCCCAGTCATTCTGCCAAGGGAACAAGGAACAGTAGGAGAAATATCAGGGTGAAAAAAGGAGCCAGAAGAATAAAAAACTAAATACCGCCGCCTCATAGTAAAACACGGACGCGGAACAGTGGACTCTTCCCGTCAGAAGAAAGGAAAATTATCAGGTAAGCATAATTTAAGTTTTTCTTCTTAAATGGGAAGAGTCCACAGCTGCATTCATTACTTTTGAGAAAACAATACCCAAGCTAGAGGACACTGAATGCAAACAAAAGGGCGGGTACAGAAGGCAGCCCCTTCGAAGGCACCACAGCCTGAAAAAAAAACAGCACCCTACAAAAAACTGCAACACATAGAATAAGGGGTTAAAAACTTGAAAGGACCCAGTAACTGTCTATCAGTTAAATAACCTACAAGGCCGAGCTAGAGACCACTCATATCCTTAGATCCATGGAGCACTAAAAAGCCCCCAAGGAGCCAAGTCCAGCAGGCGTTCTGACAACACAGAACTAACCCTTGACCCGAAGGAAGAACCTTGACCTATCCCCGAGGGGGAAAACAGAGGACCCATAAGATATCTAAAGGACCATCAATGAAGGAAACAAACCTTGAGACAACCAAGGCGAACCCAAGGTTGTTAAAGACAACCGCCCAGGAAGAACTCCCTAGAAGTACAAAAACATAATTTATGTAAGAACTTACCTGATAAATTCATTTCTTTCATATTAGCAAGAGTCCATGAGCTAGTGACGTATGGGATATACATTCCTACCAGGAGGGGCAAAGTTTCCCAAACCTTAAAATGCCTATAAATACACCCCTCACCACACCCACAATTCAGTTTAACGAATAGCCAAGAAGTGGGGTGATAAGAAAAAAGTGCGAAAGCATATAAAATAAGGAATTGGAATAATTGTGCTTTATACAAAAAAATCAAAACCACCACAAAAAAGGGCGGGCCTCATGGACTCTTGCTAATATGAAAGAAATGAATTTATCAGGTAAGTTCTTACATAAATTATGTTTTCTTTCATGTAATTAGCAAGAGTCCATGAGCTAGTGACGTATGGGATAATGATTACCCAAGATGTGGATCTTTCCACGCAAGAGTCACTAGAGAGGGAGGGATAAAATAAAGACAGCCAATTCCTGCTGAAAATAATCCACACCCAGAATAAAATTTTAATGAAAAAACATAAGCAGAAGATTCAAACTGAAAACACTGCCTGAAGTACGTTTCTACCAAAAACTGCTTCAAAAGAAGAAAACACATCAAAATGGTAGAATATAGTAAAATTATGCAAAGAGGACCACGTTGCTGCTTTGCAAATCTGATCAACCGAAGCTTCATTCCTAAACGCCCAGGAAGTAGAAACTGACCTAGTAGAATGAGCTGTAATCCTTTGAGGCGGAGTGTTACCCGACTCAACATAGGCATGATGAAATAAAGATTTCAACCAAGATGCCAAAGAAATGGCAGAAGCTTTCTGGCCTTTTCTAGAACCGGAAAAGATGACAAATAGACTAGAAGTCTTTCGGAAAGACTTAGTAGCTTCAACATAATATTACAAAGCTCTAACAGCATCCAAAGAATGCAATGATTTCTCCTTAGAATTCATAGGATCAGGACATAATGAAGGAACCACAATTTCTCTACTAATGTTGTTAGAATTCACAACCTTAGGTAAAAAATTCAAAAGAAGTTCGCAGCACCGCCTTATCCTGATGCAAAATCAGAAAAGGAGACTCACAAAAAAGAGTAGATAATTCAGAGACTCTTCTGGCAGAAGAGATGGCCAAAAGAAACAAAACTTTCCAAGAAAGTAATAGAACGACCAACGAATGCATGGGTTCAAAAGGAGGAGCTTGAAGAGCCCCCAGAACCAAATTCAAACTCCAAAGAGGAGAAATTGACTTATGACAGGTTTTATACGAACCAAAGGTTGTACAAAACAATAAATATCAGGAAGATTAGCAAACCTTCTGTGAAAAAGAACAGAAAGAGCAGAGATTTGTCTTTCAAGGAACTTGTGGACAAACCTTTATCTAAACCATCCTGAAGAAACTAAAATTCTCGGTATTCAAAAAGAATGCCAAGAAAAAAGATGAGAAAGACACTAAGAAATATAAGTCTTCCAGACTCTATAATATATCTCACTAGATACAAATTTACGAGCCTGTCACATAGTATCAATCACAGAGTCAGAGAAACCTCTTTGACCAAGAATCAAGCGTTCAAACTCCATACCTTAAAATTAAGGTTTTGAGACAGAAAGACTGGTCTTAACGGAAGAGTCCACAGCTGGCAAGAGGCCATCCGGACAAGATCCGCATACCAAAACCTGTGAGGCCATGCTGGAGCTACCAGCAGGACAAACGAGCATTCCTTTAGAATATTGGAGAATACCCTTGGAAGAAGAACTAGAGGCGGAAAGATATAGGCAGGATGACACTTGTAAGGAAGAAATAATGCATCCACTGCCTCCGCCCGAGGATCCCGGGATCCGGACAGATACCAGGGAAGTTTCTTGTTTAGATGAGAAGCCATCAGATCTATTTCTGAGAGTTCCCACATTTGAACAATCTGAGGAAATACCTCTGGGTGAAGAGACCATTCGCCCAGGTGCAACGTTTGGCGACTGAGATAATCCGCTTTCCTATTGTCCATACCTGGGATATGAACCGCAGAGATTAGACAGGAGCTGGATTCCGCCCAAACCAAAATTCGAGATACTTCTTTCATAACCAGAGGACTGTAAGTCCCTCCTTGATGATTGATGTATGCCACAGTTGTGACATTGTCTATCTGAAAACAAATGAACAACTCTCTCTTCAGAAGAGGCCAAGACTGAAAAGCTCTGAAAATTGCACAGAGTTTCAAAATATTGATCGGAAATCTCACCTCCTGAGATTCCCAAACCCCTTGTGCCGTCAGATACCCCCACACAGCTCCCCAACCTGTAAGACTTGCATCTGTTGAGATTATAGTCCAGGTCGGAAGAACAAGAAGCCCCCTGAACTAAACGATGGTGATCTGTCCACCATGTCAGAGAGTGTCGTATAATCGGTTTAAAGATATTAATTGAGATATCTTTGAGTAATCCCTGCACCATTGGTTCAGCATACAGAGCTGAAGAGGTCGCATGTGAAAACGAGCAAAGGAGATCGCATCTGATGCGGCAGTCCTAAGACCTAAAATTTCCATGCATAAGGCTACCAAAGGGAATGATTGTGACTGAAGGTTTTGACAAGCTGAAATCAATGTTAAACTTCTCTTGTCTGACAATGACAGTCATAGACACTGAATCTATCTAGAAACCTAAAAAGGTTACCCTTGTCTGAGGAATCAATGAACTGATTGGTAAATTGAACCTCCAACCATGAACTTGAAGAAACAACACAAGTCGATTCGTATGAGATTCTTCGAAAATGAGAAGACTGAGCAAATACCAAGATATCGTCCAAATAAGGAAATACCAAAACCCTGTTCTCTGATTACAGAAAGAAGGGCACCGAGAACCTTTGAAAAAAATTCTTGGAACTGAGGCTAGGCCAAACGGTAGAGCCAAAAAAACTGGTAATGCTTGTCTAAAAAGAGAATCTCAGACACTAAAAGTGATCTGGATGAATCGGAATATGCAGATACACATCCTGTAAATCTATTGTAGACATATAATGCCCTTGCTAAACAAAAAGCAGGATAGTCCTACAGTAACCATCTTGAATGTTGGTATCCTTACATAACGATTCAATATTAATAGATCCGGAACTGGTCTGAAGGAATTGACCTTCTTTGGTACAATGAAGAGATAAAATAAAACCCCAGCCCCTGTTCCAGAACTGGAACTGGCATAATTACTCCAACCAACTCTAGATCTGAAACACATTTCAGAAATGCTGAGCCTTTGCTGTGTTAACTGGGACACGGGAAAGAAAAAAATCTCTTAGCAGGAGGCCTTAACTGAAGCCAATTCTGTACCTTTCTGAAACAATGTTCTGAAACCAGAAATTGAGAACGGAATTGATCCAAATTTCTTTGAAGAAAACGTAATCTGCCCCATACCAGCTGAGCTGGAATAAGGGCCGCACCTTCATGGGTACTTAGGAGCTGGCTATAGATTTCTATAAGGCTTGGATATATTCCAAACTGGAAATAGTTTCCAAACTGATACCGCTCCTGAGGATAAAGGATCAGGCTTTTGTTCCTTGTTGAAAGGAAAGGAACGAAAAAGATTATTAGACCTAAATTTACCTTAGATTTTTTTATCCTTTGGTAAAAACATAATTTATGCTTACCTGATAAATTCCTTTCTTCTGTTGTGTGATCAGTCCACGGGTCATCATTACTTCTGGGATATAACTCCTCCCCAACAGGAAATGCAAGAGGATTCACCCAGCAGAGCTGCACATAGCTCCTCCCCTCTACGTCAGTCCCAGTCATTCGACCAAGAATCAACGAGAAAGGAGTAACCAAGGGTGAAGTGGTGACTGGAGTATAATTTAAAAAATATTTACCTGCCTTAAAACAGGGCGGGCCGTGGACTGATCACACAACAGAAGAAAGGAATTTATCAGGTAAGCATAAATTATGTTTTCTTCTGTTATGTGTGATCAGTCCACGGGTCATCATTACTTCTGGGATACCAATACCAAAGCAAAAGTACACGGATGACGGGAGGGATAGGCAGGCTCATTATACAGAAGGAACCACTGCCTGAAGAACCTTTCTCCCAAAAATAGCCTCCGAAGAAGCAAAAGTGTCAAATTTGTAAAATTTGGAAAAAGTATGAAGCGAAGACCAAGTTGCAGCCTTGCAAATCTGTTCAACAGAGGCCTCATTCTTAAAGGCCCAAGTGGAAGCCACAGCTCTAGTGGAGTGGGCTGTAATTCTTTCAGGAGGCTGCTGTCCAGCAGTCTCATAGGCTAAACGTATTATGCTACGAAGCCAAAAAGAGAGAGAGGTAGCAGAAGCTTTTTGACCTCTCCTCTGTCCAGAATAAACGACAAACAGGGAAGAAGTTTGGCGAAAATCTTTAGTTGCCTGCAAGTAGAACTTGAGGGCACGAACTACATCCAGATTGTGTAGAAGACGTTCCTTCTTTGAAGAAGGATTTGGACACAAGGATGGAACAACAATCTCTTGATTGATATTCCTGTTAGTGACTACCTTAGGTAAGAACCCAGGTTTAGTACGCAGAACTACCTTGTCTGAGTGAAAAATCAGATAAGGAGAATCACAATGTAAGGCTGATAACTCAGAGACTCTTCGAGCCGAGGAAATAGCCATTAAAAACAGAACTTTCCAAGATAACAATTTTATATCAATGGAATGAAGGGGTTCAAACGGAACACCTTGTAAAACGTTAAGAACTAAGTTTAAACTCCATGGCGGAGCAACAGCTTTAAACACAGGCTTGATCCTAGCTAAAGCCTGACAAAAGGTCTGGACGTCTGGATTTTCTGACAGACGCCTGTGTAACAAGATGGACAGAGCTGAAATCTGTCCCTTTAATGAACTAGCTGATAAACCCTTTTCTAAACCTTCTTGTAGAAAAGACAATATCCTAGCGATCCTAACCTTACTCCAGGAGTAACCTTTGGATTCGCACCAGTATAGGTATTTACGCCATATTTTATGGTAAATCCTTCTGGTAACAGGCTTCCTAGCCTGTATCAGGGTATCAATAACCGACTCAGAAAAACCACGTTTTGATAAAATCAAGCGTTCAATTTCCAAGCAGTCAGCTTCAGAGAAGTTAGATTTTGATGTTTGAATGGACCCTGTATCAGAAGGTCCTGTCTTAGAGGTAGAGACCAAGGCGGACAGGATGACATGTCCACTAGATCTGCATACCAAGTCCTGTGTGGCCATGCAGGCGCTATTAGAATCACTGATGCTCTCTCCTGTTTGATTTTGGCAATCAATCGAGGAAGCAGCGGGAAGGGTGGAAACACATAAGCCATCCCGAAGTTCCAAGGTGCTGTCAAAGCATCTATCAGAACCGCTCCCGGATCCCTGGATCTGGACCCGTAGTGAGGAAGTTTGGCGTTCTGGCGAGACGCCATGAGATCTATCTCTGGTTTGCCCCAACGTCGAAGTATTTGGGCAAAGACCTCCGGATGAAGTTCCCACTCCCCCGGATGAAAAGTCTGGCGACTCAAGAAATCCGCCTCCCAGTTCTCCACTCCCGGGATGTGGATTGCTGACAGGTGGCAAGAGTGAGACTCTGCCCAGCGAATTATCTTTGATACTTCCATCATTGCTAGGGAGCTTCTTGTCCCTCCCTGATGGTTGATGTAAGCTACAGTCGTGATGTTGTCCGACTGAAACCTGATGAACCCCCGAGTTGTTAATTGGGGCCAAGCCAGAAGGGCATTGAGAACTGCTCTCAATTCCAGAATGTTTATTGGAAGGAGACTCTCCTCCTGATTCCATAGTCCCTGAGCCTTCAGAGAATTCCAGACAGCGCCCCAACCTAGTAGGCTGGCGTCTGTTGTTACAATTGTCCAGTCTGGCCTGCTGAATGGCATCCCCCTGGACAGGTGTGGCCGATAAAGCCACCATAGAAGAGAATTTCTGGTCTCTTGATTCAGATTCAGAGTAGGGGACAAATCTGAGTAATCCCCATTCCACTGACTTAGCATGCACAATTGCAGCGGTCTGAGGTGTAGGCGTGCAAAAGGTACTATGTCCATTGCCGCTACCATTAAGCCGATCACCTCCATGCATTGAGCTACTGACGGGTGTTGAATGGAATGAAGGACACGGCATGCATTTTGAAGCTTTGTTAACCTGTCTTCTGTCAGGTAAATCTTCATTTCTACAGAATCTATAAGAGTCCCCAAGAATGGAACTCTTGTGAGAGGAAAAAGAGAACTCTTCTTTTCGTTCACTTTCCATCCATGCGACCTTAGAAATGCCAGAACTAACTCTGTATGAGACTTGGCAGTCTGAAAGCTTGAAGCTTGTATTAGAATGTCGTCTAGGTACGGAGCTACCGAAATCCCTCGCGGTCTTAGTACCGCCAGAAGGGCACCCAGAACCTTTGTGAAGATTCTTGGAGCCGTAGCCAATCCGAATGGAAGAGCTACAAACTGGTAGTGCCTGTCTAAGAAGGCAAACCTTAGATACCGGTGATGATCTTTGTGGATCGGTATGTGAAGGTAAGCATCTTTTAAATCCACTGTGGTCATGTACTGACCCTTTTGGATCATGGGTAAGATTGTCCGAATAGTTTCCATTTTGAATGATGGAACTCTTAGGAATTTGTTTAGAATCTTTAAATCTAAGATTGGCCTGAAAGTTCCCTCTTTTTTGGGAACCACAAACAGGTTTGAGTAGAACCCTTGTCCTTGTTCCGACCGCGGAACCGGATGGATCACTCCCATTAATAACAGGTCTTGTACACAGCGTAGAAACGCCTCTTTCTTTATCTGGTTTGTTGACAACCTTGACAGATGAAATCTCCCTCTTGGGGGAGATAATTTGAAGTCTAGAAGGTATCCCTGAGATATGATCTCTAGTGCCCAGGGATCCTGAACATCTCTTGCCCAGGCCTGGGCGAAGAGAGAAAGTCTGCCCCCCACTAGATCCGGTCCCGGATCGGGGGCTCTCGATTCATGCTGTCTTTGGGGCAGCAGCAGGTTTCCTGGCCTGCTTGCTCTTGTTCCAGGACTGGTTAGGCTTCCAGCCTTGCCTGTAACGAGCAACAGCTCCCTCCTGTTTTGGTGCAGTGGAGGTTGATGCTGCTCCTGTTTTGAAATTCCGAAAGGGACGAAAATTAGACTGTCTAGCCTTAGCTTTGGCTTTGTCTTGAGGTAGGGCGTGGCCCTTACCTCCTGTAATGTCAGCGATAATTTCTTTCAAACCGGGCCCAAATAAAGACTGCCCCTTGAAAGGTATATTAAGTAATTTGGACTTAGAAGTAACATCGGCTGACCAGGATTTTAGCCACAGCGCCCTACGTGCCTGTATGGCGAATCCTGAGTTCTTAGCCGTAAGTTTGGTTAAATGTACTACGGCCTCCGAAATGAAAGAATTAGCTAGTTTAAGGACTCTAAGCCTGTCCGTAATGTCGTCTAGCGTAGATGAACTAAGGTTCTCTTCCAGAGACTCAATCCAAAATGCTGCCGCAGCCGTAATCGGCGCGATACATGCAAGGGGTTGCAATATAAAACCTTGTTGAACAAACATTTTCTTAAGGTAACCCTCTAATTTTTTATCCATTGGATCTGAAAAAGCACAGCTATCCTCCACCGGGATAGTGGTACGCTTAGCTAAAGTAGAAACTGCTCCCTCCACCTTAGGGACCGTTTGCCATAAGTCCCGAGTGGTGGCGTCTATTGGAAACATCTTTCTAAATATTGGAGGGGGTGAGAACGGCACACCGGGTCTATCCCACTCCTTAGTAACAATTTCAGTTAGTCTCTTAGGTATAGGAAAAACGTCAGTACTCGCCGGTACCGCAAAGTATTTATCCAACCTACACAGTTTCTCTGGTATTGCAACGGTGTTACAATCATTAAGAGCTGCTAAGACCTCCCCTAGTAATACACGGAGGTTTTCCAATTTAAATTTAAAATTTGAAATATCTGAATCCAATCTGTTTGGATCAGAACCGTCACCCACAGAATGAAGCTCTCCGTCCTCATGCTCTGCGAGCTGTGACGCAGTATCAGACATGGCCCTAGTATTGTCAGCGCACTCTGTTCTCACCCCAGAGTGATCACGCTTGCCTCTTAGTTCTGGTAATTTAGACAAAACTTCAGTCATAACAGTAGCCATATCTTGTAATGTTATCTGTAATGGCCGCCCAGATGTACTAGGCGCCATAATATCACGCACCTCCCGGGCGGGAGATGCAGGTACTGCCGCGTGAGGCGAGTTAGTCGGCATAACTCTCCCCTCGCTGTTTGGTGAAATTTGTTCACATTGTACAGATTGACTTTTATTTAAAGTAGCATCAATACAGTTAGTACATAAATTTCTATTGGGCTCCACCTTGGCATTGGAACAAATGACACAGATATCTTCCTCTGAGTCAGACATGTTTAACACACTAGCAAAAAAAACTTACAACTTGGTTATAATCTTTTTTAGCAAAAACGTACTGTGCCTCAAAGAGGTACTAAACGATTAAATGACAGTTGAAATAATGAACTGAAAAACAGTTATAGCATCAAACTTTAAAACAACACAACTTTTAGCAAAGGTTTGTTCCCATTAGTAAAATAACAATAATTAAATTTGACATAAAAAATACAAAGCAACGTTTTTATTCACAGTCACTATAAGAATTCTCACAGCTCTGCTGAGAGAATTTACCTCCCTTCAAAGAAGTTTGAAGACCCCTGAGATCTGTCAGAGATGAACCGGATCATGCAGGAAATATAAAAGTAACTGACTGGAATTTTTTGATGCGTAGCAAAGAGCGCCAAAAACGGCCCCTCCCTCTCCCACACAGCAGTGAAGAGAAACGAAACTGTCACAAATAAAAGTAAAAAAAAAAAAAAAAAAAAAAGGCTGCCAAGTGGAAAATAATGCCCATTAATATTTATTCACACAGTACCTCAGCAATGTAAACGATTCTACATTCCAGCAAAAACGTTTAACATGATAAATAGTTATTAAAAGGATTAGTGACCTTTAACAGAGTAGTTCCGGTGAAATACCATCCCCAGAATACTGAAGTGTATACATACATGTCATTTTAACGGTATGGCAGGATTTTCTCATCAATTCCATTCAGAAAATAAAAACTGCTACATACCTCAATGCAGATTCATCTGCCCGCTGTCCCCTGATCTGAAGCCTTTACCTCCCTCAGATGGCCGAGAACAGCAATATGATCTTAACAACTCCGGTTAAAATCATAGTCAAAAAACTCTGGCAGATTCTTCCTCAAACTCTGCCAGAGAAGTAATAACACGCTCCGGTGCTATTGTAAAATAACAAACTTTTGATTGAAGTCATAAAAACTAAGTATAATCACCATAGTCCTCTCACACATCCTATCTAGTCGTTGGGTGCAAGAGAATGACTGGGACTGACGTAGAGGGGAGGAGCTATGTGCAGCTCTGCTGGGTGAATCCTCTTGCATTTCCTGTTGGGGAGGAGTTATATCCCAGAAGTAATGATGACCCGTGGACTGATCACACATAACAGAAGAAAAAGTTCCCTTCCTTCCAGAAACAATTGAGATAATAATTTAATACCCTGGAAAGAAAGGGAAAGCAAAGTTGACTTAGAAGACATATCAGCATTTCAAGTTTAATCCATAAAGCTTTTCTAGCTAAAATAGCTAGAGACATATACCTGACATCAACTCTAATGATATCAAAAGATGGTATCACCAATAAAATTATTAGCATGTTATAGAATAATAATAATGCTATAAAATTATGATCTGTTACTTGTTGCGCTAAAGCTTCTAACCAAAAAGTTGAAGCTGCAGCAACATCCGCTAAAATATAGCAGGTCTAAGAAGATTACCTGAACATAAGTAAGCTTTTCTTAGAAAGGATTCAATTTTCCTTAAATAAAGTACTATCTGCCGTAGGAATAGTAGTACATTAAGCAGGAGTAGAGACAGCCCCATAACCTTAGGGATTTTGTCCCAAAAAAACTCTAATCTGTCAGATGGCACAGGATATAATTGCTTAAACGTTTAGAAGGAGTAAAAGAATTACACAAATTATTCCATTCCCTGGAAATTACTTCAGAAATAGCATCAGGGAGATTAAACACTTCTGGAATAACTACAGGAGATTAAAAAACCTTATTTAAACGTTTAGATTTAGTATCCAGAGGACCAGAATCCTCTATTTCTAATGCAATTAATACTTCTTTAAATAAAGAACGAATAAATTCCATCTTGAACAAATACAAAGATTTATCAGTATCAGAATGATGATGTTCATTTAAAAATTCATCTGAAAAAAAGAGAAGTTTTAAAAGACTTTTATGTAAACTAGAAGGAGAAATAACAGACATAGCCTTCTTAATGGATTTAAAAAAAAAAAAAAAAATCTCTTATGTTTATCAGGAACACTGAAAATTAGATGTTGACGGAACAGCAACAGGTAATGTAACAGTACTAAAGGAAATTTTATCTGCATTAATAAGTTTGTCATGACATGCAATACAAACAACAGCTGGAGAAACAGATACCAAAAATTATAGCAGATACACTTAGCTTGGTAGCTCCAGCACTAGACAGCGATTTTCCTGTAGTATCTTCTGACTCAGATGCAACGTGAGACATCTTGCAATATGTAAGACAAAAAAACAACATATAAAGCAAAATTGATCAAATTCCTTAAATGACAGTTTCAGGAATGGGAAAAAAATGCCAAAGAACAAGCTTCTAGCAACCAGAAGCAATGAAAAAATGAGACTAAAATAATGTGGAGACAAAAGCGACGCCCATATTTTTTAGCGCCAAATCAGACGCCCACATTATTTGGCGCCTAAAATGCTTTTGGCGCCAAAAATGACGCCACATCCGGAACGCCGACATTTTTGGCGCAAAATAACGTCAAAAAATGACGCAACTTCCGGCGACACGTATGACGCCGGAAACGGAAAATAATTTTTGCGCCAAAAAAGTCCGCGCCAAGAATGACGCAATAAAATGAAGCATTTTCAGCCCCCGCGAGCCTAACAGCCCACAGGGAAAAAAGAGTCAAATTTTTGAAGGTAAGAAAAAAATGATTAATTCAAATGCATTATCCCAAATATGAAACGGACTGTCTGAAAAATAAGGAAAGTTGAACATTCTGAGTCAAGGCAAATAAATGTTTGAAAACATATATTTAGAACTTTATAAACAAAGTGCCCAACCATAGCTTAGAGTGTCACAGAAAATAAGATTTACTTACCCCAGGACACTCATCTACATGTTTGTAGAAAGCCAAACCAGTACTGAAACGAGAATCAGCAGAGGTAATGGTATATATAAGAGTATATCGTCGATCTGAAAAGGGAGGTAAGAGATGAATCTCTACGACCGATAACAGAGAACCTATGAAATAGACCCCGTAGAAGGAGATCACTGCATTCAAATAGGCAATACTCTCCTCACATCCCTCTGACATTCACTGCACGCTGAGAGGAAAACCGGGCTCCAACTTGCTGCGGAGCGCATATCAACGTAGAATCTAGCACAAACTTACTTCACCACCTCCATCGGAGGCAAAGTTTGTAAAACTGAATTGTGGGTGTGGTGAGGGGTGTATTTATAGGCATTTTAAGGTTTGGGAAACTTTGCCCCTCCTAGTAGGAATGTATATCCCATACGTCACTAGCTCATGGACTCTTGCTAATTACATGAAAGAAAAGGAAATTTATGCTTACCTGATAAATTGATTTCTTCTACGATACGAGTCCACGGATTTCATCCTTACTTGTGGGATATTATCCTCCTCCTAATAGGAAGTGGCAAAGAGCACCACAGCAGAGCTGCATATATAGCTCCTCCCTTCCCTCCACCCCCAGTCATTCGACCAAAGGTTTTAGGAAGAGAAAGGAAAGGCTAAAAGGTGCAGAGGTGACTGAAGTTGTAAAAATAAAATATAATCTGTCTTAAAATGACAGGGAGGGCCGTGGACTCGTATCGTAGAAGAAATCAATTTATCAGGTAAGCATAAATTTCCTTTTCTTCTACAAGATACGACGAGTCCACGGATTTCATCCTTACTTGTGGGATACAATACCAAAGCTACAGGACACGGATGAAAGGGAGGGACAAGACATAGACCTAACCGGAAGGCACCACTGCTTGAAGAACCTTTCTCCCAAAAACAGCCTCAGAAGAAGCAAAAGTATAAAATTTGGAAAATTTGGAAAAAGTATGAAGGGACGGCCAAGTCGCAGCCTAACAAATCTGTTCAACAGAAGCATCGTTTTTAAAGGCCCATGTGGAAGCCACAGCCCTAGTAGAATGAGCCGCAATTCTTTCAGGAGGCTGCTGTCCAGCAGTCTCATATGCCAGGCGGATGATACTCCTCAGCCAAAAAGAAAGAGAGGTAGCTGTCTTTCCAGAATAAACAATGAATAATGAAGATGATTGACGGAAATCCTTGGTTGCCTGTAAGTAAAACTTCAAGGCACGGACCACGTCCAGATTATATAACAGACGCTCCTTCTTGGAAGAAGGATTAGGACACAAGGAAGGAACAACAATTTCCTGATTAATATTCTTATTTGAAATCACCTTAGGAAGAAATCCAGGTTTGGAACGCAAAACCACCTTATCGGAATGAAATATAAGATAAGGCGAATCAAATTGTAACGCTGAAAGCTCCGAAACTCTTCGAGCAGAAGAAATAGCAACCAAAAACAAAACTTTACAAGATAACAATTTAATATCTATGGAATGCATGGGTTCAAACGGAACCCCTTAAAGAACACTAAGGACTACATTCAAACTCCAGGGATTAGTAATTGGTCTAAATACAGGCTTAATTCTGGATAAAGCCTGACAAAAAGACTGAACCATCTGGCACATCTGCCAAACATTTGTGAAGTAAAATTGACAAAGTAGAAATCTGTCCCTTTAACCCCTTAACAACCGAGGACGTGCAGGGTACGTCCTCTTAAAAAAGTCACTTAACGACCAAGGACATACCCTGCACGTCCTCGGTTTGAAAAGCAGCTGGAAGCGATCCTGATCACTTCCAGCTGCCTTCCGGTTATTGCAGGATGCCTCGATATCGAGGCATCCTGCAATAACAATTTTTGCCCCTCCGGTGCAGAGAGAGCCACTCTGTGGCCCTCTCTGCACCGGACATCGATGGCCGCATTCGTTGGTGGGTGGGAGCGGAAGTGGGAGGTGGGTGGGAGGCCGGCCATCGATGGCTTCTTAGTCAGAGAGGGGGGCGGGATCGGGGGCGGGATCCCCGGGGGCACGCACGGGCGCGCACGTGCACGGTGGCGTCGGGAGGGCGCGTGCACGGGGAGGGAGCGGGTGGGAACCGCTTACACTACAGAAACTATTTTGCTATTATTGTAAAAAATAATAAAAAAAACCTAATGGAAATCATCTAAGGGATCTGGGAGGGGAGCTACACTACAGAAAAAAACTAAAATAAATTGTAAAAAAACATTTTTATATGCAAACTGGGTACTGGCAGACAGCTGCCAGTACCCAAGATGGCCCCCAATAAGGCAGTGGGGGAGGGTTAGAGAGCTGTTTTGGGGGGGATCAGAGAGGTTGGGGGCTAAGGGGGGGATCCTACACAGCAGCATATGTAAATATGCTAAAAAGAAAAGAAAAAAAAGATACCTTTTATTTTAGTACTGGCAGACTTTCTGCCAGTACTTAAGATGGCTGGGACAATTGTGGGGTGGGGGAGGGATCAGGGGGTCTGATGTGTCAGGTGGGAAGCTGATCGCTACACTAAAGCTAAAATTAACCCTGCAAGCTCCCTAATTAACCACTTCACTGCTGGGCATAATTCACGTGTTGTGCGCAGTGGCATTTAGCGGCCTTCTAATTACCAAAAAGCAACACCAAAGCCATATATGTCTGCTATTTCTGAACAAAGGGGATCCCAGAGAAGCATTTACAACCATTTGTGCCATAATTGCACAAGCTGTTTGTAAATAATTTTAGTGAGAAATCTAAAGTTTGTGAAAAAGTCGACTATTTTTTTTAATTTAATCATATTTGGCGGTGAAATGGTGGCATGAAATATACCAAAATGGGCCTAGATCAATACTTGGGGTTGTCTACTACACTACACTAAAGCTAAAATTAACCCTACAAGCTCCCTACAAGTTCCCTAATTAACCCCTGCATTGCTGAGCATAATACATGTGTGGTGCGCAGCAGCATTTAGCAAACTTCTAATTACTTAAAAACAACGCCAAAGCGATATATGTCTGCTATTTCTGAACAAAGGGGATCCCCGAGAAGCATTTACAACCATTTGTGCCATAATTGCACAAAATGTTTGTGCCATAATTGCACAAAATGTTTGTAAATGATTTCAGTGAGAAACCTAAAATTTGGAAAAATGTAACTTTTTTTTTTTATTTGATCGCATTTGGCGGTGAAATGGTGGCATGAAATATACCAAAATGGGCCTAGATCAATACTTTGGGTTGTCTACTACACTAAAGCTAAAATTACCCCAAAAAGCTCCCTAATTAACCCCTTCACTGCTGGGCATAATACACGTGTGGTGCGCAGTGGCATTTAGCGGCCTTCTAATTACCAAAAAGCAACGTCAAAGCCATATATGTCTGCTATTTCTGAACAAAGGGGATCCCAGAGAAAAGTTTACAACCATTTATGCCATAATTGCACAAGCTGTTTGTAAATAATTTCAGTGAGAAACCTAAAATTTGTGAAAAATTTGTGAAAAAGTGAACAATTTTTTTAAGTTGATCGCATTTGGTGGTGAAATGGTGGCATGAAATATACCAAAATGGGCCTAGATCAATACTTTGGGATGTCTTCTAAAAAAAAATATATACATGTCAAGGGATATTCAGGGATTCCTGAAAGATATCAGTGTTCCAATGTAACTAGCGCTAATTTTTTTAACAAAAAATGGTTTAGAAAAAGTGCTACTTATATTTATGGCCCTATAACTTGCAAAAAAAGCAAAGAACATGTAAACATTGGGTATTTCTAAACTCTGGACAAAATTTAGAAACTATTTAGCATGGGTGTTTTTTGGTGGTTGTAGATGTGTAACAGATTTTGGGGGTCAAAGATAGAAAAAGTGTGTTTTTTCCCATTTTTTCCTCATATTTTATAAAAAAAAATTATAGTAAATTATAAGATATGATGAAAATAATGGTATCTTTAGAAAGTCCATTTAATGGCGAGAAAAACGGTATATAATATGTGTGGGTACAGAAAATGAGTAAGAGGAAAATTACAGCTAAACACAAAGACTGCAAAAATGTAAAAATAGCCTTGATCCCAAACGGACAGAAAATCGAAAAGTGATGTGATCATTAAGGGGTTAAGGAACTTGCCGATAATCCTTTCTCCAATCCTTCTTGGAGAAAAGACAGAATCCTGGGAATCCTAACTTTACTCCATGAGTAACCCTGGGATTCACACCAATAAGATATTTACGCCATATCTTATGATAGATTTTTCCTAGTGACAGGCTTGCGAGCCTGTATCAAAGTATTAAATGACCGAATCAGAGAAACCCCGTTTAGATAAAATCAAGCGTTCAATCTCCAAGCAGTCAGCTGCAGAGAATGTAGATTTGGATGTTGGAAAGGACCTTGAATGAGAAGGTCCTGTCTCAAAGGAGGTTTCCACGGTGGCAGAGAGGACATGTCCACTAGATCCACATAGCAAGTCCTGCGTGGCCACGCAGGCACTATCAGGATTACTGAAGCTCTCTCCTGTTTGATCCGAGCAATCACACGTGGAAGGAGAGGAAATGGTGGAAACACATAAGCTAGGCTCAACGACCACGGCACTGCCAAGGCATCTATCAGTTCGGCCTGAGGATCCCTCAATCTGGATCCGTAACGTGGAAGCTTGGCATTCTGACGAGATGCCATCAGGTCTAATTCCTATCTGCCCCATTGGCGAATCAATGAGGGAAATACCTCCAGATGAAGTTCCCACTCCCCCGGATGAAAAGTCTGACGACTTAGAAAATCCGCTTCCCAGTTCTCTACTCCTGGGATGTAGATTGCTGATAGATAGCAAAAGTGGGCCTCCGCCCATCGGATTAACTTGGATACTTCTATCATCGCTAAGGAACTCCTTGTTCCCCCCTGATGATTGATATACGCCACAGTCGTGATATTGTCCGACTGGAATCTGATGAATTTGGCCGAAGCCAACTGAGGCCACGCCTGAAGCGCATTGAATATTGCTCTCAGTTCCAGAATATTGATTGGAAGTAGAGACTCCTCCTGAGTCCATACACCCTGAGCCTTCAGGGAATTCCAGACTGCACCCCAGCCCAGTAGACTGGTGTCCGTTGTCACTATCACCCACGAGGGTCTGCGGAAACAAGTCCCCTGGGACAGATGATCCGGCGACAACCACCAAAGAAGAGAGTCTCTGGTCTCTTGATCTAGATTTATCTGAGGAGATAAATTCGTATAGTCCCCATTCCACTGTCCGAGCATGCACAGCTGCAGTGGTCTGAGATGAAAGCAAGCAAACGGAATGATGTCCATTGCCGCTACCATTAATCCAATGACCTCCATACACTGAGCCACTGATGGCCGAGGAATGGACTAAAGTGCTCGGCAAGTATTTAGAATCTTTGATTTTCTGTCCTCCGTCAGAAATATTTTCATGTCTACCGAGTCTATCAGAGTTCCCAAGAAGTCTGTGAAACTAGTGAACTCTTTTCTATGTTCACCTTTCAACCGTGAGTTCTCAGGAAAGACAACACTGTGTCCGTGTGAGATTTTGTCAGATGATCAGTTGACGCCTGGATCAGAATATCGTCCAGATAAGGCGCCACTGCTATGCCCCGCGGTCTGAGAACCGCCAGAAGGGACCCTAGAACCTTTGTGAAGATCCTGGGTTCTGTGGCCAACCCAAAGGGAAGAGCCACGAACTGATAATGTTTGTCCAGAAAGGCAAACCTTAGGAACTGATGATGATCCTTGTGAATAGGGATATGAATGTATGCATCCTTCAAGTCCACGTTAGTCATATATTGACCCTCCTGGATCATAGGTAAAATTGTTCGTATAGTCTCCATCTTGAATGATGGAACTCTGAGAAACTTGTTTAGACACTTGAGATCTAAAATGGGTCTGAAAGTTCCCTCTTTTTGGGAACTACGAAAAGATTTGAGTAAAACCCGTTTCCAGTTTTGGAACGGGGCAAATTACTCCCATGGTAGAGAGGTCTTTTACACAGCGTAAGAACGCCTCTCTGTTTATCTGGTCTACAGATAATCGTGAACGATGAAACCTCTCTTGGGAGAAAATCCTTGAATTCCAGTTGATACCCGTGGGTCACAATTTCCAGTGCCCAGGGGTCCTGCACATCTCTTGCCCATGCCTAAGCAAAGAAAGAAAGTCTGCCCCCTACTAGATCCGGTCCCGGATCGGGGGCCGCCCCTTCATACTGTCTTTGTAGCAGCAGCGGGCTTCTTGGATTGTTTACCTTTATTCCAAGCCTGGTTGGGTCTCCAGACTGACTTGGATTGAGCAAAATTCCCCTCCTGCTTTGTGGAGGAAGAGGAAGCAGAGGGTTCTCCTTTAAAGTTTCGAAAGGAACGAAAATTATTTTGTTTACCCCTCAACTTAACCGACTTGTCCTGAGGTAAGGCATGGCCTTTACCTCCAGTAATGTCAGAAATGATTTCCTTCAATTCAGGCCCGAATAGGGTCTTACCCTTAAAAGGAATAGCTAAAAGCTTAGATTTTGATGACACATCAGCAGACCAAGATTTGAGCCATAACGCTCTACGAGCTAAAAACAGAATTTATGCTTACCTGATAAATTACTTTCTCTTGCGGTGTATCCAGTCCACGGATTCATCCTTTACTTGTGGGATATTCTCATTCCCTACAGGAAGTAGCAAAGAGAGCATACAGCAAAGCTGTCCATATAGCTCCCCCTCTAGCTCCACCCCCCAGTCATTCGACCAAAGGTTAGGAAGAAAAAGGAGAAACCATAGGATGCAGTGGTGACTGTAGTTTAAACAAAACATTTTTTACCTGACGTAAATGCCAGGGCGGGCCGTGGACTGGATACACCGCAAGAGAAAGTAATTTATCAGGTAAGCATAAATTCTGTTTTCTCTTGCAAGGTGTATCCAGTCAACGGATTCATCCTTTACTTGTGGGATACCAATACCAAAGCTTTAGGACACGGATGAAGGGAGGGAACAAGACAGGTACCTTAAACGGAACACACCACTGCTTGCAAAACCTTTCTCCCAAAAATAGCCTCCGAAGAAGCAAAAGTATTGAATTTGTAAAATTTGGCAAAAGTATGCAGAGAAGACCAAGTCGCTGCCTTACAAATCTGTTCAACAGAAGCCTCATTTTTGAAAGCCCATGTGGAAGCCACTGCTCTGGTAGAATGAGCAGTAATTCTTTCAGGAGGCTGCTGGCCAGTAGTCTCATAGGCCAAACGGATGATGCTTTTCAGCCAACAGGAAAGAGAGGTAGCAGTCGCTTTCTGACCTCTCCTCTTACCAGAATAGATAACAAACAAGGAAGATGTTTGTCTGAAATCCTTAGTTGCTTGTAAATAGAACTTTAAAGCACGAACTACATCAAGATTGTGTAATAGACGTTCCTTCTTCGAAGATGGATTAGGACACAGAGAAGGAACAACTATTTCCTGGTTAATATTCTTGTTAGAAACAACTTTAGGAAGAAACCAGGCTTGGTACGCAAAACTACCTTATCTGCGTGGAACACCAGGTAAGGTGAATCACACTGTAAGGCAGATAATTCTGAAACTCTTCGAGCAGAAGAGATAGCTATCAAAAACAAAACTTTCCAAGATAACAACTTAATGTCTATGGAATGTAAAGGTTCAAACGGAACCCCTTGAAGAACTGAAAGAACTAGATTCAAACTCCATGGCGGAGCCACAGGTTTATAGACAGGCTTGATTCTGACTAAAGCCTGAGCAAACACTTGAACGTCTGGTACCTCTGCCAGACGCTTGTGTAACAGGATAGACAAAGCAGATATTTGTCCTTTTAAGGAACTAGTTGACAATCCTTTCTCCAGTGCTTCTTGGAGAAAGGACAATATCCTGGGAATCCTAATCTTACTCCATAAGTAACCCTTGGATTCACACCAACAAAGATATTTCCGCCATATCTTATGGTAGATTTTCCTGGTGACAGGCTTTCTAGCCTGAATCAGAGTATCTATAACTGACTCAGAGAACCCACGCTTTGATAGAATTAAGCGTTCAATCTCCAAGCAGTCAGACGTAGAGAAACTAAATTTGGATGCTTGAACGGACCCTGTATTAGAAGATCCTGCCTCATTGGCAGTGTCCATGGTGGGACAGATGACATGTCCACTAGGTCTGCATACCAAGTCCTGCGTGGCCACGCAGGCGCTATCAGAATCACTGAAGCCTTCTCCTGCTTGATTCTGTCAACCAGACGCGGGAGGAGAGGAAACGGTGGAAAAAACATAAGCCAGATTGAAGGACCAAGGCGCTGCTAGAGCATCTATCAATACCGCCTTGGGATCCCGGGACCTGGACCCGTAGAGAGGAAGTTCTGGTGTTCTGACGGGACACCATCAGATCCAACTCTGGGGTGCCCCATAGCTGAGTCAGCTGGGCAAATACCTCCGGGTGGAGTGATCCTCCGCCCACCTGATTATTTTGGTTACTTCCGTCATCGCTAGGGAACTCTTTGTTCCCCCCTGATGATTGACGTAAGCTACAGTCGTGATGTTGTCCGACTGAAATCTGATGAATTTGGCTGCCGCTAGTTGAGGCCATGCCTGAAGAGCGTTGAATATCGCCCTCAGTTCCAGAATGTTTATCGGGAGAAGAGTTTCTTCCCGAGACCATAAGCCCTGAGCTTTCAGGGAGTCCCAGACCGCACCCCAGCCTAACAGACTGGCGTCGGTCGTTACGATGATCCACTCTGGCCTGCGGAAACATATTCCTTGAGACAGGTGATCCTGAGACAGGTGATCCTGAGACAACCACCAGAGAAGAGAATCTCTGGTCTCCTGGTCCAACTGAATTTGAAGAGACAAATCTGCATAATCCCCATTCCACTGTTTGAGCATGCATAGTTGCAGTGGTCTGAGGTGTATCCGAGAAAAAGGGACTATGTCCATTGCCGCAACCATTAGTCCGATTGTCTCCATGCACTGAGCCACAGATGGCTGAGGAATGGAATAAAGAACTTGGCAAGTAGTTAAGAGTTTTAGCTTTCTGACCTCCGTCAGAAATATTTTCATTTCTACCGAGTCTATCAGGGTTCCTAGGAATGGAACTCTTGTGAGGGGGAGAGAGAACTCTTTTTGATGTTCACCTTCCACCCGTGAGACCTCAGAAAGGCCAATACAATCTCCGTGTGAGACTTGGTTCTTTGGAAAGTTGACGCCTGAATTAAGATGTCGTCTAGGTAAGGCGCCACTGCTATGCCCCGCGGTCTTAGAACCGCCAGGAGGGACCCTAGCACCTTTGTGAAAATTCTGGGAGCAGTGGCCAACCCGAAAGGAAGAGCCACAAACTGAAAATGCTTGTCCAGAAAGGCGAACCTGAGAAACTGGTGATGATCTTTGTGGATAGGAATGTGCAGATAGGCATCCTTTAGATCCACGGTAGTCATATATTGACCCTCCTGGATCATAGGTAAGATTGTCCGAATGGTCTCCATCTTGAATGATGGGACTCTGAGGAATTTGTTTAGAATTTTGAGATCCAGGATTGGTCTGAAAGTTCCTTCTTTTTTTTGGGAACCACAAACAGGTTTGAGTAAAACCCCAGTCCTTGTTCTGCAATTGGAACTGGGTGGATCACTCCCATTGTATGTAGATCTTCTACACAGCGTAAAAACGCCTCTTTCTTTGTCTGATCTGTAGACAGACGAGAAATGTGGAACCTTCCCCTTGGAGGAGAGTCCTTGAATTCTAGAAGGTATCCCTGGGCTACAATCTCTAATGCCCAAGGATCGTGTACATCCCTTGCCCAGGCCTGAGCGAAGAGAGAGAGTCTGCCCCCTACTAGATCCAGTCCCGGATCGGGGGCTACCCCTTCATGCTGTCTTGGTGGCAGCTGCAGGCTTTTTAGCCTGTTTACCCTTATTCCAGCCCTGGTAAGGTTTCCAGTTTGCCTTGGGCTGTGAAGCATTACCCTCTTGCTTTGCAGCCGGAGAGGATGAAGCGGGGCCGTTCCTGAAATTGCGAAAGTAACGGAAATTAGCTTTGTTCTTTGTTTTAAAGGCTTTGTCCTGAGGGAGAGCATGGCCTTTTACCCCAGTGATATCTGAAATAATCTCTTTCAATTCAGGCCCGAATAGGGTCTTCCCTTTGAAAGGAATGTTCAAAAGCTTGGATTTAGACGACACATCGGCCAACCAGGACTTTAGCCATAGCGCCCTGCGCGCCAAAATGGCGAAACCTGAATTTTTCGCCGCTAACTTAGCTATTTGGAAAGCGGCGTCAGTGATAAAAAAATTAGCTAGCTTTAGAGCCTTAATTCTATCCATAATTTCCTCATATGAGGTCTCCGTCTGGAGCGAGTCTTCCAGCGCCTCAAACCAGAAAGCAGTAGTTACAGGAATTATGCAGGCAATGGGTTGGAGAAGAAAACCTTGTTGAACAAAAATTTTCTTAACTAAACCCTCTAATTTTTTATCCATAGGGTCTTTAAAAGCACAACTGTCTTCAATTGGTATGGTTGTGCGTTTAGCTAGTGTAGAAACAGCCCCCTCCACCTTAGGGACCGTCTGCCACGAGTCCCGCATGGGGTCAGATATGGGGAACATTTTCTTAAAAACAGGAGGGGGGACAAAAGGGACACCTGGCCTATCCCACTCCCTAGTAACGATATCCGCAATCCTCTTAGGGACCGGAAACGCATCCGTGTAAACAGGGACCTCTAGGTACTTGTCCATTTTACACAATTTCTCTGGGATCACCAAAGGGTCACAGTCATCCAGAGTAGCTAATACCTCCCTAAGTAAAACACGGAGGTGTTCTAGTTTAAATTTAAAAACCAATGTATCTGAATCTGTCTGGGGAGGAACTCTTTCTGAATCAGAGACTTCTCCCTCAGACATCAAATCCCTCGCTCCCACTTCAGAGCGTTGTGAGGGTATATCAGATACGGCTACCAAAGCGTCAGAATGCTCATAATCTGTTCTTAAAACGGAGCTATCACGCTTTGCAGGTAACACGGGCAGTTTAGATAAGAAGGCTGTAAGAGAATAATCCATGACTGCTGCTAAGTCTTGTAATGTAAAAGGGTTAGACGCACTAGAGGTACTAGGCGTCGCTTGCGCGGGCGTAACTGGTTGTGACACTTGGGGAGAGGAAGACGGGCTACCCTCGTTACCTTCAGTCTGAGAATCATCTTGGGCCACATTCTTAAGTGCAACAATATGATCTTTAAAGTGTATAGACATATCAGTACAAGTGGGACACATTCTGAGAGGGGGTTCCACCATGGCTTCTAAACACATTGAACAAGGATTTTCCTTAGTGTCAGACATGTTTAACAGACTAGTAGAGAACACAAACAGGCTTGGAATCACTTTAATCAAATAAAAAACACAATTTGAAAAAAAACGTTACTGTGCCTTTAAGAGATAAAAAGAGCACACAATTTTACAAAACGGTGAAAAATGCAGCAATCTTTCTGAAATTTTCACAGTATGTAGCTAAAGCCTTAATAAGATTGCACCCCAAGTTTCAAAACGATTAACCCCTTAATGCCCAAACCGGAGCAGCCTAAAGCCAACACCTGGTTAAATCACTACAGCACCTTGCCACAGCCGTGCTGTGGCCCTACCTTCCCTTAGGGATCAGATTTGGGGGAATATAGCTTCTTTTAGGCCCTCAAACATCAGCAGGACCCTCCATGTGAAACAGCATGAACTTCTCTGCAATTCTAACTGTGCATCTGAGGCAATTAGGCCCCTCCCACTCTACTCCGGAGCTGTGAGGCCTAGTAAATCACTCCTAAGTGACTAAAAAACAGCCATGTGGTAATAACCCCAGAAAAAAAAAGGGGGCTTTCAAAGTGTCTTGCAAAACGATTTTTCCTTAGCCAAACAATCGATTGCCCTGAATAAGTGTCAACCAGTATATTAGCCCTATTATGTAAGCATTCAATTCCTTACTAAGTCTGTGAACATAGCTTACCCTCCCCTCATGGGGATATTGTCAGTCCTTCTAGCATTATCTCAGTCTTGTCTAGAAATAAATGACTGAACATACCTTATTGCAGATCACCCTGCAAACTGTTCCCCCCAACTGAAGTTTTCTGGTACTCCTCAATCCTGTGTGGGAACAGCAGTGGATTTTAGTTACAACATGCTAAAATCATTTTCCTCTCAGCAGAAATCTTCATCACTTTTCTGCTAGAGAGTAAATAGTACAAACCGGTACCATTTAAAATAAACTTTTGATTGAAGATAATAAAACTACAATTCTAACACCACATTCACTTTACAGAGAGAGACCCTAGTGCTTAGAGCCAGCAAAGAGAATGACTGGGGGTGGAGCTATATGGACAGCTTTGCTGTATGCTCTCTTTGCTACTTCCTGTAGGGAATGAGAATATCCCACAAGTAAAGGATGAATCCGTGGACTGGATACACCTTGCAAGAGAAATGGCAAATCCTGCATTTTTCGCCGTTAATTTAGCAATTTGAAAAGCGGCATCCGTAATAAAAGAATTAGCTAGATTGAGAGCCTTAATTCTATCCAAAATGTCATCTAATGGAGTCCAAACCTTCATAGACTCAAACCAAAAAGCTGCTGCAGTAGTAACTGGAACAATGCAAGCCGTAGGTTGTAAAAGAAAACCCTGATGAATAAATCATTTCTTTAGAAGACCCTCTAATTTTTTTATCCATAGGGTCTTTGAAAGCACAACTGTCCTCAATAGGTATAGTTGTACGCTTAGCCAGGGTAGATATAGCTCCCTCCACTTTAGGGACCATTTGCCAAGAGTCCCGAATGGTGTCTGATATGGGAAACATTTTCTTAAAATTAGGAGGGGGAGAGAACGGTATGCTTGGTCTATCCCATTCCTTTTTTTACAATTTCCGAAATTCTTTTAGGAACCGGAAAAACATCAGTGTAAGTAGGTACCTCTAGATATTTGCCCATCTTACACAATTTCTCTGATGGTATCACAATAGGGTCACAATCATCCAGAGTCGCTAAAACCTCCCGAAGTAACAGACGGAGGTGTTCAAGCTTAAATTTAAAGGACATCACGTCCGAATCTGTCTGAGGTAACACATTCCCTGAGTCTGAAAGTTCTCCCTCAGACAGCAATTCCCTGACCCCCAACTCAGAGCACTGTGAGGGTACATCAGAAATAGCCAATAAAGCATCAGAGGATTCAGTATTCATATTAATACCTGACCTACTGCGTTTACCCTGTAACACTGGTAATTTAGATAATACCTCTGTAAGGGTAGTTGACATAACTGCAGCCATCTCCTGCAGAGTAAAAGAATTAGACGCACTAGAGGTACTTGGCGTCGCTTGTGTGGGCTTTAGGTTGTGACACCTGGGGAGAATTGGATGGCATATCCTGGTTCTCTTCAGATTGAGAATCATCCTTAGGCACACTTTCATTACCTAAAATATGCTTTTTACAATGTAAGGCCCTTTCAGTACAAGAGGTACACAACGTAAGAGGGGGTTCCACAATGGCTTCTAAACACATACAGCAATGAGTTTCCTCAATGTCAGACATGTTGAACAGACTAGTAATAACCACAATAGTCGTTAAACACTTTATTTATTGATTTAAACAATTTTTTTGAGAAACTTGTACTGCGCCTTTAAGAAATAAAAAAGCGCACAATTTTTCCAAAACTGCTTCAAAACGTTAATTAACTCTTTAAAATTAACTACACCTAATCAATGGCTCCAAAAATTATTGCACCCCAAGAGTAAGGGGAGAAATTAACATCTAAAAGGTATTTATAGTCACAAATATGTTAGATTTGACAAAAATAACCCTTGCACCTCGCCACAGCTCTGCTGTGGCGCCTACCTGCCCCCAGGGTACTGCAAAATGACTCTACAATGATCCGGTTAACAGAACACCAGTCTAGGCTCAACAGGAGCTAATGCCTGCTGTCTTTTCAGCTAGAGTAAAGTGCGCGTCTGAGCGCGCAAAAATAAGCCCCGCCCATCACGGACGACGATCGCATAAGACTGCACAACCGCATGGAGAAGCGGTTTAGACTATAAGGCCATGTGGATTTGTTTTACCCCTAAGCACACACAAAATACAGCCATACTGTTTATTTGAAATAAAAAATCATTAAGCTGCCTCTCCCAGTGTCCCTTTATATTGCTTTTAAGCCCATTATAAATGCTTAGCCCAATATGTCAACAAAATAAAATAAGCACAAGTTTCTCAGTAATAACCACAAAAACAGAAAACAGGCGAGTCGGGCCACAGGTTAAGATTTAGAACAACTTTTATTGCCACACAAAAAAGGTAATAAAAATATTGTGCTTCAGCGTTTAAAAACAAAGACAGCTAGGACAGCAGCAGTCTGACATGTTTCAGCTATCTGCCTTACTCATAGACCGTGGCCCCGACTCGCCTTTTTTCTGTTTTTGTGGTTGTTCGTGAATTTAGCAGACTTACAGAGGTCTGCCGGTGGTTTGCGGGGAGCGCCGATTGCGGCTGCTGTGTTTGGAAGCTGGCCCCATTGGTCACACTCAGTTGTGACGAAGAGGAAAGGGGAGGAGACTCACTCGAGGGGAACTGACAGGGAAAGTTTTGCTAAGCAATTGCTGAGACGACCGGAGAACAAAGGTATTGTGTTCCCTGACAGAACATTGTTTGTGTTGTAATACCCCCTTTGCAGACTCTTTACATGTACACGAACATCAAGTATTGTTTAAGCGCTGGTATAGGAAAAATTCTTTGTTTAAGTGGTGATGCGTTTTCTCAGAAATACCCTTTGTTTATAGGTCTACTGCTTACCCCTTCCCTTGCAGGGAAAAAATGTCAGCCAGTTCTAATACACCAAGTCTCCTCAGAAATAAAGGTCTGCACATACCTCAATGCTGCTTGTAGCATGAAACCTTTCTCCACACTGAAGATTTCTCTTGTATTACCTTCAGAGGCTCTGTGGGAACCAACATGGATCTTAGTTACATCTGCTAAGATCATCAACCTCAGGGCAGAAATCTTCATCTTCCATATCTCCCCAAGGAAAATAGTACTCACCGGTACCATTTAAAATAAAAAAACTTCTTGATAAAAGTAACTAAAACTAACACCTCACTTTACCTCTTCCTAGTACAAACACAGGCAAAGATAATGACTGGGGGTGGAGGGAAGGGAGGAGCTATATATAGAGGTCTGCTGTGGTGCTCTTTGCCACTTCCTGTTAGCAGGAGGATAATATCCCACAAGTAAGGATGAAATCCGTGGACTCGTTGTATCTTGTAGAAGAAAAACAGGGATCAACCCTACCCTACAAGAACGTGATTACGAGAAAACCCAAAGGTTTATCCTCAAATCCCTGACACAACACCATACACCCTATGGTGCTACAAGGAAGCCATGAGCTCTCCAATGAACCCTAGTCCAGCAGACACAGTAGCTAACTAGTCAAACAGAGGTAGGAAACTTATATAAAACAAAGAAAATTCGGAACCTGCAGACAAGGATGATTATCCCAACAGAGTAAAGGCTATCTCGTGAAAACACATAGCCACCTCTGAACAAGAACTCGCAAACTCCAGCCTCAAGACAGCAAGGCTGACCCTAAGCCAACATGGGAAACCATCCCACAGAGAATGCCGAAAAATTCTTGACGACAACTCTCGACTAGGAAACCAGACTTTAGAACATCCAACGCCAGCAGCATATGCAACCAGTGGAGGGATAAATAATGTGACCCCCCCCCACCAAGGCAGGAACGAGCATAGAGAGCTGCCACAGCAGGATTCAAACTTCAAACCTCCAGCTACTAGGCAGGGAGATAACCCTCAGCCCACTTAGACCTGCAGCAACTGGAAGCACACGGTCAAGACTCAACAGAGCAACCAGATCCCCGACCCTTCTTCCGAGGTAAAGGACCCAGTCCAAAAAATTGACAACGTCCGAATACAAACTTCTCCGAACCACAGCTCAGAAGAAAAAGGAAGGGGCACGAATATTTAAATTAGGACACAAGACAGCGTGCTCGGGATCCGGAACCCCTACACCACTCCCTTCCCAAGATGGACCACTCCCAAACAGGGGAGAAAGGACACTGAACTACAGCGTCCCAGAACCAGACCCCAGCCCCTTTACCTCTTGCACGCAAGGGGGCAGAACCCCTCGGAAACGAGAAGAGAAAGAGCTATGATGCCTCACTTAAACTGCAACACTGCCAGACCTCCCTGAAGGAGGGCAAACATAAAGGAACCGCTTTCCCAGCCAAAGACTTGGCAAAGAGATAAAGAAATGGTAAAAACCATTGAAAAGATACTAACAGCTCAGTTGAACCAACAACCACGAGCTCACCTCAAGGTGCAATAACTGCCGCTGACAACAACCGAAAGATCTAGCCAGAGAGACAGCAAAACTAGCCCTCAGACAGATACCAAATTGTCCCTGAAGGGACAATCGGAAAATTGCAGAACCCAAAGGCTTGAAAACCTAATTTAAAACAGCTTGCGAGCATACAATCAAGGTGCAAATAGCTGCCCAGTCAATGTTCTAACTCCAGTGATCTCATACGGAGGAGTGCACCCTCAGTGAACTCTCATATCCAAATGTCCCTGGACATCGGATTCTCGAAAGAGATACAGACCAAAGAGGTTAAAGAGACATCTTAACAGGTCTAGGAAGAGGGCAACCAGCACCCGAAGGTACAACTGGATCCCGGAGCCGCTCTGTAAACCCAAAGAGTTAGATCTCTTAGAGAGTCAAAATGGAACACCCCCCTCTAAAGACCAATGGGTTACAAGGGACAGGCTCCAAACCAGTCCATAGGATGAAATGATAATATCTCCAAAAGACCCTTACAGGATCAATCTCCCGGAAATCTTGTACCTCCTGGCAGACCAGTCTACCAGGGGAGAATGCCGGGGGAAAACAAAAAGGGAAAAACCCCAAACCCCTGTGCTCCCATAGAAGAGCATGCAACATACTAATGAGGAAGTAAAAGGACACACCCGAACTTCCAAACACAGATGATCTAACTACCCAAGAAGGTGACAAAGTAGCCCCAGCAACCCACAAGAGGTGCCTGGGACTAGCCACACAAATTAGACATCCAGAAGATACCAAGAGTGAAAACGATATCGCTATTCATTTGGTACCCCCGACACCTAGAGGTCACTAAACTCCAAACCCAGTGGGAATGGAGAAACTTCGGTTCCAAGGGCAAAAGGCCTCGCACAATGAGTCTCAGCCGGCTCCGATCCCGGAACCCCCCTAAAGTGTAGCACCTGGGGGAGGATTCAAACCCTTAAACTAGAGTTTGATCATTTTTGTAAGCTTAACAAAAAGGCACGCCAGTCCAAAAGGACTGCGCAGTCTGATAAGGCCGTTATGCTCCGAATAGCTCTGAGCCCAAGCATCACTACACATTAGCAGACAGAATCACATAAACATGATTAAAGTCCCCCCTGCTCAATAACCCCCCACAGGAGATATTAACCCTTGATTCCATAAAGTAAAAAGAGTCCCACTGGGACCCTAACTTCTTTCATTAACATTACATTCCCATATTGAAATAAAATAAAACGATCTTACCGGAATCTATGCTGTGGAACAGGACCCTTCAAGTGTGACAGATAGTAGCATCGCTTCTGACATGGACTTAAAGGGACACTGAACCTAAATTTTTTCTTTCATGATTTAGATAGAGCATGAAATTTTAAGCAACTTTCTAATTTACTCCTATTATCAAATTGTCTTTATTCTCTTGGTATCTTTATTTGAAATGCAAGAATGTAAGTTTAGATGCTGGCCCATTTTTGGTGATCAACCTGGGTTGTCCTTGCTGATTGGTGGATAAATTCATCCACCAATAAAAAAGTGCTGTCCAGAGTGCTGAGCTAAGAAAAAAGCATAGATGTCTTCTTTTTCAATTAAAGATAGCAAAAGAACGAAGAAAAAAAATGATAATAGCAGAAAATTAGAAAGTTGCTTAAAATTGAATGTTCTATCTGAATCACAAAAGAAAAAATTTGGGTTCAGTGTCCCTTTAAGGGAATAAAGGCAGGCAGTGAAACTCTGCAACGCTGATTGCCAAGGAGCTGTTAACATGAGTCGGGATGGTTTCGCAGAGACGACACTCCCTGCATCTCCGGACTCTAACTTTCATTCATGCTCTCACTGAGAGGCTGACAGGATTACTTAAAACTCCAGTCCCATTTCGAAGAGTACTACCCTCCAAAAAAGACTATCTTCAAACTTCTGACACTTCTCTGCCAACCTCCTGTGACTAAAGGCAAAGTATAACTGGGAGATGAGGGAAGTGGGGGAGGTATTTAAACCTTTGGCTGGGGTGTCTTTGCCTCCTCCTGGTGGCCAGGTTCTGAATTCCCAAAAGTAATGAATGCTGCTGTGGACTCTTCCCGTTTAAGAAAAGGGACAATTTTCTGATTTAAATTTTTGTCTTATAAACGTAGTTTAAAGTTTATAATGTACAGTACAATTAAAAGGACAGGAAACCACAACATTTTCTTTCATATTTGGATAGAACATACAATTTTAATCAACTTTCCAATTTACTTCTAGTATCAAATTTGTTTCATTCTCTTGTTATCATTTGATGAAGGAACATTGGCAGCTAGCTGAACACATCTAGTTAGCCAATAACAAGAGACAAATGTGTGCAGGCACCAATCAACCAATCAGCAGCTAGCTTCCACTAGTGTAGGGTATGTGCGTTTCTTTTTTCAACAACTGATACCAAGAGAACAAAGAACATTCGAAAATATAAGTGGATTTAAAAGTGTCTAATTTTAACTATCCTATCCCTTTATTATTATTCTTTGAAGTGTTATCTGTATCATTTGTTCAGCATTTGAGAAAGCAGACCTGTTATTCATGGAAATGTTTCTATTCAATCATTTACAAGGCAACATATTAAAGAACCATCTAAGCAATATTTAGAAAATTCGCTCTTTTCTGAGCGCTGACACCACAAAGCAAATAATACACTCCCTTGTTATCTCCCGACTTGACTACTGCAATAACCTACTCGCTGGCCTTCCTCTTTCCCGTCTCTCCCCTCTTCAATCCATCCTAAATGCCTTTGCCAGGCTGATCCACCTTTCCCGTTGATTTGTATCTGCTGCACCTCTCTGCGAGTCCCTTCAATGGCTCCCCATTCACAGCAGAATTAAATTCAAAATTCTCACCCTTACATATAAAGCTCTCACCAACGCCGCTCCCCTCTACCTATCCTCTCTAATACACAAGTATACTCCAGCCCGTCCACTAAGATCCAACAATGACCTGCTCCTTGCATCCGCAACTATCACATCCTCTCAGGCTAGACTGCAGGACTTCTGTCGTGCAGCACCTACCCTCTGGAACACTCTCCCTCGTATGTCAGGCTTTGCCCTAATCGGTCTTCCTTTAAATGTTCCCTGAAGACTTTTCTGTTCAGGGAAGCCTACCACGCAACTCAATAATAAATTAAATTTCACTTACCTAACAGTTCCCTCATCTAACTCTGTATTAACATCTTTCCCAATCTTGCAGTCCTCACCTCCTGTTTCTCAACCTCCTACCCTTCTAGATTGTAAGTTTCCCACAGGAATAAGGCCCTCAATCCCTCCTGTATGTGTTTGTAAATTTTGTCCTGTCTCTTACAAGTCTTGTATTGTTTTATTAAAATGAATTGTATCCATGGAAAGAGCTGCGGAATATGTTGGTGCTTCATAAATAAAGTATAATAATAATAAGAAGAAGAAGAAGAAGCATGCATTTAAACAACTGTCTACAATATCATCAATAAAAGTATTGTGGTATTAATTTATAAAATGTTCTGAATCATTGAATTCAAATTGTCTACTCCGTTTTTTTCATAAAAACACAAATTATGATTTACCAGATAATTTCCTTTCTTTCGATACAGGGAGAGTCAACAGCTGCATTCATTACTTGTGGGAAATACAGAACCTAGCCAACAGGAGGAGGCAAAGACACCCCAGCCAAAGGCTTAAATACCTCCCCCCCCCCCAGTCATTCTGCCGAGGGAACAAGGAACAGTAGCAGAAATATCAGGGTGAAAAGGTGCCAGAAGAAAATAATTTAAATTTAGGGCCGCCCACCGAAGAGCACGGGCGGGAGCTGTGGACTCTCCCTGTATCGAAGGAAAGGAAATTATCTGGTAAGTCATAATTTATGTTTTCCTTCTTAATACAGGGAGAATCGACAGCTGCATTCATTACTTGTGGGAAAATAATAACCAAGCTACAGAGGACACTGAATGCTAATGGGAGGGTAAAAAAGAGAGGCGGCCCCTAATCTGAGGGCACCACAGCCTGCAAAAACATTAATTATGCTTACCTGATCATTTTCATTTCCATCGTTATGAGGAGTCTCCACGGCTTAATTCGTTACTTGTGGGAATACAGAACCTGGCCACCAGGAGGCGGCAAAGACACCCCAGCCAAAGGCTTAAATACCTCCCCCATTCCCCTTATTCACCAGTCATTCTGCTGAGGGAACAAGGAACAGTAGGAGAAATATCAGGGTATAAATGGTGCCAGAAGGAAAAGAAGAAACATAGGTCCGCACAGCGGAGAACCGGGCAGGAGACGTGGACTTCTCCTCGTAACAATGGAAATTAAATTATCAGGTAAGTCATAATTTATGTTTTCCTTCTTAATACAGGGAGAGTCCACGGCTTCATTCATTACTGGTGGGAAACAAATACCCAAGCTCTAGAGGACACAATGAATAACGGGAGGGTAAAAGGAAATGCAGACGCTAAACTGAGGGCACCCCAGCCTGTAAAACCTTTCTCCCAAACACAGCTTCAGCCGAAGCAAAAACGTAAAATTTGTAAAACTTTGTTAAAGTGTGTAAGGAGGACCAGGTAGCTGCCTTACAAATCTGCTCCCTAGAGGCCTCATTCATAAAGGCCCAAGAAGAAGCCACAGCTCTAGTTGAGTGAGCCATAATCCTCTGAGGAGGCTTATGTCCCGCTGTCTCATAGGCCAAACGAATCAAGCTTCTCAGGCAAAAGGATAAAGAAGTGGAAGAAGCCTTCTGCCCCTTATGCTTCCCCGAATAGACAACAAACAAAGCTGAGGTTTGTCTGAAATACTTCGTAGCCTGAAGATAGAATTTCAAGGCTCGTACCACATCCAAGTTATGAAGTAACCGTTCCTACGAAGGAGGAGGATTAGGACACAAGGAAGGAACCACAATATCCTGTTAATGTTACTATCAGACACTACCTTAGGGAGAAATCCCAGAGCAGTGCGAAGAACGGCTTTATCTGTATGGAAAACCAGGTAAGAAGGCTCACATTGCAAGGCCACCAATTTAGACACCCTGCGAGCCAAGGCAATGGCCAGTAGTAAGAGAACCTCCCAAGACAGAGAGTCTTAATGTCAAGTGAATGCATTGGCTCGAACAGAGCCCCCTGCAGAACCTTTAGAACCAGATTCAGACTCCAAGGAGGAACAGAATGTCTAAACACAGGCCTGATCCTGGACAGGGCCTGAACGAACAACTGTATATCAGGGAGCTCAGCGAGCTTCTTGTGTAACACCGAAAGTGCAGAAATCTGTCCCCTTAAGGAACCGGCGGCAAGCCCTTTCTCCAAACCATCCTGGAGGAAAGAAAGTTCTGGATACCGTGAACTTATGCCAGAAATATCCACAAGATTCCCACCAGAGTACTAGGTCGTCCACACCTTATGATAGATGCGACGGGTGACCGGCTTTCTGGTTTGAATGAGAGTATCAATCACCCTCTCAGAAAAACCTCTTCTGGCTAAGACTAGGCGTTCAATCTCCACGCAGTCAGCCTCAGAGAATCTAGATTCTGATTCACAAAGGGACCCTGTACCAGCAGATCCCTGCGACAGGGCAACCACAGATCGGCAAACCACGTCCTCCGTGGACATGATGGAGCAATCAGAATATTTGACGCTTGCTCCTGTTTGATGCGTGCTACTACACAAAGTAGAAGTGGTAACGGAGGAAATATGTAAACTAGGGTGAAACCCCAAGGCACTGTTAAGGCATCTATTAGCTCAGCCTGGGGATCCCTAGACCGCGGCCAGTATCTGGGTAGCTTGAAGTTGAGTCTGGACGCCATGAGATCTATCTCTGGAGTCCCCCAACTGTTGAAAATCTCCGCAAACACTTAGGGGTGAAGAGACCATTCCCCCGGATGAAACTACTGTCTGCTGAGAAAATCCGCTTCCCAGTTTTCCACACCCGGGATGTGGATCACTGATAGCGAACAGTCGTGGGCCTCCGCCCACTCCAGAATCCGAGAAACTTCCCTCATGGCTAGAGAGCTTCTGGTACCCCCTGATGGTTGATGTAAGCCACCGAGGTAATGTTGTCAGACTGGAATCTGATGAACTTGGACTATCCCAGGAGAGGCCAAGCCCCCAGAGCGTTGAAGATCGCCCGAAGTTCCAGGATGTTGATCGGGAGAAGATACTCCTTCCGATTCCACCTGCCCTGTGCCTTCCTGGCACCCCAAACTGCTCCCCAACCTGATATCCCTCTGGATCTCGCCACAGTGAGAAGAGCTCACAGAACCTTTGTGAAGATTCTTGAAGCAGTAGCCAGTCCAAAGGGAAGAGCTACAAACTGGAAGTGCTGATCCAGAAAGGCGAACCTTAAGAACCTGAAGTGATCCTTGTGTATTGGCACATGAAGGTAAGCATCCTTCAAGTCTATCGTGGTCATAAACTGACCCTCTTGAACTAGGGGCAGTATAGACCTTATCGTCTCCATTTTTAACCAACAGAAACTTCCTTTAAACACTTGATGTCCATCGTACGAAACGTGCCCTCCTTCTTTGGGAAAGAGAAAAGGTTTGAATAGTACCCTAGACCCCTTTCAACTAGAGGTACCGGTACAATTACTCCTAGAGAGGAGAAATCCCTCACACACTCTAGGAAGGCATCTCGTTTTTTCTGGTTTTGTCGATAGATTTGATAAGAGGAATCTGCCCCTGGTGGGATGAGTATTGAAACCTATCCTGTACCCCTGGGCGACAACTTCCAGAACCTAAGGATCCTGTACGTCTCTCCTCCGAGCCTCCACGAAAAGAGATAGTCTGCCCCCTCAGATCCAGAGACGGATAGGGGGCCGCCCCTTAATGCAGATTTTGTCTCGGCGGGCTTCTTGCTCTGCTTGGTTTTATTCCAAGACTGCTGTTGTTGGGACTTGTCTGAATGAAAGGGACTAAAATTAGGACCCTTAGGTTTGTTCTTATCCTGCGGCAGAAAGGCGCACTTGCCCCCCGTGACCGTGGATATGATAGAGTCCAGGCCTGGACCAAATAGAATCTTTCCCTGAAACTGAAGAGAAAGCAATCTAGATTTGGACGTCATGTCAGCAGATCACGATTTCAACCACAGAGCCCTCTGGGCCAGAACAGAGAAGCCTGATGTCTTAGCATTCAAGTGAATAATCTCCATATTAGCATCACAAATAAAAGAATTAGCTACCCTCAGGGCCTTAATTCTTTCATGTATCTCATCGAGGGGAGTCTCCACCTCGATCATCTCTGACAGAGTCGCACCAATAGGTAGCAGCTCCCGCCACCGCAGAAACCGCAGCTGCAGGTTGAAAGACGAACCCTGTGTGCTAAAACATCTTTCTTAACAGGGTCTCTAATTTCTTATCCATGGGTTCCTTAAACAACAAACTATCCTCAAGCGGGATAGTGGTGCACTTAGCAAGCGTGGAGATAGCGCCATCCACCTTAGGGACAGATCCCCACAATTCAAGCTGAGAGTCTGGAACCGGGAACAATTTTTTAAGCGAAGAAGAAGGGGAGAAAGATGATCCAAGTCTCTCCCATTCATTCGTAAAAATATTTGTAATCTTTACGGGAACTGGGAAAGTTTGGGGCACTACCCTTTCCTCATAAACTTCATCATGCTTAGGAATAGAAGGTTCCTCTGGTAAATTTGGTTTCCGGAACCTCTAGAGTAGCCAACACCTCCAATAAAAAGCGTAAGTTCTCCATCCTAAACCAAAAGTCAGGTTCCTCCACAGCCTGAGGTTTAGAGGCTGCAGATTCCGACCCAGAAAGAGAGTCCTCCGAAGTATAGGAATCCTCTGCATTAGCGGATAATCTAGTCTCAGATACATCCAACAGAGTAGATGACCCCTGGGAAGTATAGCAATGTTTAACCTTTTGCGTGCGCTTGGCAAGGTAGAGCATTAAAGACAGAAGATACCGCCGTTTACAAATGCTCAGCAAAATCAGGTGGCAACATGGCCCCTCCCGCAGGAGGATAAGAAGTGCACTGGGGAGCTGCATGTGTAATCAGAGATGAATGTAGGGAATGCACCTCGCAGGACAGAGAGCCCCCAGAGGTGGACAGGTTAGTGGTACTAAACATCTTATTTCTTTTAGATAGCACTACTTTATCGAGGCATGTAGAACATAGTTGAGCAGGCGGGTATACCACAGCCTCCTCACAGTAAACACAGGCATTAGATTTGGGTAAAGAGTAAGTACCCTCTAACATATCAGAGTTTTCCATAGCTTGCGCCTTTAATATATTTAATAATAATTAAACAGGCACTTTTATACACCCAATGGTCGGGGCACTCACCACCTCCTATGACCCAGGACCCCATGGAGAAACTCTCTTTCGTCTCCTGCAGCCAACAGTCAGGAAAGGAAGAGCCGTGCAGGACCGCCCGTGCAGTCAGGAAAAAACAGGAAAGTAAACAGGCTGTGCAGTAATTCAGGGAGGAAAACGCCTAACTGTTCCACATTGTCCGAGCCACATCTCACACATGACGCAGCAATAATACAATAAAGCAATTATGTATACATCCCCCCTTGTTCAATAATCACCTTCAGAAGATATTAACCCTTGATTCTAAACAGATAAAAGGAGCCACACTGTGACCCTGTCTTCTTGCGTTATTACATATATAGAAAATGAAATGATCTTACTAGAATCAATGCCGTGGAACAGGAACACGGCCTCAAGTTTGACAGTGTGTAGCCTCGCTCCTGACATGGACTTGAGTGAAGAAAACAGGCAGTGAAACTCGTTAACGCTGATTGCTTATGGAGCTGTTAATCCGAGTCGGGATGGTTTCACAGAAAGACTCTCCCTGCATCCCCAGACTCTAACTTTCACCCATGCTCTCACTGAGAGGCTGAAAGGACTACTTTAAACTCCAGTCCCATCTCTAAGTGTACTACCCTCCATAAGAGACTACTTCTGACAAATCTCTGCCAACCTTCTGTGACGAAAGGCAAAGAATGACTGGGGGATGAGGGGAGTGGGGGAGGTATTTAAGCCTTTGGCTGGGGTGTGTCTGCCTCCTCCTGGTGGCCAGGTTCTGTATTCCCACAAGTAATGAATGAAGCCGTGGACTCTCTTCGTATTAGATGGAAATCTTTCTCCTGAAGGCTGCTTCAGCAGAAGCAAAACCATCAAACTTGAAAAATTTGGCAAAAGTATGTAAAGAGGACCAGGTAGCTGCCTTACAAATCAGATCCATAGAGGCCTCATTTTTGAAGGGCCAAGAGGAAGCCACTGCTCTCGTAGAATGGGCCATAATCCTCTGAGGAGGCTTAAAGGGCCACTGTAAGTAAATATTTTCTATGCCGGTTACTAACTACCCACCCCAAATACGCTTTTTATCAATAGCATTTCATTAACATATCTCTACTGTATATCAGAAATCTGGTCTGCAAATTTAATTGTTTTCCAAACCCACTCCGTGGGTATCCTTTGCTGTGTACCAATCCGCTTACAATACCTAGGTTTCAAAATGGCGCTTTAAACACAAAGTTATTGGTTTAAGTATTTTGAACACGCAGTGCTGAAAATAGTGGGCAGGATAACGTGACATCATCGGAGAATAAAAGATATAACTTTTAGAACGTTATGAAACTTCGTTTTGGAGAAAATATAGGTCAGTAGGTTTTAATTAATGTTTATTAACTTTAATATGTTAGTTGTTTAGCTTAAAAATTATAACAGAAAGTAATCCTTTAAGTCCCGCTGTCTCATATGCTAAGCGGATGATACTCCTCAACCAAAAAGATAAGGAGGTCGAAGAGGCCCTCTGACCCCTACGCTTCCCAGAATAGATAAACAGAGAAGCTTGTCTAAATTCCTTCGAAGCCTGAAGATAGAACTTCAAGGCACGAACCACATCCAGATTATGCAGTAAACGTTCCTTGGATGAAGAAGGATTAAAACATAAGGAAAAAAACACAATTTCTTGATTGATGTTGCGATTTGACACAACCTTAGGAAGAAATCCTAACTTAGATTGTAGAACAGCTTTATCAGCATGGAACACCAGATAAAGAGGGTCGCATTGCAAGGCAGCAATTTTAGAAACTCTGCGCATAGAAGCAATAGCTAGTAGAAAAAGAACCTTCCAAGACAACAACTTTATGTCAACCTCATGCATAGGCTCAAATGGAGACGTAGCAAAACTTTAAGAACAAGATTTGAAGTCCAAGGAGAAGCATTAGATCTAAACACCGGCCTGATCCTAGTCAGAACCTTAACAAAAGACTGTACATCTGGAAGCTCAGCGAGCCTCTAGTGCAGTAAAACATACGGCGCCGATATCTGTCCCTTCAAGGACCTAGCTGAGAGGCCCTTCTCCAGTCCCTCCTGGAGAAAAGAAAGAATCCTGGCAACCTTTACTTTGTGCCAGGACAAACCATGCTCTTCACACCAGAATAAGTAGGTCCTCCATACCTTATGATAGATGCGGCTTACAAGCTTGAATGAGAGTATCAATAACACTCTCAGAAAACCCTCTCTTGGCTAAGACTAAGCATTCAATCTCCACGCAGTCAGCCTCAGAGAATCTAGATTTGATGAAGAAAAAGGGCCTTGTTCCCGCAGACCCCTGCAACAAGGTAACCTCCAAGAAAGGAGATGACGACATCCCCACTAGATCCACGAGCCATATCCTTCACGGCCATCCGTATCACTGAAGCCTATTTCTGTATGATTCGAGCCACTATTTAAGTAAGGAGTGGCAATGGCAGGAAAAGAGAAATTAGATTGAACCTCCAAGGCACCGCTAATACATCTATTAGCTCCGCCTGAGGATCCCTGGACCTCGACCCGTATCTGAGTAGCTTGGTATTGAGACGGGACGCCATGAGATCTATCTCAGGCGTTCCCCACCTGCATATCTCCTCAAACACTTCAGGATGGAGAGACCATTCTCCCGGATGAAAGGATTGTCTGCAGAGAAAATCCGCTTCCAAGATGTCCACACCCAGAATGAGGATCACTGACAGCGAACAGTTGTGAGTCTCCGCCCACTCCAGAGTCAGAGACTCTAGGGAGCATCTAGTTCCCCCCTGATAGTTGAAGTTAGCCACCTAGTTTATGTTGTCTGAATGGTATTCAGAAAAATTGGGACGACTCAGTAGGGGCCAAGCCTTCAGAGCGTTGAATATTGCCCGAAGGTCTAGAATGTTGAACGGGAGGGAGCTCTCCTCCTGCGTCGACAGGCCCTGCGCCTTCTTGGCATCCCAAACAGCTCCCCATCCTGACAGACAGTCCGTCATCACAGTCACCCAGGATGGTCTTAAAAAGGTTGTCCCTCGGGACAGGTGATCCGCACAGAGCCACCAAGAGAGCGATTCTCTTGACCGGTTGTCCAGAGAAATCTGTTGAGACAGATCCAAATGATCTATGTTCCACTGCCTCAGCATGCACAGTCGCAACGGCCTGAGGTGGAACCTGGCAAAGAGAACGATGTCCATGCTGGACACCATGAGACCAATCACCTCCATACACTGAGCCACAGATGGCCTTAAGGAGGTCTGGAGGGCAAGACATGTTAAAACTATCTTGCAACTTCTCTGGTCTTTTAGAAATTTTCCCATGTCTATGGAATCTATTATAGTGCCCAGGAATTCCACCCTGGTGCATGGAATAAGAGAACTCCTTTCTCTATTTATCTTCCCTCTGTGGTATCGAAAAAGACAGAGGAGAGATTCTGAAAAGACTTCTGCCAGATGAAACGATAGTGCTTGTACCAGAATATCGTCCAAGTAGGGAGCTACTGCTACACCCCGGGTTCTGGCGACTGCTAGAAGAACCCCTAAAACCTTTGTAAAAATGATTGGAGCAGTAGCTGGACCAAACGGAAGTGCAATGAACTGGTGTGAATGAAGTGCTGGTCCAGGAACGCAAACCTGAGGAACTGGAAGTGTTCCCTGTGGTTTTGGAAGGTGAAGGAATGCCTCCTTCAGATCTATAGTGGTCATAAACTGCCCTTCCTGAATGAAGGAAGGAATGGACTGTATTGTCTCTATCTTGACGAGGGGACATTTAGAAATTTATTTAAGCACTTTAGGCCAGAACTGGACGGAAAGTTCACTCCTCCTTTGGGACCACGAAAAAGTTTGAATAGTATCTCAAACCTCTCTCTGCGATAGGCACTGGAGAATGACTCCAAAAGGAGAACCGATCCCTTATGCACTCCAGAAAGGCTTCCCTCTTTCCTAGTCTTGAAGACAGGTTGAGAGAATGAATCTGCCCCTGGGTGGATGAGATTTTAAACCTATATTGTAACCCCGAGCTATGACCTCCAGGACCCAAGGATCCTGCACGTCCCTGAACCAAGCCTCTGAAAGAGTGACAGCCCCCTACACGATCCAAAATAGGAACGGGATCCACCTCTTCATGCAGACATAGTCTCGGCGGGCTTCTTGCTCTGCTTGGATCTATCCCAGGACTAAGTCGGCTTCCAAGAACTCATAGTTTGCTCTGGCTTAGCGGAGGCCTCTGACGCTGGTCTTTTATCAGAACTAAAGGAACGAAAATACGAACTTTGTCCCTTAGATTTGTTCTCATCTTACGGTATAAAGGCACCCTTGGCCCATGAAACCGTGGAGATAGTCAAACTCCTAGACTTAGAAGTTATATCTGTCAGAGTGCCTTACGGGCCTGAACAGAAACCCATAGGCTAATTAATCTGCATAATAACAGCACAAATAGAGGAATTAGAAACCCAGACGGCCGTTATTCTTTCCTGAAAAATGTCGAGGAAACCCTCCACCTCGATCATTTTTGCGAAGGAGACACACCAAAAGGTAGCCGCTCCAGCAACTGTGGCGACAAGCGATGCCAGTAAGCAAATATCCCATAGGTTGAAACATCCTCTTTAACAGAGTTTCTATCCTTATATCCGGCGGCTCTATGGACGACGAACTAACCTCACACAGGCTAGTATTACGTGTGGCAAGAGTAAAAATAGCACCAACCAAGTAGGGATGGGAAAAAGAAAACCCATCCTCATAGAGAGCCCGGAACCGGTATCCTTAAAAGGCAGACGATGGAGGAGAGAATTCTAATCCTGCCCCACACGTCCTTAATGATTGCCATCAAATTTAGGACCCAGAGGTTATTCTAGCAGCCAATGTAGTCAAAACCTCCTTTAGTAGAAAGCGTAAACGTTCTGTCCTAAATATAAAAACTGGATCCTCCACAGGCAGAGGATTATAGGCAGCAGACTCCAACCCTGAAAGATAATGCTCTAAAGCTTCAGAGAGAACCTCATCCTTGGAAAACTGATCAGATATATCCAACAAATTACATGATGCCACCTGGGCAGGAGTGCAAGATTTAATCTTTCGCTTGCGCTTAGCAGTGTGAGGGAAAGCACTAATGGCAGCAGACACCGCCGTATGAAACTGCGCAGTAATGTCTGGTGAAAATAAAGTCCCCTCCAAATGGAGGATTAGCAGAGCAATGAGAAGATGCATGTGTATAAAAAGATGCATGTAGGGTGTGCACCTCACTGGACGAGAACTCAGTGGTATCAAACATGTCAACCTTATTTGATATACTCCCCTTATCAAGGTATATGGAACATAATTGAGAGGGCGGATATCCCAGAGCTCCCTCACAATATAAACAGGCATTACTTTATTTTAAATAAAAAAAAACAGCATCTTTATACCCCCAATGGCTGGGGCACTCACCACCTCCTATGACCCAGACAGAACAGAAATAAAACTCCTCTCCGTAACTCGGTCAAGAGAGAGGAAATGGAAGCCTCGACCATTCCGGTCACATGGTGCGCAATGCAGGACCGTCCCTATGAGAAAAAGCGCACCAAGCTTTTAAGCTGCGCAATCTTCAAAGTGAAAGTCAAACCTGTATGTTCCATCTCAGCCTATGAGCCCATAAACATATAACACATAAAGCAACATAAAATCAAATAAAGCATATATGATTAAACCCAACTGTTCATAATCCCCCTAAGGAGATATTAACCCTTGATTCCATATAGATAAAAAGGAGCCACACTGTGACCCTGTCTTCTAGCGTTTGCAATATGTGTAAAAATTGAAACAATCTTACCGGAATCTATGCAGTGGAACAGTGACACGGTCCTTTAAGTTTGACAGATTGTAGCAGCGCTTCTGACATGGACTTGAGTGAAGAAAGCAGGCAGCGAAACTCGTCAACGCTGATTGCTTAAGGAGCTGTTAATATGAGTCTGGATGGGTTCCCAGAAAGATTCTGCCTGCATCTCCAGACTCTAACTTTCATCAATGCTCTCACTAAGAGGCTGACAAGAATACTTAAAACTCCAGTCCCATCTCGAAGAGTACTACCCTCCATAAGAGACTACTCCGAATTTTCCAACACTTTTCTGCCATCCTCCTGTGACGAAAGGAAAAGAATAACTGGGGGAGATATTTAAGCCTTTGGCTGGGGTGTCTGTCTCCTCCTGGTGGCCAGGTTCTTAATTCCCACAAATAATGAATGCAGCTGTGGACTCTCCCTGTATTAAGAAGAAAAGTGACTGAAGTAAAGGTATAGTCAATATCAACTATGCAATGGATTTAAAGTGTTTACAGTAATAGAACAAAAAGTATTTGACTACAAAGTGTTGCAGTCTATAAACAAGATGAGACATTATATGAATGTAACTTACATCTCCAGTAAATGTATGAAAATACACTCTTGGACTATAGTACATAAAGTTATAGTACAGCTCCTGTTCATAGAGTTGTCTGCCATCCTAGGAAGAAAAATAAACAAATTAGACAAAACATTAAAAAACATATCAATATTATATTCTGTATTTAAAGAACTCTTACCAATATACAAAAAAAAACAAAATGTATGCTAACATGATAAATTATTTTCTTTCAGGGTGGTGAGAGTTCACGAGCCTTGACATGTGGGATTGAATTTCTGCCACTAGAAGCAGGCAAAGAACCCCAAAAACAAACGCTTTTAAATCCTCCCACCTCCCTGTACTACTCAGTTTAACGTATAGATGAGCAGAGGAAAAGAAAACAGACAGGTAGGATAGACATAGCAGGGTATATAGTGACGCAATAAAAAAAAACTGCCACCATAAAACAAAGAACTTGAGCAGTGTCTCGATTCTCAACATCCTGAAAGAAAATAATTTATCAGGTTAGCATGATGGTGAGAGTCCACAAGCCTTGAAGTGTGGGATTTAATAGCAAAGTACTGGAGTCCATGACAAGGAAAGGGTGGGACAAGAGAAGGCAGTTCCTATTTGCCAGACACTGCGGCCTAAAGGACTTTTCTGCCAAAACTCTGTTACAAAGGACCAAAGGCATCAAAGTAGGAAACATTTGGTAAAAGTATGTAGGAAAAACCACGTAGCAGCTTTGCAAATCTGTTCCATTGATGCTTTATTTTTGAAAGCCCACAAAGTAGCAAATGATCTGGTGGAATGAGCAGTGATACGTTTAGGAGGCAACTTTCATGCCACCAAGCAGGCTTTATGAATCACCTGTTTTAGCCTAGAAGACAAAAGCTACAGCCATAGCTTTTTGACCCTTATGAGGACCAGAATGATGTACAAATAAGCTTGTACTATGTCTGAATCCTTAGTAGCCTGAAGATAAACCTTTAATGCCCTCCCAACATATTGATTATGGAGACACCTCTCCTTGGAACTTGAAGGATCAGGGCACAAAAACAAAAAATCTCTTGGTTTATATTTTCAGAAGAAACAACCTTCGGTAAAGGGTCATATTTGGTACGAAGCACTGCTTTATCCTTGTGGAAAATGAGAAAAGAGGATTCACATGATGAGGCCGATAGCTCAGAAACTCTCCTAGTAGATGAAATTGCAACACCAGAATTTTTGTCGTTTTAAAAGATAGATAATCCCTTTATTACCCATTCCCTAGTTTTGCATAACCAACATAGTTATATTAATACACTTGTTACCTATGTGATTATCTTCTATCTATCTAAGCCTCAGCAAACTGCAGCTTATCTCAGTTCTTTTGACAGACTTGCATTTTAGTCAATCAGTGCTGGCTCCTAGGAACGCCATGTGGTGAGCACAGTGTTATCTATATGAAACACATGAACTAACACCCTCTAGTGGTGAAAAACTGTCAAAATGCGCTGAGATGAGAGGCGGCCTTCAAGGGCTTAGAAATTAGCATATGAACCTCCTAGGTTTAGCTTTCAACTAAAAATACCAAGAGAACAAAGCAAACTTGGTGGAAAATTTTTAAAATACATGCCCTATCTGAATAATCAAAGTTTGTTTTGGACTAGACTGTCCCTTTAAATTCCGTGGAGGAGAAATAGGTTTAACAACAGGCTTAAGCTGAGGAAGAAGCCAGGGAGGAGAACTGGACAGAACCAGGTTCTGCGGAGCAAGCCTGGGGCTAAAAGAATGACAGACTTCTACTTGATAAGAGCTATTATTCTTGGGAGAAGAAAAAAAAAAAAGGAAGAAACAGGTAAATGCCAGGGTAAAGTTCCACGGACTCCCTCAGTCATCAACCATCTGAGCTTTGAGATAACTGGACCTGGCACAATATGCTGAAAGATTGTGGTTTAAGTGAGAGGCCATCAGGTATATATATGGGAGATAACACCTATGAACCAACTGATCGAATACTCTATGATTGAGAGACTACTCCCCAGAAGTAGATAGTCTACTTCCATATTCTTTACTCCCGCAATGTGGATTGCTTACAGAATACATTGCTTCTGTTCTTCCCAAATTAAAATCTGAGACAGCTACTGCATAGTCAAATGACTGCTAGTTCCTTACTAAATATTTACTTATACCACAGTCGGAACATTGTCTGACTGAAAATGGATATACTTTTCCCTTTTCAGAAGAGGCCATGACTGAAGAGCTTGAAGAAATACTCAAACTTCCGAAATGTTTATAGGTAACCTCACCTCCTCTGGAGACCAAACTCCTTGAGATTTGTGCCCTATACTAAAGTCTAAAAGACCAGCATCTGTGGTGACTATGACCCAAAAATGACAAAGAAAACAAGCCCAAGAACTAAGGAAGGGTTGTGTATCCACCAGGATGTTTTAATAAGGAATACAGAATTTGTTGATCTAACTGCTGTTAATTTGTCATCCATTGACGCGGCATAGATAATTGCAGAGTACGTAAGTGGAAACGAGCAAAAGGAACTGTGTACGATGCTGCCACAATTAATCCCACCACTTCTTTGCACTGAGCCACTGCTGGGTATAGTTTAAAAAAAACGGGGCAGGTTCTATGGACTCATCGCAAAATAAATTTATCGGCAAGTATAAATTATTTCGTAAGATGATGAGAGTCCATAGGAGTCCATAACATGCTAGATAAAATACCCAAGCTGAGAGTCCATGTTAAGGACAAGTGGGACAAAATGATGGCGGTTACTATTTGCCAGACACTGTGGCCTGAAGGACTTCCAAAATCCGCTTTGGAAGAAGCATAAATATCAAAATGGTAAAATTCAGAAAAGGTATGGAGTATGTAAATCTGATCCAAGGAGATGTCATTTTTGAAGGCCCAAATATTAGATACAGATCTAGTAGAATGAGCAGTTACTCTTTTTGGAGGTGGTTTTCCCACAACAAAGTAAGCCTTACGAATAGTCGGCTTAAGCCGTGATGCCAAGGCCACCACTGTAGTCTTTTGACCCTTTCTGGGACCTGAAAAAAACGACAAATAAGCTAGAAGTTGGTCTAAAATCTTTAGCAGCCTGAAGATAAAAATATGAATGCTCTGACTACATCTAAATTATGAAGTAGGTGTTCCATAGCGTTAGAAGGATTTGGGCACAGAGAAGGAATAACAATTTCCTGATTAATATTTTCTGAAGACACTACCTTCGGGAGAAAATCATATTTAGTCCGGAGAACCACTTTATCCTCATAAAAAATCAAAAAGGGATGATCAGAGGACATTTGATAATTCAGAAACTCGTCTAGTGGTAGAAATGCATAGAAGAAAGAGACCCTTCCATGATAATGACTAGATCATCTATCATGTGAGCTCTTGGCTCTCTTGAGCAGGTGCAAAAAAACTGAAGTTTGTGGTTCTATTTGGACGCCATGAGATCTATTTCTGGAAGACCCCATCTCAGGAATAATTGATCGAACATGTCCTCATGAAGAGACCATTTTCCTGGATGGATGGATGGATGGATGGATGGATGGACGGACGGACAACTTAAAAGGACATTCAACACCAAAATTGTTATTGTTTAAAAAGATAAATAACTCCTTTACTACCCATTCTACCCCCCAGCTTTGCACAGCCAGCATTGTTATATTAATATACTTGATAACATTTAAACCTCTACCACTACAGACAGCCTCTTATCAACATAATTTTTTTTTTATTAGCTTTTTACAACAAGAGACTGCTAATCCATGTGGGCCATATAGATAACATTGTGCTCTCTATCGAGAAGTTGTGGCAGACACTACACTAATTGGCTAAAATGCAAGTCAATAGATAATAAATAACCATGTAATAAGGGGGCTGTCAAAAGAGGCTTAGATACAAGGTAATCACAGAGGTTAAAAAGTATATTAAAATAACCATGTTGGCTGTGCAAAACAGGGGAATGAGAAATTTTTGAGTTGACTGTCCCATTAAGTAATCTGCTTCCCAACGGTACAATCCTGGAATATGAATGTCTGATAGGGTGCATAATGTAAAATATCTCTCGCATAGCTAAGGGCCTTCGAGTCCCTTCCTGATGATTGATGTATGTATGCCACGGCAGTGATGTTTGACTGAAATTGAATTATTTTTTCCCCAAAGCATTGCATGAAGTTCTAGGATGTTGATAGGTAACCTCAACTCCAGAGAGGGCCAAAGAAAAGAAACTTCAAGGATCAAATAGGGACATGAGAGAGATTGTTTGACTGAAGAACTGAGCTCTATCTGCTGTTCCAGATGGATCAATCATTTGAACACTGTTGAAGCATGGACAAATGGTGAGGACAAAGATGAAAGCAAGCAAAAAAGGTATTGCGTCTGACGCTGCTACCATAAGACCCACTATTTCAATTCGTTGAGCTACAGACGGAGAATGAGCCGTCTGTAGGAAAAGACAGTCAGAAGTTTGGTTCTGCCAGAATCTGTGAGAAATAAGCGCATTTAAACAGAGTTTATTATCACTCCTGGGAAAAAACACCCTTGTGGATGGTGATAGAAAACTTTTGGGGACATTTATTTCCCATCCATGTTCCTGAGGGAAAAAACAAATATGCTTACCAGATAATTTCCTTTCCTTCTGTATGAGGAGAGTCCACGGATTCATTCCTTATTTGTGCGTAATACAGAACCTGGCCACCAGGAGGAGGCAAAGACACCCCAGCCAAAGGATTAAATACTTTCCCCACTTCCATCATATCCCAGTCATTCTGCCAAGTAAAGAAGGAACAGTAGGAGAAATATCAGGGAATAAATGGTGCCAGAAGAACAAAACAAAATTTAGGTCCACCCTATGGAAAATATGGACGGGGGCCCGTGGACTCTCCTGATACAGAAGGAAAGGAAATTATCTGGTAAGCATAATTTATGTTTTCCTTCTTAATATGAAGAGAGTCCACGGCTTCATTCCTTACTTATGGGAAACATATACCCAAGCTCTAGAGGATACTGAATGAACAGGAGTTCAAAAAAGGAGGCGGACCCTATTCTGAGGGCACCACAGCCTGCAAAACCCTTCTCCCAAAAGCTGCTTCAGCCGAAGCAAAAATGTCAAACTTGTAAAATTTAGTCAAGGTATGCAAGGTAGCCGCCCTACAAATCTGATCCATAGAGGCCTCATTCTTGAAGGCCCAAGAGGAAGCCACTGCTCTAGTTGAATGAGCCTTAATCCTCTGAGGAGGCTTATGACCCGCTGACTCATAAGCTAAGCAAATAATGCTCCTCAACCAAAAAGATAAGGAAGTGGACAAGGCCTTCTGCCCCCTATGCTTCCCAGAATAGACAAACAAAGAATTAGTCTGTCTAAACTCCTTTGTAGCCTGAAAATATAACTTCAAGGCCCAAACCACATCTAAATTATGAAGTAACTGTTCTTTCGAAGGAGGAGGATTAGGACACAAGGAAGGCAACAACAATCTCCTGATTGATGTTGTGATCTGAAACGACCTTAGGAAGAAAACCTAACCCAGTACGAAGAACAGCCTTATTAGCATGAAATGCTAGGTAAGGAGGCTCACATTGCAAGGCCACCATTTCAGAGACTCTGCGCGCCGAAGCAATAGCCAATAGAAAAAGAACCTTCCAAGACAGTAATTTAATGTCAACTACATGCATAGGCTCGAACGGAGCCTTCTGCAAAACTTTAAGAACAAGATTTAAACTCCAGGGAGGAGCACTAGATCTAAACACAGGCCTGACCCTAGCCAGAGCCTGAACAAAAGACTGAACATCTGGAAGCTCAGCGAGCCTCTTGTGCAGTAAAACAGATAGGGTCGAAATCTGTCCCTTAAGGAAGCTAGCAGAAAGGCCCTTCTCCAGACCATCCTGGAGAAAGGAAAAAATCCTGGAAACCCTGACCTTATGTGAGGGGAATCCACGCTCTTCACACCAGAAGTAGGTCCTCCACACCTTATGATAGATGTGACGAGTAACCGGATTACGAGCTTGAATGAGTTAATAACTCTCTCAGAGAAACCTCTCTTGGATAGGACTAAGCGTTCAATCTCCACGCAGTCAGCTGCAGAGAATCTAGATTTTGATGAACAAAAGGACCTTGTTCCAGCAGATCCCCGCAACAAGGTTACTTCCATGGAGGAGATGACGACATCCCCACTAGATCCACGGACCTCATCCTTCGAGGTCACGATGGAGCAATCAGTATCACTGATGCCCGCTCCTGCTTGATGCAGACCACTACTCGAGGAAGGAGAGGTATTGGCGAAAAAAGGTATAGGAGACTGAACCTCCAAGGCACCACTAATGCATCTATTAGCTCCGCCTGAGGATCCCTGGATCTCGACCCATACCTGGGTAGCTTGGTATTGAGATGGGACACCATGAGATCTATCTCTGGAGTCCCCCACCTGTTGCATATCTTCGCAAACACCTCGGGATGGAGAGACTATTCCCCCGGATGAAATGATTGTCTGCTGAGAAAATCCCGGAATGTGGATCGCTGACAGAACAGTTGTGGGCCTCCGACCACTCCAGAATCCGAGATACCTCCCTCATCGCTAGGGAGCTCCTTGTTCCTCCTTGGTGGTTGATGTAAGCCACCGAGGTGATATTGTCTGATTGGAATCTGATAAACTGGGACGAACTCAGACGGGGCCAAGCACTGAAGATTGCTCAAAGTTCCAGAATGTTGATGGGAAGAGAGCTATCCTCCCGAGACCAAAGGCCCTGAGAGCCTTCTTGGCTACTCAAACTGCTCCCCATCCTGAGAGACTCGCATATGTAGTCACAATTTCCCAGGATGGTCTTAAAAAGGATATCCCTCGGGAAAGGTGATCTGGACAGAGTCACCAAGAGAGTGATTCTCTCAACCGGTTGTCCAGAGAGATCTGTTGAGACAGATCTGAATGATTGCCCTTCCACTGTCTCGGCATGCACAGTTGTAACGGTCTGAGATGGAACCTGGCAAAGGGAATTATGTCCATGCTAGACACCATGAGACATCACCTCCATACACTGCGCCACAGAGGGCCTTGAGGAGGTCCAGAGGGCAAGACATGCCAAAGCCAGCTTGCAGCGTCTCTAGTCTGAAAGAAATATCCTCATGACTAGTGAGTTTTATAGTGCCCAGGCATTCTACCCTGGTGCTTGGAATAAGAGAACTATTTTCTAAGTTTATCTTCCATGCATGGGATCAAAGAAGAAAGAGAAGAGATTCTAAATGTTCTTCCACTAGACAAAAGTATGGTGCTTGTACCAGGATATCGTCCAAGCTACTGCAATGCCCTGGGTTCTGGCCACGGCCAAGAGAGCCCCCAGAACCTTTGTGAAAATTATTGGGGTAGTAGCGAGGTCAAATGGAAGAGCAATAAACTGGAAGTACTGGTCCAGGAAGGCAAACCTGAGGAACTGAAAGTGTTCCCTGTGGATTGGAATATGAAGGTAAGCATCCTTCAGATCTATAGTGGTCATGAACTGTCTTTTCTGGACTAAGGGAAGGATAGACCTTATCGTCTCCATCTTGAACGAGGGGACGTTCAGAAACTTGTTTAAGCACTTTATGGCCAGAATCGGGCGGAAAGTTCCGTCCTGTTTAGGAACCACAAAAAAGTTTGAGTAGTATCCCAAGCCTCGTTCCTCTATGGGAACCGGGACAATGACTGCTAAGGAGGACAGATCCCGAACGCACCCTAGAAAGGCAAACCTCTTTTCTGGTTTTGATGACAGATTTGAGAGAAGGAATCTACCCTTGGGTCGAAAAGATTTGAACCCAATTCTGTAACCCTGAGCAATGACCTTCAGGACCCAAGGAACCTGCACATTCCTGAACCAAGCTTCTGAGAAGCGCAAAAGTGTGCCCCCTACCTGATCCATAGATTGATTGGGGCGACCCCTCCATGCTGAGCGGGTTTCTTGTTCTGCTTGGACTTATTTCGGGACTGAGCCGGCTTCCAAGTCTTAGGTTGCTCGGTCTTAGCGGAGGATTGCTGGCGCTTGGATTTTTCAGAACGAACAGAACAAAAATTATTAGGGTGTCCCTTAGATCTGTTCTTTTTATCTTGCGGTAGGAAGACACCCTTGCCCCCTGTAACCGTGGAAATAAAGGAGCCCAGGCCTGGACCAAACAAAGTCTTGCCCTTGAATGGAAGGGAAAAGGAGTCTGGACTTTGAAGTCAAGTCTGCAGACCAGGTATTCAGCCACAGAGCCCGGCAAACCTTAACAGAAAACCCAGCAGTTTTAGCATTTAAACTAATAATTTGCATATTCGCATCACAAATAAAAGAATTAGCGAACCCTTAAAGCGTTAATTCTATCAAGAATAATATCGAGGGGACCTTCCACCTCTATCAATTCCGATAAGGAGTCACACCAGTAGGTAGTCGCTGCAGCAACTGCCGCAGCTGGTTGAAATAAATATTCTGAATGTTGCAACATATTTCTTAACAATTTCCATCTTTTTATCCATGGGCTCTTTGAACGACGAACTATCGTCCAGTGGGATAGTAGTGTGTTTTGCCAGCGTGGAGACAGCGCCATCCACCTTAGGGACGGAACCCCACAACTCCAATTGAGAGTCCGGAACCGGGAACAGTTTCTTTAAGGCAGACGAAGGGGTGAAGGAAGAACCAATCCTCTCCCATTCGTTCTTAATAATGTTTGCCATCTTTACAGGAACAGGGAAAGTTTGAGGAACAACCCTGTCTTAGTAAACTCTATCCAGTTTAGGAATTAAAGTTCTTCAGGCAGCTTGGCCTCTAAAACCTCTAAGGTAGCCAGAACTTCCTTTAAAAGAAAGCACAAGTGCTCGATCCTAAATCTAAAATCTAGTTCCTCAGCAATCAGAGGCTTAGAGGCTGCCGATTCCGACCCAGAAAGTTCACACTCTCAGAAAGAACTTCATCATCAGATAAACGTTTATCAGCTATAGCCAATAAACTGGATGAGGACCCCTGGGAAAGATAGCAATATTTGACCTTTCGCTTGCGCTTAGCAGGGCGAGGTAAAACATTAATGGACGCAGACACCGCTGTTTGTAACTGCGCAGTGAAGTCTGGAAGTAAAAGGCCGCCTCCAGATGGAGGATCAGGCATGCTATGGGAAACTGCATGTGTATTAGGAGATGAAAGCAGGGTGCGCATCTCATGGGACGGGGACCCCTTAGGCTTAGTGGTATCAAACATGTTAACCTTTTTTGACATAATCAATTCTTCTAGGCATGTGGAACATAATTGAGAAGGCCTCCTCACAATATAAACAGGCGTTAGGCTTCGGTATAGAGGGAATACCCTCTAAAACATCATAGCTAAGAGCTATGACCTAATATAACAATAGGGAACATTACATAAAATATACAAAAACGGCACCTTATACCCCCAATGGCTGGGGCACTCACCACTTCCTATGACCCAGGCACACAGAGAAAACCGCTTCTCTTCGATAACCAGCACGGTCAGAGATTGCTTAGGAGCTGTTGATATGAGTCTGGATGGGTTCGCAGAAAGACTCTCCCTGCATCTCCAGACGCTAACTTTCGTCAAAGCTCTCATTGAAAGGCTAACAAGATTACTTAAAACTCCAGTCCCACTTCGAAGGGTGGATACCCTTCATAAGGAACTACACTGAATCTTCTGACACTTCTCTGCCAACCTCCTGTGTAGAAAGGCAAAGAATGACTGGGATATGAGGAAAGTGGGGAAAGTATTTAAGCATTTGGCTGGGGTGTTTTTGCCTCCTCCTAAGTGGCCAGGTTCTATATTTCCCACAAGGAATGAAGCCATGGACTCTCCTCATATTAAGAAGGAAATACCATTCTGTTGGTATGAGCAGTAGTCAGAGAAAGAGATGGAGCTTGAACAAAATATCATCAAAACAAGGGGCAATGGATATTCCCTGAGCTCTGATCACTGCTAAGAGAGCCCCTAATACCTTCATGAAGATGCGAGGGGCTGTGGTCAGACCGAAGAGGAGGGGCACAAATTGGTGATGCTGGTTGAGAAAAGCAAATCTTAGAAACTGGAAATTATCCTTGTGAATTGGGATGTGCAGATACGCATCCTTTAAAAGGGCAAGTCAACCCAAAATTTATAATAACTTATTTTGATTTTGTTATAAAAATGCATATTAAATTAAACTGTAGCCCATTTTTGCTGTAAATATAGTTTTCTTGTAAAAAAACTAACTTGTTCTCCTCCAGCAGTTTTGAAATGGCCGTCTGTCCCCTTCTTTCCCGGACGTCATCCTTAGTGAATATTCAGCTGAAAAGATCATCGTTGTGTCGATTCAACACGTGCACGTATCTCACGCATGCGCAAAGCATGCTTTTTGGCAAGGGGGTCATTTTAGATATGTTCTTAAAATTACCCCCTCGCCGAAAAGCACGCATTGTGCATGTGCGAAATATGTGCACAAACTGAATCGAAACAGAGATGTTCTTTTCAGCAGAATATTCACTAATGTGTCTTAAACACATTGGACAAAAGCAGCCACCTTTACAGGATCCTTTGGAAAGTGAAACAGATGAAACCGTTCCCAGGCAAGTCTGGTACAAAAGCCTATGTGATAACCCTGGGATATAATAATACTGAGAACCCAGGAATCCTGAACTGACCAAGACCATGCCTTCTGAAACCAAATAAATCTGCCCCCTACAAGAAGATCTTCTGGACAGGTGGCCGTCCCTTCATGCGGATTTCTGATTTGAATTGGGCTTTTTGGTTTGTTTGTTCTTAGACCAAGAAGATCCAGGCTTCCAGAAAGGCTTGAAAGATTCAGACTTCTGGTTGTAAAGGGACTTTTGATCTCTAGGGGAGAAAAAAACATAAAATTATGCTTACTAGATAATTTCATTTCCATATGTGGGAGGAGAGTCCACTGCTTCATTCATTACTTGTGGGAATTAAGAACCTGGCCACCAGGAGGAGGCAAAGACACCCCAGCCAAAAGCTTAAATACCCCCCCCCCCCCCTCACTCCCCTCATCCCCCAGTCATTCTGCCAAGGGAACAAGGAACAGTAGGAGAAATAGGGTATAAATGGTGCCAGAAGATAATATTAAATTTAGATCCGCCCACCGGAGCAAACAGGCGGAAGCAGTGGACTCTCCTCCCACAGATGGAAATTAAATTATCAGGTAAGCATAATTTAGGTTTTCCATCTTAATGGGAGGAGAGTCCAATGCTTCATTCTTTACTTGTGGGAATAAAAATACCCAAGCTCTAGAGGACACTGAATGAAAAAAATGGGAGGGTAAAAGGAGGCGGACCCTATACTGAGGGCACCACAGCCTGCAGAACCTTTCTCCTAAAAGCTGCTTTCACCGAAGCAAAAACATCAAATTTGTAAAATGTTGCAAAAGAGGACCAAGTAGCCGCCTTACAAATCTGCTCCATAGAAGCCTCGTTCTTAAAGGCCCAAGAAGAGGCCACAGCTCTAGTTGAATGAGCCATAATCCTCAGGGGAGGCTTATGTCCCGCTGTCGCAATGCGAAACGGAGGACACTCCTCAGCCAAAAAGATAAGGAAGTCGAAGAGGCCCTCTGACCCCCACGCTTCCCGGAAAGAGAACAAACAGAAAGAAGTTTGTCTAAATTCCTACGTGGTCTGAAGATAGGACTTCAAAGCACAAACCACATACAGAATTACATTGAAAGGAACCACAATCTCTTGATTGATGTTGCGAATTGACACAACCTTAGGAAGAAAACCTAACTTGGTTCGTAGAACAGCCTTATCAGCATGGAAAACCAGATAAGGAGGGATGCATTGCAATGTAGTAATCACAGATACTCTGCACACAGAAGCAATAGCCTGTAGAAAAGGAACCTTCCAAGACAATAATTTAATGTCTACTTCATGCATAGGCTCCAACGGAGCCCATGCAAAACCTAAAGAACAAGATTTAAACTCCAAGGAGGAGAAATAGATCTAAACACAGGTCTGATCCTAGCAGAGCCTTAACAAGTGACTGCACATCAGGAAGCTCAGCAAACCTCTTGTGCAGTAACACAGACAGGGCTGAAATCTGTCCCCTTGGGGGACTTGCAGTAAGCCCTTCTCCAGTTCATCCTGGAGAACAGAATAAGTAGGTCCTCCACACCTTATCATAGAGGCGACGAGCAACCAGCTATGAGCTTGAATGAAAGTAAAAATAACACTCTCAGAAACCCTTTCTTGACTAGGACCAAGCATTCAATCTCCACACAGTCAGCCTTAGAGATCTAGACATAGATGAACAAAGAGAACTTGGTCAGCAGATCCCTGCGACAAGGTAACTTCCATGGAGGGGATAACGACATCCCCACTAGTCCGCAAACCATATCCATTGAGGCCAAGACAGAGCAATCAGTATCACTGACGCCTGCTTGATTCGAGCCACTACACTAGGTAGTGGTAACAGCCATAAAAAATAAATCAGATTAAACCTCCAAGGTCCCGCTAATGCATCCGTTAGCTCCGCTTGAGGATCCCTGTACCTCGACACATATCTAGGTAACTTGGTAATGAGACGTCATAAGATCTTACTCTTGCAAATTTCTGCAAACACTCAGGATGGAGAGACCAATCCCCTGGATTAAAGTATAGTCTGCTGAGGAAATCTGCTTCCCAGTTGTCCACACCCGTAATGTGGATCACTGATGGCGAACAAATGTGGGTCTCCGCCCACTCCAGAATCTGAGATACTTCCCTCATAGCTAGGGAGCTTCTCGTTCTTCCCTGATGTAAGCCACAGAGGATATATATTGTCTGATTGGAAACTGATAAACTGGGACAAACCCAGCAGAGGCCAAGCCTTCAGAGCATTGTATATTGCCCGAAGATCCAAAATGCGATCGGGAAGGAGCTTTTCCTCCTGAGTCCATAGGCCCTGTGCCTTCCTGGCACTCCAAACAGCTCCCCCTCCTGACAGACTTGCAACCGTAGTCACAATCACCCAGGATGGTCTTGACCGAGCCACAGATGGCATTAAGGAGGTCTGGAGGGCAAGACATGTTGAAGCTAGCCTATAACATCTATGGTCTGTTACTATTATATTACCTGGGAGTTCCACCCTGGTACTCGATACAAGAAAACTCTCTCTAGAGTTATCTTCCATCCATGGGATCGAAGAAGACAGGAGAAATTCCAAATGGTCCACTCTCCAAAAAACGTTTTGGAGAATGCCGCGTTGGCCGGGAATCAAACCCGGGTCAACTACTTGGAAGGCAGTTATGCTCACCACTATACCAGCTAGACCAAACAGAAGATCAATAAACTGGAAGTGCTGGTCCAGGAATGCAAACCCTAGGAACTGGAAGTGGTCCTAGAAGATTGCTACGTGAAGGGAGCATCCCTCAGATCTATTGTGGTCATGAACTTCCCTTCTCGAACGAGGGGAAGAATGGACCTATTGTCTCCCTCTTGAACGAAGGGACATTTAAAAACTTGTTTAAGCACTTCAGGTCCAAATCGGGCAGAAAGTTCCATTCTTCTTTGGAACCACAAAAAGGTTTGAATAGTATCCCAAAGCTCTCACTGCGATAGGCACCGGGACATAACTCCTAAGAGAACAGATCCCGTACGCACCCCAGAAAGGCTTCCTTCCTTCCTGGTCAGGAAGACAGGAGAGAGAAGGAAATGCCCTTGGGTGGCTGAGACTTGAAACCTATCTTGTGACCCTGAGCTATGACCTCCAGGACCCATGGATCCTGCACATCCCTGAACCAAGCGACTAAAAAGAGCAACAGTTTGCCCCCTACGCAATCCAGAAGAGGACCAGGGACCGACCGTTCATGCCGACTTAGACTCGGCGAGCTTCTTGCTCTGCTTGGATTTATTTCAGGACTGAGCCGGCTTCCAAGAGCTCTTGGTTTGCTTAGGCTTAGCGGAGGACTGCTGACATGGGCTTTATCAAAACGAAAAGAACGAAAATTGTCCATTAGACTTGTTCATATTCTCTTGTGGTAGGACACCCTTGCCCCCTGTAACCGTGGAGATAACCGAGTCCAGGCCTGGACCAAACAAAATCATTCCCTTAAAGGGGAGGTAAAGAAGTCTAGACTTAGAAGTCATATCCGCAGACGAGCATAAACAGAAAAGGCTGAAGCCTTAGAATTTAGGCGAATAATCTGCCTAATAGCATCACAGATAAAAGAATTTGCAACCCTCAAGGCCGTAAATCTTTCCTGAGTAACGTTAAGGGGACCTCTCCACCCCGATCAATCAGATAAGGAGTCACACCAGAAGGTAGTTTCTCCAGCAACCGCAGCAACGGCCGCCTTCGGGTGAAACAAATATGCCGTATGTTGAAAACGGCTTTCTTAACAGAGTTTCCATCCTTTATCCATGGGTTCTTAAAACGAAGAGCTATCCACAAACGGGATAGTAATACGTTTAGCAAGGGTGAAGATAGTGCCATCCCTTTTAGGGACGGAACCTCACAACTCCATTCAGAGTCCAGGGCTGGGAACTATTTGTTAAAAGGGAGAAGAGAGGAACAATCCAGTCCCATTTATTCTTAATATGTTCGCCATCTAACAGGAGCAGGGAAGGATAAGGTACCACCCTGTCCCCAAACTCTATCCAATTTAGGAATTAAAGGTTCCTTAGGCAATTTGGCCTCTGGAACCACTGAATTCACCAAAAAACTTCCTTTAGAAGTGCAAATTCCTAAAACTAAAGTCTGGTTCCTCCGCAGTCAGAGGTTTAGAGGCAGCAGACTCAGACCCAGAATGTTCATACTCTGAAGTCTCAGAAAGAACTTCATCCTCGGATAAACCTATCCGTTAGATCTAATAAATTATCTGATGTAATCTGGGAAGAAGTGCAATATGTAACCTTTCGCTTGCGCTTAGCAGGGCGAGGTAAAGCATTAAAGGCCGCAGACACCGCCGTCTGAGCTGCCCAGTAACGTCTGGTGAAAAAATGGCGTTCTCCAGATAAAGGATCAGCAATGCTACGGAAAAATGCATGTGTAGAGAGATTATTGAGGGGGGCGGTACCAAGGCCTCCTCACATTATAACCAGGAATTACTCTTTAGGAATAGAGGTTGTGCCCGCTAAGTAACAGAATCCTCCATCGCTAGTGCAATAACCAGAAAACTATAGAAATGAAACATTTTATTCCAAAAACTGCACCTTTATATCCCAATGGCTGTGGCACTCACCACCTCCCATGACCCAGAGAGTACAGAGAGTTAGAGAAAAAGTGTGCCAAGCTTGTAAGCTGCATGGCTCTCAAAGTGAAAGTGAAACCTGTATATTCCATAACAGCCTATGAGCCCATAAGATCTCACACATAAAAGCAGCATAAAATCAAATAAACATAAGATTATCCCCCCCTGTTAAATGATCCCCCTCAGGAGATATTAACCCTTGATTCTATACAGATAAAAGGAGTCACACTGTGACCCTGTCTCCTAGCGTTATCATACATGTATAAAAGAATGAAACGCTCTTACCAGAATCTATGCCATGGAACAGGAACACGGCCATTCAAGTGTCACAGGTCAGTAGTCAATGGAGCTGTTAATCTGAGTCGGGATAGTTTCCCAAAAAGACTCTCCCTGCATCCACAGACTCTAACTTTCACCCATGCTCTCACTGAGAGGTTGACAGGACTACTTAAAACTCAAGTCCCATTGCGAAGAGTACTACCCTCCATAAGAGACAACTCCGAATCTTCCGACACTTCTCTGCCAACCTCCTGTGACGAAAGGCAAAGAATGCCTGGGGATGAGGGGAGTGGGGGAGGTATTTAAGTCTTTGGCTGGGGTGTCTTTGCCTCCTCCTGGTGGCCAGGTTCTTAATTCCCACAAGTAATGAAGCAGTGGACTCTCCTCCCATTAGGATGGAAACTGTTTTTTTGTACTTCCCCTTGGCCTTTTTGTCCTGAAGTAGAAACGCCCTTTTCCCCCAGTAACAGCTTTGATAAATAGAATCAAATGCCGACCCAGAAAGCATCTTCACTTCAAAAAGGACTGATAATAGCCTATTCTTAGAGACCATATTAGCTGACCAAGATTTAAGCCACAAAGCTCTTCTTAATAAAACAGCAATTGACATATTCTTGACATCAATTTTGATGATGTCAAAGACTGCATCACAAAAGAAATCATAAGCCATCTTAAGGACTTTAATGCAGTTGTGAATATCCGCAGAAGATTGATCAGAAAGCATCTGAGAAAGAGAATCACACTAAAAGGACGCCGCAGCGGACACATAGGTCATTGCTACTGCAGGTCAAAAGCTGAAAAGCTGATTGGGAGAATAATTTCCTAAGAAAGGATTAAGATTTACGGTCTATTGGATCCCTAAACAAAGAACTATCCTCAATAGGAATAGTAGTGCATCTAGCTAAGGTGGAAATAGCGCCATCAACCTTAAGGACTAAACCCTGGGCTGTTAAATTCTTCTATGAAAGTGGATCCATTTTTTTTAAACCTGTTATAAGGTGCAAAAGGAATGCCTGGATTCTTCCATTCTTTAGATATGTATTCTGTAACCAAGTCTGGTGCTTCAAAAGTCTTAGGAACTTTGGGCGGAGCTTTAGTAAACCTGATTCAACTTATTTACAGCCTTGGAATCCTCTGGATTCGGTTCTAATAGTTCTAAGGTACTAAAAAACATAATTTATGTAAGAACTTACCTGATAAATTCATTTCTTTCATATTAGCAAGAGTCCATGAGCTAGTGACGTATGGGATATACATTCCTACCAGGAGGGGCAAAGTTTCCCAAACCTCAAAATGCCTATAAATACACCCCTCACCACACCCACAATTCAGTTTAACGAATAGCCAAGAAGTGGGGTGATAAAAAAGTGCGAAAGCATATAAAATAAGGAATTGGAATAATTGTGCTTTATACAAAATCATAACCACCACAAAAAAAGGGCGGGCCTCATGGACTCTTGCTAATATGAAAGAAATGAATTTATCAGGTAAGTTCTTACATAAATTATGTTTTCTTTCATGTAATTAGCAAGAGTCCATGAGCTAGTGACGTATGGGATAATGACTACCCAAGATGTGGATCTTTCCACACAAGAGTCACTAGAGAGGGAGGGATAAAATAAAGACAGCCAATTCCTGCTGAAAATAATCCACACCCAAAATAAAGTTTAACGAAAAACATAAGCAGAAGATTCAAACTGAAACCGCTGCCTGAAGTACTTTTCTACCAAAAACTGCTTCAGAAGAAGAAAATACATCAAAATGGTAGAATTTAGTAAAAGTATGCAAAGAGGACCAAGTTGCTGCTTTGCAGATCTGGTCAACCGAAGCTTCATTCCTAAACGCCCAGGAAGTAGAAACTGACCTAGTAGAATGAGCTGTAATTCTCTGAGGCGGAGTTTTACCCGACTCAACATAGGCAAGATGAATTAAAGATTTCAACCAAGATGCCAAAGAAATGGCAGAAGCTTTCTGGCCTTTTCTAGAACCGGAAAAGATAACAAATAGACTAGAAGTCTTACGAAAAGATTTCGTAGCTTCAACATAATATTTCAAAGCTCTAACAACATCCAAAGAATGCAACGATTTCTCCTTAGAATTCTTAGGATTAGGACATAATGAAGGAACCACAATTTCTCTACTAATGTTGTTGGAATTCACAACTTTAGGTAAAAATTCAAAAGAAGTTCGCAACACCGCCTTATCCTGATGAAAAATCAGAAAAGGAGATTTACAAGAAAGAGCAGATAATTCAGAAACTCTTCTGGCAGAAGAGATGGCCAAAAGGAACAAAACTTTCCAAGAAAGTAATTTAATGTCCAATGAATGCATAGGTTCAAACAGAGGAGCTTGAAGAGCTCCCAGAACCAAATTCAAACTCCAAGGAGGAGAAATTGACTTAATGACAGGTTTTATATGAACCAAAGCTTGTACAAAACAATGAATATCAGGAATCTTTCTGTGAAAAAGAACAGAAAGAGCAGAGATTTGTCCTTTCAAAGAACTTGCGGACAAACCCTTATCTAAACCATCCTGAAGGAACTGTAAAATTCTCGGTATTCTAAAAGAATGCCAGGAAAAATGATGAGAAAGACACCAAGAAATATAAGTCTTCCAGACTCTATAATATATCTCTCGAGATACAGATTTACGAGCCTGTCACATAGTATTAATCACAGAGTCAGAGAAACCTCTTTGACCAAGAATCAAGCGTTCAATTTCCATACCTTTAAATTTAAGGATTTGAGATCCTGATGGAAAAAAAGGACCTTGTGACAGAAGGTCTGGTCTTAACGGAAGAGTCCACGGTTGGCAAGAGGCCATCCGGACAAGATCCGCATACCAAAACCTGTGAGGCCATGCCGGAGCTACCAGCAGAACAAACGAGCATTCCTTCAGAATCTTGGAGATTACTCTTGGAAGAAGAACTAGAGGCGGAAAGATATAGGCAGGATGATACTTCCAAGGAAGTGATAATGCATCCACTGCCTCCGCCTGAGGATCCCGGGATCTGGACAGATACCTGGGAAGTTTCTTGTTTAGATGGGACGCCATCAGATCTATTTCTGGAAGTTCCCACATTTGAACAATCTGAAGAAATACCTCTGGGTATTGCAACGTTTGGCGACTGAGATAATCCGCTTCCCAATTGTCTACACCTGGGATATGAACCGCAGAGATTAGACAGGAGCTGGATTCCGCCCAAACCAAAATTCAAGATACTTCTTTCATAGCCAGAGGACTGTGAGTCCCTCCTTGATGATTGATGTATGCCACAGTTGTGACATTGTCTGTCTGAAAACAAATGAACGATTCTCTCTTCAGAAGAGGCCAAAACTGAAGAGCTCTGAAAATTGCACGGAGTTCCAAAATATTGATCGGTAATCTCACCTCCTGAGATTCCCAAACTCCTTGTGCCGTCAGAGATCCCCACACAGCTCCCCAACCTGTGAGACTTGCATCTGTTGAAATTACAGTCCAGGTCGGAAGCACAAAAGAAGCCCCCTGAATTAAACAATGGTGATCTGTCCACCATGTTAGAGAGTGTCGAACAATCGGTTTTAAAGATATTAATTGAGATATCTTCGTGTAATCCTTGCACCATTGCTTCAGCATACAGAGCTGAAGAGGTCGCATGTGAAAACGAGCAAAGGGGATCCCGTCCGATGCAGCAGTCATAAGATCTAGAATTTCCATGCATAAGGCTACCGAAGGGAATGATTGTGACTGAAGGTTTCGACAAGCTGTAATCAACTTTAGACGTCTCTTGTCTGTTAAAGACAGAGTCATGGACACTGAATCCATCTGGAAACCCAGAAAGGTTACCCTTGTCTGAGGAATCAAAGAACTTTTTGGTAAATTGATCCTCCAACCATGATCTTGAAGAAACAACACAAGTCGATTCGTATGAGATTCTGCTAAATGTAAAGACTGAGCAAGTACCAAGATATCGTCCAAATAAGGAAATACCACAATACCCTGTTCTCTGATTACAGACAGCAGGGCACCGAGAACCTTTGTAAAAATTCTTGGAGCTGTAGCTAGGCCAAACGGCAGAGCCACAAACTGGAAATGCTTGTCCAGAAACGAGAATCTCAGGAACTGATAATGATCTGGATGAATCGGAATATGCAGATATGCATCCTGTAAATCTATTGTGGACATATAATTCCCTTGCTGAACAAAAGGTAAGATAGTCCTTACAGTTACCATCTTGAACGTTGGTATCCTTACATAACGATTCAATATTTTTAGATCCAGAACTGGTCTGAAAGAATTCTCCTTCTTTGGCACAATGAAGAGATTTGAATAAAACCCCATCCCCTGTTCCGGAACTGGAACTGGCATAATTACTCCAGTCAACTCTAGATCTGAAACACATTTCAGAAATGCTTGAGCTTTTACTGGATTTACTGGGACACGGGAAAGAAAAAATCTCTTTGCAGGAGGTCTCAACTTGAAACCAATTCTGTACCCTTCTGAAACAATGCTCTGAATCCAAAGATTGTGAACAGAATTGATCCAAATTTCCTTGAAAAAACGTAACCTGCCCCCTACCAGCTGAGCTGGAATGAGGGCCGCCATTTTAAATAAATATGAAGATTTATCAGCATCAACCTCTGAGACAGAATCCTCTGAACCAGAGGAATCATCAGAATCAGAATGATGATGTTCATTTAAAAATTCATCTGTAGGGAGAGAAGTTTTAAAAGATTTTTTACGTTTACTAGAAGGAGAAATAACAGACATAGCCTTCTTTATGGATTCAGAAACAAAATCTCTTATATTATCAGGAACATTCTGCACCTTAGATGTTGAAGGAACTGCAACAGGCAATGGTACTTTACTAAAGGAAATATTATCTGCTTTAACAAGTTTGTCATGACAATCAATACAAACAACAGCTGGAGGAATAGCTACCAAAAGTTTACAGCAGATACACTTAGCTTTGGTAGATTCAGCACTTGACAGCGATTTTCCTGTAGTATCTTCTGACTCAGATGCAACGTGAGACATCTTGCAATATGTAAGAGAAAAAACAACATATATATAAAGCAAAATTGATCAAATTCCTTAAATGACAGTTTCAGGAATGGGAAAAAATGCCAAAGAACAAGCTTCTAGCAACCAGAAGCAATAAAAAATGAGACTTAAATAATGTGGAGACAAAAGTGACGCCCATATTTTTTCGCGCCAAATAAGACGCCCACATTATTTGGCGCCTAAATGCTTTTTGGCGCCAAAAATGACGCCACATCCGGAACGCCGACATTTTTGGCGCAAAATAACGTCAAAAAATGACGCAACTTCCGGCGACACGTATGACGCCGGAAACGGAAATAGAATTTTTGCGCCAAAAAAGTCCGCGCCAAGAATGACGCAATAAAATGAAGCATTTTCAGCCCCCGCGAGCCTAACAGCCCACAGGGAAAAAGTCAAATTTTAAGGTAAGAAAAATGTTAAATTAAAATGCATTATCCCAAATATGAAACTGACTGTCTGAAAATAAGGAAAGTTGAACATTCTGAGTCAAGGCAAATAAATGTTTGAATACATATATTTAGAACTTTATAAACAAAAGTGCCCAACCATAGCTAGGAGTGTCACAGAAAATAAGACTTACTTACCCCAGGACACTCATCTACATATAGCAGATAGCCAAACCAGTACTGAAACGAGAATCAGCAGAGGTAATGGTATATATAAGAGTATATCGTCGATCTGAAAAGGGAGGTAAGAGATGAATCTCTATGACCGATAACAGAGAACCTATGAAATAGACCCCTTAGAAGGAGATCACTGCATTCAAATAGGCAATACTCTCTTCACATCCCTCTGACATTCACTGCACGCTGAGAGGAAAACCGGGCTCCAACTTGCTGCGGAGCGCATATCAACGTAGAATTTAGCACAAACTTACTACACCACCTCCATCGGAGGCAAAGTTTGTAAAACTGAATTGTGGGTGTGGTGAGGGGTGTATTTATAGGCATTTTGAGGTTTGGGAAACTTTGCCCCTCCTGGTAGGAATGTATATCCCATACGTCACTAGCTCATGGACTCTTGCTAATTACATGAAAGAAACCTCCTAAAGCATGAAGCGAATATGGGTCACTTTAAATCTAAACGTGGAATAATTATCTGGTTCATTTATAGGATCAGGGTCCGCAGAGGAGATTTCACCCTCAGAAAGAGACTCGGCCAAGTCAGAGCTTTGTTAGCTTGGTGGTCTGGGGAATAGGGTCTGGGGAATAGGAACCCTATGTATTACAGGTGGAGTGAGGTAAATCTCCTGATTTTCGCTTACACTTATTTGGTTTGGGGACAGTGACTAAAAACTGTGTCAGTCTTCTGAAGACTTGTTTTAAACTCTGGAGAAAAGTCAGTAGAATCCCCCTGATCCACATAAATAGGCATAGGCACTAAATGTCTGATAGGTGCTATACTGACAGGTTTATAGGTTGTGAAGTGAATTAGAGATCTAAATTAGCAGACAATTGTTAATTTAGTATAGTGGAACAGTTTTGCATAATAAACATGGATAATAGACAGCAGAATGTCCGTGGGCTGTAGTATGTTCCCTAGGGGTCTCTTTTAATGGGTCAGTCATATTAGATAGGGGTACAGACATGACACCAAAATAATAAGGAAAAAAGAAGTAAATGGAAATAAAGATATTCCACACCTTTAAATAACAAGTGTATTTACATAAAATACAACAAACGGCCTATAAAAAACACCTCAGAAGTCAGAAATTAACCAAATAATTAACACTCAGAAAACAAACTCACCTATCCACCCCCTCAGCAGCTCCTATATGGGGGGGGGGGGTTCAGATGGGGTGCAGAGCTTAACTCCAAAACGATATGCAGGTCAAAGCCTGTGAGTAAAACACCATTTTCATGCAAAGTTAAAGGGATAGTCTAGTCATAATTAAACTTTCATGATTCGGATAGAGTATGCAATATTAAGTAACTTTCTCATTTACTCCTATTATCAATTTTTCTTCGTTCTCTTGGAATCTTTATTTGAAAAAGCAAGAATGTAAGCTAAGGAGCCGGCCCATTTTTGATTCAGCACCTGGCTACATTTAGACGCCAATCAGCAAGGACTACCCAGGTGCTGAACCAAAAATGGGCCGGCTTCTAAGCTTAAATTCTTGCGTTTTCAAATAACAATACCAAGAGAACAAAGAAAATTTGATAAAAGTTGTTTAAAATTGCCTGCTCTATCTGAATCATGAAAGTTTAATTTTGACTAGACTATCGGCAGTTGGCGGTTTTCTTTAAGAGACAGTGAAGCTCTTTTGGTTTGAGAGGAAAAAAGGAAAATCTAAGTCAAACACATACTGAGACTGCTATGGGGTCATAGGGCAATAAAATAAGAGGGATTTTAATTCGGAATTCCAGAATTTCCGGTGTTAAACACATAGGTAAAGCGGTATGTGTAAAGGCTGTGAACCCCCAACTATGTAGGACCTATACAAATAAAGTACTAGGGATAGTTCCTGGGCTGTGTTTAGTGTGAGTCACTTACCTGGACTGCATCACCCCTCCACTGTATTTTAACAGCTAGCTGAGGCCTTTCTCCCTCACAGAATGCTGATCCAGTGCAAGTAAATATACTGCAAAGGATACTTGCGGATATACCAGCAACTCCTCAGGTGGAGGCTAAGAGGTGAGGTCCCTGCGACGCCTGGGGGCAATTATGGCTGAGAGATTTACCCATGAGAGTACTGACATGGCATAACTGAGGTATTCCTTTACCCCTGCTTCACTCAGAATCTTGGAGACATTATCCTGAAGTCTTCCCTGAGCCAAGATGGAAGAGGGGTACTGTGTTTAAAGTTAGGTCTGAGCTCCCAATAAATGATTAGATAGAAAATAATAAAATCTTGCTTGCAGAGGTGGGGGGACTTAAAACCTTGTTAGGGTTCGTTACCTCCTCCTAGTGGCGGTAATTCAATTCCACATGTCAAGGCTTGTGGACTCTAACCATCATAAAAAAAATAAATTATATACTCTATGGTAGGTAGGTAGAAACTTCTCAAAAGAAGAGGCACTCACAGGTCTTAATAAGCAAAAATACTTTATTTTATTAGTTCATAGGTTCAGTCAACGTTTCGGCCCTCGCAGGGACCTTTGTCAAGACTGTTCTCCGTAATCCTCAGAGTGAAGCGCTGATCGCTTCACTCTGAGGATTACGGAGAACATTCTTGAAAAAGGTCCCTGCGAGGACCGAAACGTTGACTGAACCTATGAACTAATAAATATATATATATAAAGACAAATGTTATAGGTCGACAAATCTGTTAAAAATGTAGTTGCCAGTAAGAATATTATGGAGCCAAACAGTAGTATTGGTGTGTATGTATATATATATATATATATATATATATGTCACAGACACAGTAATGGGTGAGCTCTCTGTTACAAACATTGACAGACATCAGAAAAGACACACTGTGGTGATTCGATATACCACTTCAGTTTCAGCACAGCTGATCTATTCTACCGGTGTTCCTGACTGATAATTTTGCGGACCTGGATTCTTCAGCTATTACGGGTGTCTACTACAATTGGTGACTACTTACCTCATATTGATTGAGGTTTTTAGAAGTAAGTGCATGGGGATAGGGGATTTGTGACCCCACACACTCTTATTTTTGTATACACCACGGAAGGAAGGCGCTGACACATATTCTCTTGAACACATCTACTCTTTGTGAAGACAACTTGGGAGTCTTCATTTAACAATCTTTGTTTTGCTGCCATCTTTCGGATATAGAATATCCTGTGGACTTTTATATATTATTTGTATTTGATAATTATTATTTGTACTTTTTTATTGTACTTATAGGGTGTTCTAGGAATAGTTTAGAGGATAGCGTGGTATTCATAGTCTTTTGTTTTCTTTTATATATATAATTTTTAAAATAATAATTATCAAATATTAAACTAAAATTAGCACACACTTATCAAATTATCATTTAATTTATGTTAAATTATGTAATTAATTTGTGCTTTGGTAAGTAACAGTTATAATTAACTGTAATACTTAGTAATAATATAAGATCACCCAGAATGCAACATTTTCTGTGTAGAACATTGATGTTTATAAATTAGCAACCTAATTAGTAAGAATAAATAAGATCTTACCTTTATATCGTATACTCTGATAAAATAGGACCGCTGAGGATTGTCCTTTACAAGGCATACTACCCCACAGCATTTTTTTGTCCATGAGGAGTTGCGATCAGAAACGAACAGCTGAACAACAGCAGAATTAACAGTCTAGAGAAAAAGACAAGATGGAAAATCAATTAATTATGTCCTTAATCAAGCAATTTGTTATTTAACTTGTGGTTGTGGCAGATAAGAAACGGGTGATTTGCAGGTAAAAAACATATTGACAGAGTACCAGTAACTAAGATTGAGGACATTCAACACAGGTGAGTGTATTACTCACTATATAACCTAAACTGGAATATTTTTATAAAAAAAAATAAGATAGTGATTATCCTTTGAGTCTTATGGAGATTTAACTTAAAGGGACAGTATACTATAAAATAGTTTTTCCCTTAATGTGTTTCCAATGACTTTTTTTTACCAGCTGCATGAGAAATGCTTTTTAAGGTTATTTGTGTATATGAATTAAAGTGAATGTCAACTTCCATGATAAAGTGCCCAGTTTTTAAAAAAACAACTATTAAAAACAGGGGCACTTTCATTCATGAAAATTTACATTGCATCGGAATTTTACAAATACTTACCTTCTCCTGAAACACCGGATTGCCGTCCCCACGCCTGCAGCTCCTCTGTACTTCATAAGCAATGACGAAACCGTCTCTCTCCAATCATGGCTTCCCCCCAGGAGATTTTATCTGGTGAGGCCACACCGTAATGGGAGGAGGCCGGTTCCGTCATTGCTGTGTAAGTACAGCAGGAAGAAGCAGGCGGAGGGATCGACGATCCAGCGTTTCAGGAGAAGAAGGTGCATACAAAGAGAGAAGCGCTCTACCAGGAACGAACAACAGCTCATTAGCTAGTTCTATGGCGATTTACCACACGGAAGCAGCCTCTTTTAGACCAGTGTGCTTTTCACAGAGGAAAACTTTCCTGAAGTATATCAGTCTGATCCCGCCAAGTAAGGTCAGTCCAGCCCAGAAATACCAGGCAATTCTCCTCAGAACAAGGAACATGACAACCCCAGACGATTGTTTCGGCCTCCTATGGGCCCAGTCAGTGAGGTGCAGCCACATTCCTCTAAGCACACTGGAGAAGAAGGTATTTGTAAAATCCGGTGCAATGTTAACTTTCATGAATGAAAGTGCCCCTGGTTTTAATAGTTTTTTTTTTTTTTTTTTTTTTAAAAACAGGCAGTTTATCATGAAATAATAAGCGATAAAAATGCTAGAGTTTCGAAACGATCTATAAATTGATGTTGGAGTGATAATCGTCATGCTATGATAATTTTTTTCTATTTTGCAAAGAAAGCTCTAAGCTGTGAATCAATAAATAGTCTTGAGTCAAGCGTTTTAATTGTCATTTGCAACTTTATTATACTAATCAATTCGGCTAAGCTAGGCACCCTTGCAGCTTTCCATTCCCTTAATAATTGATTCCTAACAGCCAGAATGGTAAGTAAGGTTTATCAAATAATGTTCCCCAGTATAACTACTACCCGAGAATAAGAAAAAACCTGAAAACATGTAATGATTATTTTATTCTCTAAGGGTTTATTGAGCCAAAAATTTACTTTAGTCCAATATTGTTTGATTTTAGGGCATGCCCACATGCAGTGTATGATAGCTATTTCCACTCTACACTTATAGCATTGACTATGTTGTTTATTTTTAGAAAATGTATAAATCCTGTACGGTGTGAGTTAATAATTATTCAATAATTAGGTGGCCAGCAACAAAGTTGCAGGACAACCTATTGTTATTGTTACGATTATTATTATTTAAATTTTTATTCCGCCAAGCTTTTTATTCAATTGCCCATAACTGCTTAACTTGTTTTGCAAAGCTCTTGAAATCAGGTATGCTGGTACAGCCTATTGCTCTGCTACATCTCATGCAAAATTGAACTCATAGGTCAAATGCTCTGGCAGCCATATTGCTTTTTGCGACAAATTTTGACAAACGCTTAAAAATCTTTAGCTCTGGAACTGCTTATATTACAACTTTGAAACTTGCTGTGCTTAGTGCTAGTATGACCTAGATTTGCTGTTGCTCAAGAGAAGTGCCTTGGTCACATGATGTGGCTGCCATCTTGCATTTTGTGAAAATCTTCAAACATCATCTTCTCTTAAACCGCTTAATGTGATGATGCACAATTTTGCACATATGTTCCTTGCAAGGTCCTCTACCAAGTTTGTTCAAACTGCGATTTTTCCATAATCAACAACATGGCTGCCGTGAGACATTAACCTTTTTATCGACATTTAATTGCGTAAATTTGCAATTTATGCATTAGTTTTACAATATTTAACAATATTACAGTGTAATAGACACATGATTACAAAGTCATAACCCTTAAAGACAATATTGCAGTTAAAATTAGCACTGCGCAGTCGCCTTCGTGAAATAAAAGATTTGAAAATTTTCATGAAACTTTTGCAAATTGTAGAGGTCTATAGTGAGCATTAGTGTGTGCAATATGAAAGCCATACATTACACAATGTGGCAGCCATTTTGTTTCGTATGCACCGTTTTTAAAAACTACAAAAATCTTCTCCGAAACCGCTTATGAGACAGATGTGAAACTTGGTTTATAGAGTTATCTTATGACCAATATTCAGATTTGTTCAAGAGAAGTCAATTGGTCATGTGGTTTGGCAGCCATTTTGAATTGTTCAAAATTGCTCAACGATATTTTTTAATTAATAAAAAAAAAACCTGTTTGACAAAAATGCTTTATTTTTGCCATGCTTGTTGACATCTATAGTGAGCAATATTGTGCGTTATATGGAGGCTGTATATCTTATGATCGGGTCATCTTGGTTTACGTGAAAATAACGAAAGGCTATTTTTTCTGCAACCGCTTGTGAAAACTGAAATTTTCTGCATAATCTTATATGGTGACCTAGATTAACAATTGTTCATTAGGAAAGAATCAGTCACATGATGCAGCAGCAATATTGGTTTTACAGTATGTTTATTGTAATTATTTGTAATTCAATACTGCCTGTTTTGAGTCAATTGCTCACAAAACACAAATTACTTATGCTAAACTCTTGAAATCAGGTATGCTGGTACAGCCTATTGCAATGCTTCATCTCATGCAACATTTAACTCAAAGGTCATATGGTTAGGCAGCCATTTTGTTTTTTGCAACAAATTTCGAGAAACGCTTAAAAATCTTCAGCTCTGGAACTGCTTATGTTACAACTTTGAAACTTGCTGTGCTCAGTGCTGCTTTGACCTAGATTTGTCATTGCTCAACAGAAGTGCCTTGGTCACATGATGTAGCAGCCATCTTGCATTTTGCGAAAATCTTTAAACATCTTCTCTTATACCGCTTAAGCCAATAAAGTACAATTTTGCACATATACTCCTTGCAAAGTCCACTACCAAGTTTGTTAAAACTGCGCTTTTTCCATAATCAACATAGCTGCCGTGAGGTATTAACCTTTTTATCAACATTTAATTGCATAAATTTGCACTTTATGCATTAGTTTTACATTATTTAACAATATTACAGTGTAATAGACAAATAATTGCACGTAGTCATAACCCTCAAAGAAAATATTGCAGTCAAAATTCGCATTGCGCAGTCGCAAATTTTCATGAAACTAATGCAAATTGTAGAGGTCTATAGTGAGCATTAGTATGTGCAATTTGAAAGCCATACATTGCATCGTTTGGCGGCCATTTTGTTTTGTATGCGCTGTTTTTAAAAACTACAAAAAATCTTCTCCGAAACTGCTTATGGGACAGACTTGAGATTTTGTTTATATAGAGTTATCTTATGACTAACATTCAGATTTGTTAAAGAGAAGTTGATAGGTCATGTGGTTTGGCAGCCATTTTGAATTGTTCAAAAACGCTTAACAATATTTTTAAATAATAAAACAAAAAAGCTTCATTTTTGCCATGTTTATTGACATCGATGGTGAGAACTACTGTGCATAATATGGAGGCTGAATATCATATGATTTGGCAGCCATTTTGTTTTGCGCAAAATTTTTGAAAATCTAATTTCTCTGCAACCGCTTATGCTAGAACTGTGAAACGTGCTGTGTAACCTTATATTGTAACCTAGAGTCACAGTTGTTCATGTTGAAGGAATTGGTCACAAGCTATGGCAGCCATATTGGTTTCAGAGAAAATTTCGAAAATGCGTTTTCCTTGCAACCACTTACGTTAAAGCTGTGAAATTTGCTGTATAGCTATATATTGTAACTTAGCAGCTTGTATGGCATTGCAAAGGCGATGCGCTTGGCCACCTCTATTGTTGCTTGCAGCTACATTATTATTTGTTATTGCTTGCATTATAATTATTTTTCCGCCTTTTTTTCAAATGCTTATAATAACCACAGCATAACTCAAAAACTCATGAAACTTGGTACAGTGCTAGAGATCTATGCTGTGCCTAATCCTTTGCAAAATAAATCTCATAGGTCACGTGACCTAGCAGCCATATTTCTTTTTGCGATAAATTTCAACAAACGCTTGAAAATCGTCTTCTCTGGAACCGTTTATGGTACAGTTGTGAAACTTGCTGTGGGTACTGCTGCACTGATTTAGAATAAAGTTTGTTCAAGAGAAGTGATTTAGTCGCATTATCTAGCTGCAAAATCTTTAAACATCTTCTCTGAAACCGCTAAGTGCAATCAAGCGCAATTTTGCACATGTGCTCTTTGCAAGGTCATCTACCAAGATTGTTCAAACTGCGGATTTTCCATAATCAACATGGCCGCTATGAGCCATTCACCTTTTTATCGCGGTTTAATTGCGTAAATTTGAACATTATGCATTATGTTTACACTATTTAACTATATTACAGTGTAACAGACACGTGATTACACATAGTCATGACACCTAAAGGCAATATTGCAGTCAAAATTTGCACTGCACAGTCGCCTTTGTGAAATAAAACATTTGCAAATTTTCATGAAACTTCTGCAAATTGTAGTGGTCCAAAGTGAGCATTAGTATTAGTATGTGCAATTTAAAAGCTAACATTGCAACGCTTGGCGGCCATTTTGTTTTGTATGCGTTTTTAAAAACTACAAAAATCTTCTTCTCCGAAACCGCTTTTGGGACAGACTTGAAATTTTGTTTACAGAGTTATCTTATGACTAACATTCAGATTTGTTCAAGAGAAGTTGATAGGTCATGTGGTTTAGCAGCCATTTTGAATTGTTCAAAAGCGCTTAACAATATTTTAAAATTAATAATAAAACAAAAACCATCTTACAAAAATGCTTTATTTTTGCCATGTTTATTGTTTATCTATGGTGAACACTATTGTGCGTAATATGAAGGCTGTGTATCTTATGATCGGGCAGCCATCTTGGTTTACGCAAAAATATTGAAAGTCTATTTTCTCTGCAAGCGCTTATGTTAGAACTGTAAAACTTGCTGTGTAACCTTATATTGTGACCTAGAGTCACAGTTGTTCATGTTGAAGGATTTGATCACAAGCTATGGCAGCCATATTGGTTTAAGCGAAAATTTCAAAATGTGTTTTCTTTGCAACTGCTTATGTTAAAGATGTGAAATTTGCTTTATAGCTATATATTGTGACTTAGCAGCTTGTATGCCATTGCAAGGGCAATGTGCTTGGCCACCTCTATTGCTGCTTGCAGCTATATTTTTATTTCTGATTCCCTCCAGCTTATATTCATGGTAGCAAATTCTGATAACCTAATACTCTTTACGATATCTTGTTCTGATGTACTCAGGAGGAAATTTAATAGGTTCTCTTTGAGTTTCCTTAAATATTTTTGACCAAAGTTAGAAAACAAGGATTTATACCAGTATGAAATTGTTCGAATACCCACCCTGTATAGCTTTATCCCATTAGGGATCTCAGTAGCGCCCCATTCTCATCCATATAATCTAATTATGTGAGCTACATAGCTCCTAATCTGTAAATAGGCATAGAAATCCTTTACCGGGGGAGCATGTTTAGTTGAAAGTTCTGCATATGATTGGACTGTTATTATTCTCCTGCATTAGGTGAGATATGTAAATAATTCCCTTCTGCCTCCACTTTTAAAAAACAGGGTTATATCATTCAGGTACAAAATCTGGGTTTCCTGTGATAGAAAGAAATTGAGAGACCCTAGGGCCATGTCCCAGTAACTTACAATATTTCTGCCATGCTGATATGATATTTACAAAAGTCGCCATGTTAGTAATATTGCTTGGTAGTTTGGTGGGAGGATAATGCAACAGAGCCCTTAGATCAAACGGGGCTACCATATTTGTCTCAATATCCAAATATGTGACATAGTTTGCTTCTGATAGCCAATCACTTGCAAATTTAACCATGCAAATACAGTTATAGTGTTCTAAACTTGGCATTGAAAACCCACCAAATTTTTTTGGTTTTATTAATCTAACCATGGCGACTCGGGACGATTTTTTCCCTACAAAAACAATGAACATGCTGCATTGAACTTAAGAATATCTAGCTGAGTAATAAACAAAGGTAAGTTCTGTAGCAAGAATAATATGCACGGGAAAAAGATTGTCTTAAGTAACAATCTTAGCAGATAAAGATAAATAGTATAGCTTCCATCCCTTCATCTCATTAGACATGTTAATAGATCTTCATAATTGAGTCTATAAAAATCATTAGGATTTCTGGACATTTAAATTCCCAAATATTTCATACATTGTACTTTAAAGATATGGGGATAGTTACTTTCTGAAGTCTTATGGACCCACATAATCTCAGATTTTGAGGCATTTATTCTGTAACCTGAAAACCTGCTATAGGTATTAATAAATTGTAAAGCATGAGGAATGCTCTTACTCGTGTTACTTAAAGGGACAGTCAACACCATAATTTTTGTTGTTTAAAAAGATAGATAATCCCTTTATTACCCATTGCCCACTTTTGCATAACCAACACGGTTATAGAAATACACTTTTTTCCTCTGTGATTACCTTGAATCTATGCATCTGCAAACTGCCCCCTTATTTCAGTTCTTTTGACAGACATGCATTTTAGCGTGCTGGCTCCAGGGTAACTTCACGTGCATGAGCTCAATGTTATCTATATGAAACACATGAACTAATGCCCTCTAGTGGTCAAATGCATTAAGATTAGAGGTGGTCTTCAATGTCTAAGAAATTAGCATATGAACCTCCTAGAATTAGCTTTCAACTAAGAATACAAAAAGAGAACAAAGAAAAATTGGTGATAAAAGTAAATTGGAAAGTTGTTTAAAAAGGAAATTTATGCTTACCTGATAAATTTATTTCTTCTACGATACGACGAGTCCATGGATTCATCCTTACTTGTGGTATATTATCCTCCTGCTAACAGGAAGTGGCAAAGAGCACCACAGCAGAGCTGTCTATATAGCTCCTCCCCTGACTCCACCCCCCAGTCATTCGACCGAAGGTATAGGAAGAAAAAGGAGAAACTAAAAGGTGCAGAGGTGACTGAAGTTTGAACACAAAAATATAATATGTCTTAAATTGACAGGGAGGGCCATGGACTCGTCGTATCGTAGAAGAAATCCATTTATCCGTAAGCATAGATTTCCTTTTATTCTACTAGATACGACGAGTCCACGGATTCATCCTTACTTGTGGGATACAATACCAAAGCTACAGGACACGGATGAACGGGAGGGACAAGACAAATACCTAAACAGAAGGCACCACTGCTCGAAGAACTTTTCTCCCAAAAATAGCCTCAGAAGAAGCAAAAGTATCAAATTTGGAAAATTTGGAAAAGGTATGAAGGGAGGACCAAGTCGCAGCCTTACAAATCTGTTCAACAGAAGCATCGTTTTTGAAAGCCCATGTGGAAACCACCGCTCTAGTAGAATGAGTTGTAATTTTGACAGGAGGCTGCTGTCCAGCAGTCTCGTATGCCAAACGGATGATGCTTTTCAGCCAAAAAGAAAGAGGTAGCCGTAGCTTTTTGACCCCTACGCTTTCCAGAATACACAACAAACAAAGGATGTTTGACGGAAATCCTTAGTTGCCTGTAAGTAAAACTTCAAGGCACGAACCACGTCCAAGTTATGTAACAGACGCTCCTTCTTAGAAGAAGGATTAGGACATAGAGAAGGAACAACAATTTCCTGATTAATATTCTTATTTGAAACAACCTTAGGAAGGAATCCAGGTTTAGTGCGCAAAACCACCTTATCAGAATGGAATATAAGATAAGGCGAGTCACATTGTAACGCAGAAAGCTCAGAAACTCTTCGAGCAGAAGAGATAGCAACTAAAAACAGAACTTTCCAAGATAGAAGCTTAATATCTATGGAATGCATAGGTTCAAACGGAACCCCTTGAAGAACATTTAGAACTAAATTCAAACTCCATGGCGAAGCAACAGGTTTAAACACAGGCTTGATTCTAACTAAAGCCTGACAAAACGACTGAACATCTGGGACATCCGCCAGACGCTTGTGTAGTAAGATTGACAAAGCAGAAATCTGTCCCTTTAAAGGAACTAGCTGATAATCCCTTCTCCAATCCTTCTTGGAGAAAGGACAAAATCCTAGGAATCCTGATCTTACTCCATAAGTAGCCCCTGGATTCGCACCAAAAAATATATTTACGCCATATCTTATGGTAAATTTTCCTAGTGACAGGCTTTTGAGCCTGAATCAAGGTTTCAATGACTGACTCAGAGAATCCCCGCTTAGATGAAATCAAGCATTCAATCTCCAAGCAGTCCGTTGCAGAGAAATTAGATTTGGATGTTGGAACGGACCCTGAATGAGAAGGTCCTGTCTCAGTGGCAGTTTCCATGGTGGCAGAGATGACATTTCCACCAGATCTGCATACCAAGTCCTGCGTGGCCTCGCAGGCGCTATCAAGATTACCGAAGCCCTCTCCTGTTTGATTCTGGCAATCAGACGAGGAAGGAGAGGAAAGGGAGGAAACACATAAGCCAGGTTGAACGACCAAGGTACTGCTAGAGCATCTATCAGTACTGCTTGAGGATCCCGTGATCTGGACCCGTAACAAGGAAGTTTGGCATTCTGACGAGATGCCATCAGATCCACTCCGGTGTGCCCCATTGATGAATCAATGCCGCAAACACCTCCGGATGGAGCTCCCAGTCCCCCAGATGAAAAGTCTGATGACTTAGAAAATCCGCTTCCCAGTTCTCCACTCCTGGGATATAGATTGCTGATAGATGGCAAGAGTGACTCTCTGCCCATCGAATTATCATGGAAACCTCTATCATCGCTAGAGAACTCTTTGTTCCCCCTTGATGATTGATATATGCTACAGTCGTGATATTGTCCGACTGGAATCTTATGAATTTGGCCGAAGCCAGCTGACGCCACGCTTGAAGCACTTTGAATATCGCTCTCGGTACCAGAATATTTATTGGTAGTAGGGACTCCTCCTGAGTCCAAACACCCTGAGCCTTCAGGGAATTCCAGACTGCACCCCAGCCCAAGAAGCTGGCGTCCGTCGTCACTATGACCCATGCTGGCCTGCGGAAGCACATTCCCTGAGACAGATGATCCTGTGACAACCACCAATGAAGAGAGTCTCTGGTCTCTAGATCCAGATTTATCCGAGGAGATAAATCTGCATAATCCCCATTCCATTGTATGAGTATGCACAGCTGCAGTGGTCTGAGATGCAAGCGAGCAAACGGAACTATGTCCATTGCAGCTACCATTAACCCAATGACCTCCATACACTGCGCCACTGATGGCCGAGGAATGGAATGAAGTGCTCGGCAAGTAGTTAAGGATTTTTTACTTTCTGACCTCCGTCAGAAATTTTTTTATGTCCACCGAGTCTATCAGAGTTCCTAGGAAAGGAACTCTTGTCAGAGGAACTAGTGAACTCTTTTGTATGTTCACCTTCCACCCGTGAGTACTTAGAAAAGCCAACACGATGTCCGTGTGAGATTTGGCTAGATGGTAAGTTGACGCCTGAATCAAAATATCGTCCAGATAGGGCGCCACTGCTATGCCCCGTGGCCTTAGAACAGCCAGAAGGGACCCTAGCACTTTTGTGAAGATTCTGGGAGCTGTGGCCAACCCGAAAGGGAGGGCCACAAACTGGTAATGTTTGTCCAGGAAGGCGAACCTGAGGAACTGGTGATGATCTTTGTGGATAGGAATGTGAAGATACGCATCCTTCAAATCAACGGTGGTCATATATTGACCCTCCTGGATCATTGGTAAAATTGTTCATATGGTCTCCATCTTGAATGATGGGACTCTGAGAAATTTGTTTAGACTTTTGAGATCTAAAATCGGTCTGAAGGTTCCCTATTTTTTGGGAACCACAAACAGATTTGAGTAAAATCCCTGCCCCTGTTCTAATTTTGGAACTGGGCAGATTACACCCATGGTATATAGGTCTTCTACACAGCATAAGAACGCCTCTCTTTTTGTCTGGTCTACAGACAAACGTGAAAGATGAAAACTCCCTCTTGGGAGAGAATCCTTGAATTCTAGTCAATACCCTTGGGTCACGATTTCTAATACCCAGGGATCCTGAACGTCTCTTGCCTGAGCGAAGAGAGAAAGTCTGCCCCCTACTAGATCTGGTCCCGGATCGGGGGCTGCCCCTTCATGCTGTCTTGGTAGCAGCAGCGGGCTTCTTGGCCGGTTTACCTTTATTCCAGGTCTGGTTAGGTCTCCAGACTGACTTGGATAGTGCAAAGTTTCCCTCCTGCTTGGTGGCGGAGGAGGAAGTAGAGGGACCACCCTTAAAGTTTCGAAAGGAACGAAAATTATTCTGTTTGGTCCACATTTTAACCGTCTTGTCCTGAGGAAGGGCATGACCCTTACCTCCAGTAAATGTCGGAAATGATCTCCTTTAGTTCAGGCCCAAATAGGGTCTTACCCTTAAAAGGAATAGCTAAAAGCTTGGATTTAGATGACACATCAGCAGACCAAGACTTAAGCCATAACGCTGTACGCGCTAAAATGGCGAAGCCTGCATTCTTTGCCGCTAATTTAGCCATTTGAAAAGCGGCATCTGTAATAAAAGAATTAGCTAGCTTGAGAGCGTTAATTCTATCCAAAATATCATCTAATGGGGTCTCAACCTTAAGAGACTCCTCTAGAGCCTCAAACCAAAAAGCTGCTGCAGTAGTTACTGGAACAATGCACGCTATAGGTTGTAGAAGAAAACCCTGATGAATAAACAATTTCTTTAGAAGACCCTCTAATTTTTTATCCATAGGATGTTTGAAAGCACAACTGTCCTCAATAGGTATAGTTGTACGCTTAGCCAGGGTAGAAATAGCTCCCTCCACCTTAGGGACCGTCTGCCACGAATGCCGAATGGTGTCAGATATGGGAAACATTTTCTTAAAAGTAGGAGGGGGAGAGAACGGAATGCCTGGTCTATCCCATTCCTTAGTAACAATGTCTGAAATTCTTCTAGGGACTGGAAAAACATTAGTGTAAGTAGGGACCTCTAGATATTTATCCATTTTACACAATTTTTCTGGTGGGATCACAATCATCCAGAGTCGCTAAAACCTCCCTGAGTAACAAGCGGAGGTGTTCAAGCTTAAACTTAAAGGCCGTCACATCTGAGTCTGTTTGAGGGAACATCTTTCCTTAATCAGAAAGCTCTCCCACAGACAGCAATTCCCCCACCCCCAAATCAGAACACTGTGAGGGTACATCGGAGATGGCCAATAAAGCATCAGAGGGCTCAGCATTTACTCTAAAACCGGACCTACTGCGCTTACCCTGTAAACCAGGCAGTTTAGTTAATACCTCTGTAAGGGTAGTAGACATATCTTGCAGGGTGAAAGAATTAGACGCGCTATAAGTACTAGGCGTCACTTGAGCGGGCATTAAAGGTTGACACTTGGGGAGAATTAGTTGGCATAACCTGATTTTCTTCTGACTGAGAATCATCCTGAGACTTACTTTTATCACCTAAAATATGGTCTTTGCAATGTAAGGCCCTTTCAGTACATGAGGGACACATTTTAAGTGGGGGTTCCACAATGGCTTCTAAACACATGGAACATTGGCTTTCCTCAATGTCAGACATGTTAAAACAGGCTAGTAATGACCACAAACAGGCTTGAAAACACTTTATTTAGTGAAAAAAATAATCTGAAAAACAGTACTGCGCCTTTAAGAGAAAAAAAGCGTAAATTTTTCCCAAAAATGCTCTAAAATGATATAATAATCCCAATTCTAGTATATGTGTGTCTTATCTTGTCAGCTAGGATTGCACCACAAGAAAGGAATGCTTAACCCTTAATGGCCAAAAAGTTACACAAAAAAACGTTATAACATTAACTAATAAACCCCCTGCACCTCAGGGGTCTGTAAAAACATTAACACTTAGATTAGGCCAAATCTTCTCTTTTAGGCCCACCGGAGCTGGAGCTTGCATGGGGAAATCAACTGTGCATCTGAGGCGCAAAATTAGGCCCCGTCCATCTACATCAATGTCTCACTGCCTTGTAAAACCCGCTCTAAAGCGGTCTAGAACCTAGCCATTCGGGTTTCCATGGATCTTAAAGAAAGCCATGTAAACCCTCCAGTGCCAACAAAATAAAAACGTTTCCTTACACAAAATATAACATTATTGCCTCCAAACATAAAATCGTGTTGTTCCCAACATTACATTATGTCATCAGTGTCAACCATTTTTTTTAGCCCAAAACATACAGGTCCCAGTAATACCCTTCTATTCACATGTAGGATTACTGCTTACCCCTTCCCTTATGGGAATACTGTCAACCAGTTCTGAAATAACACAGTCTTTCCAGAAAGAAATGACTGAACATACCTCAATGCTGTAGCATGAAAAACGTTCCTCACACTGAAGTTTTCTTAAGTACTCCTCAGCCATTCTGTGGGAACTACTCTGGATCTTAGTGACAACTGCTAAGATCATCAGTCTCCAGGCAGAAATCTTCAACCATCTGCTGCCTGGGCAAAAATAGCACTCACCGGTACCATTTAAAATAAAAAAGTCTTGCTTGAAGAAAATAAAAACTATAATTTTATCACCTCTTTCACTTTATCCTTCCTATTACTTAGTGTAGGCAAAGAGAATGACTGGGGGGTGGAGTCAGGGGAGGAGCTATATAGACAGCTCTGCTGTGGTGCTCTTTGCCACTTCCTATTAGCAGGAGGATAATATCCCACAAGTAAGGATGAATCCGTGGACTCATCGTATCTAGTAAAAGAAATTATATTACCTTTATAAATCATGAGGTTTTTTTTGTTCTTGACCGTCCCTTTAAGTATAGGATGAGGCCATCCGCGTATAAAGATAGAACCACCTTTTGATTTCCCAATGAGATTCCTTTCAATTCCTGCCTCAACCAGATTGCTAGAGGTTCTAAAGAAATGTTAAAAAGGAGCAGGGATAGGGGACATCCTTGACGCGTAACCATTTGTAGTGTGATGTATTGAGACAAGTCCCCGTTAACTAGTAATTGAGATCTAGGGTTTTTATAGATTAATCCAAGCATATTAGTTATATTCTCAGAAAAGACAAAATTTCCTTTTCGGCGTCTAATATCAATAAGGCTAGGTCTTACCTGGGTCTATCAGTTTCCTTTTTTTTTTTTTTTATTATAATAGGAATCTATAATCATAAGTACCTTTCTTATATTACGAACTACATTTCTTCCTGGCATAAACCCCGTTTGATCAGTATGTATTATTGATCCCACTACTTTTTTAAATCTTTCAGTGATAATTAACATTAGTAATTTGTAGTAATTATTTAGGAGCGATATAGGGCGATATGCACCCATGTCTTCTGGATCCTTCCCTTTTTTGTAAATAAGAGTTATGATTGAATCCGAGAAATATGGGAAATTCATAAGATTCTTACACAGATACTGGTTAAATAGTTTAGCGAATGTGCCACCTTTCTTTATTTAAAATTTTATAGAATTCTGCAGTTATCCCATCTGTGCCGGGAGCTTTGTTTTGCTTCATTCTCTTAACTGCTATTTCAATTTCTTCTATAGTTATTGTCTGGTTGAAACTCTGTAATTCTTCATTGGAAATTTTCGGGTGGACAATTTTTTTGACAAAATCGATCTTGCTCTAGTTTGTCAAAAGTCTCTTTAGAAGAGATTTTCTGATAGTATTTGAAAAAAAGCTTTCCTATTCTCCGCGATATATTTTGAATTGTCTGACTTAATGCATGATATCATGTTACTATCTTTTCTAATTTTAGTAATTCTGGCTAAGTGTTTAGCGGAAATACTTTAGTACCCCTGAAAAAAAAGCTCTAGTTTACTTTAAAGGTCATCTAATGACCATTTTTCTTTCAAAAAAATCTTTCTATTTTAGCTTGTCTGTATTTATTCCAGGTGGTATTATTTGGAGCATTAAAATATGTCCTATATGAGTTTTGACCTGATTGGCTAGTTGAATTTCTCATTTCATTGTTTTTTTTTATTTATTTTGATCATGTATGCTTTTATTTCGCCTCTAAGGACAGCCTTACCTGCTTCCCAAAAAGTTTCTATTTTATGCAAATATCCCCTATTATTCCTGTAATATTCACACCATTTTTCAAACAACCAGTTTGAAAATCGCAAATTATTAAGCATATACTTTAGAAAGTGGAAAACATAATTTATGTAAGAACTTACCTGATAAATTCATTTCTTTCATATTAGCAAGAGTCCATGAGCTAGTGACGTATGGGATATACATTCCTACCAGGAGGGGCAAAGTTTCCCAAACCTTAAAATGCCTATAAATACACCCCTCACCACACCCACAAATCAGTTTAACGAATAGCCAAGAAGTGGGGTGATAAGAAAAAAGTGCGAAAGCATAAAAAATAAGGAATTGGAATAATTGTGCTTTATACAAAAAAAATCATAACCACTACAAAAAAAGGGTGGGCCTCATGGACTCTTGCTAATATGAAAGAAATGAATTTATCAGGTAAGTTCTTACATAAATTATGTTTTCTCTCATGTAATTAGCAAGAGTCCATGAGCTAGTGACGTATGGGATAATGACTACCCAAGATGTGGATCTTTCCACGCAAGAGTCACTAGAGAGGGAGGGATAAAATAAAGACAGCCAATTCCTGCTGAAAATAATCCACACCCAAAATAAAGTTTAATGAAAACATAAGCAGAAGATTCAAACTGAAACCACTGCCTGAAGTACTTTTCTACCAAAAACTGCTTCAGAAGAAGAAAACACATCAAAATGGTAGAATTTAGTAAAAGTATGCAAAGAGGACCAAGTTGCTGCTTTGCAAATCTGATCAACCGAAGCTTCATTCCTAAACGCCAAGGAAGTAGAAACTGACCTAGTAGAATGAGCTGTAATCCTTTGAGGCGGAGTTTTACCCGACTCGACATAGGCATGATGAATTAAAGATTTCAACCAAGATGCCAAAGAAATGGCAGAAGCTTTCTGGCCTTTTCTAGAACCGGAAAAGATAACAAATAGACTAGAAGTCTTTTCGGAAAGACTTAGTAGCTTCAACATAATATTTCAAAGCTCTAACAACATCCAAAGAATGCAACGATTTCTCCTTAGAATTCTTAGGATTAGGACATAATGAAGGAACCACAATTTCTCTACTAATGTTGTTGGAATTCACAACCTTAGGTAAAAATTCAAAAGAAGTTCGCAACACCGCCTTATCCTGATGAAAAATCAGAAAAGGAGACTCACAAGAAAGAGCAGATAATTCAGAGACTCTTCTGGCAGAAGAGATCGCCAAAAGGAACAAAACTTTCCAAGAAAGTAATTTAATGTCCAATGAATGCATAGGTTCAAACAGAGGAGCTTGAAGAGCCCCCAGAACCAAATTCAAACTCCAAGGAGGAGAAATTGACTTAATGACAGGTTTTATACGAACCAAAGCTTGTACAAAACAATGAATATCAGGAAGATTAGCAATCTTTCTGTGAAAAAGAACAGAAAGAGCAGAGATTTGTCCTTTCAAAGAACTTGCGGATAAACCTTTATCCAAACCATCCTGAAGAAACTGTAAAATTCTCGGAATTCTAAAAGAATGCCAAGAAAAATGATGAGAAAGACACCAAAAAATATAAGTCTTCCAGACTCTATAATATATCTCTCTGGATACAGATTTACGAGCCTGCAACATAGTATTAATCACAGAGTCAGAGAAACCTCTTTGACCAAGAATCAAACGTTCAATCTCCATACCATTAAATTTAAGGATTTGAGATCCTGATGGAAAAAAGGACCTTGCGACAGAAGGTCTGGTCTTAGCGGAAGAGTCCACGGATGGCAAAAGGCCATCCGGACAAGATCCGCATACCAAAACCTGTGAGGCCATGCCGGAGCTACCAGCAGAACAAACAAGCATTCCTTCAGAATCTTGGAGATTACTCTTGGAAGAAGAACTAGAGGCGGAAAGATATAGGCAGGATGATATTTCCAAGGAAGTGATAATGCATCCACTGCTTCCGCCTGAGGATCCCGGGATCTGGACAGATACCTGGGAAGCTTCTTGTTTAGACGAGACGCCATCAGATCTATTTCTGGAAGCTCCCACATTTGAACAATCTGAAGAAATACCTCTGGGTGAAGAGACCATTCGCCCGGATGCAACGTTTGGCGACTGAGATAATCCGCTTCCCAATTGTCTATACCTGAGATATGAACCGCAGAGATTAGACAGGAGCTGGATTCCGCCCAAACCAGAATTCGAGATACTTCTTTCATAGCCAGAGGACTGTGAGTCCCTCCTTGATGATTGATGTATGCCACAGGTGTGACGTTGTCTATCTGAAAACAAATGAACAACACTCTCTTCAGAAAAGGCCAAGACTGAAGAGCTCTGAAAATTGCACGGAGTTCCAAAATATTGATCGGTAATCTCACCTCCTGAGATTCCCAAACCCCTTGTGCCGTCAGAGACCCCCACACAGCTCCCCAACCTGTAAGACTTGCATCTGTTGAGATTATAGTCCAGGTCGGAAGAACAAAGAAGCCCCCTGAACTAAACTATGGTGATCTGTCCACCACGTCAGAGAGTGTCGTACAAACGGTTTAAAGATATTAATTGAGATATCTTTGTGTAATCCCTGCACCATTGGTTCAGCATACAGAGCTGAAGAGGTCGCATGTGAAAACGAGCAAAGGAGATCGCATCCGATGCGGCAGTCCTAAGACCTAAAATTTCCATGCATAAGGCTACCAAAGGGAATGATTGTGACTGAAGGGTTTGACAAGCTGATATCAATGTTAAACTTCTCTTGTCTGACAAGGACAGCGTCATAGACACTGAATCTATCTGGAAACCTAAAAAGGTTACCCTTGTCTGAGGAATCAATGAACTTTTTGGTAAATTGATCCTCCAAACATGATCTGGAAGAAACACCACAAGTCGATTCGTATGAGATTCTGCGAAAATGTGAAGACTGAGCAAGTACCAAGATATCGTCCAAAATAAGGAAATACCAAAACCCTGTTCTCTGATTACAGACAGAAGGGCACCGAGAACTTTTGAAAAAATTCTTGGAGCTGATGCTAGGCCAAACGGTAGAGCCACAAAACTGGTAATGCTTGTCTAAAAAGAGAATCTCAGAAACTAAAAGTGATCTGGATGAATCGGAATATGCAGATATGCATCCTGTAAATCTATTGTAGACATATAATGCCCTTGCTAAACAAAAGGCAGGATAGTCCTACAGTTACCATCTTGAATGTTGGTATCCTTACATAACGATTCAATATTGATAGATCCGGAACTGGTCTGAAGGAATTGACCTTCTTTGGTACAATGAAGAGATAGAATAAAACCCCAGCCCCTGTTCCAGAACTGGAACTGGCATAATTACTCCAGCCAACTCTAGATCTTAAACACATTTCAGAAATGCTGAGCCTTTGCTGGGTTTACTGGGACACGGGAAAGAAAAAAATCTCTTTGCAGGAGGCCTTAACTTGAAGCCAATTCTGTACCTTTCTGAAATAATGTTCTGAAACCAAAGATTGTGAACGGAATTGATCCAAATTTCTTTGAAGAAAACGTAATCTGCCCCATACCAGCTGAGCTGGAATGAGGGCCGCACCTTCATGGGTACTTAGGAGCTGGCTTTGGGTTTCTATAAGGCTTGGATATATTCCAAACTGGAAATGGTTTCCAAACTGATACCGCTCCTGAGGATGAAGGATCAGGCTTTTGTTCCTTGTTGTGAGGAAAGGAACGAAAACGATTATTAGACCTAAATTTACCTTAGATTTTTTATCCTTTGGTAAAAAAAGTTCCCTTCCCTCCAGTAACAGTTGAGATAATAGAATCCAACTGAGAACCGAATAATTTATTACCCTGGAAGGAATGGGATAGCAAAGTAGACTTAGAAGATATATCAGCATTCCAAGTTTTAAGCCATAAAGCTCTTCTAGCTAAAATAGCTAGAGACATATACCTGACATCAACTCTAATGATATCAAAAAGATGGTATCACAAATAAAATTATTAGCATGTTATAGAATAATAATAATGCTATAAAATTATGATCTGTTACTTGTTGCGCTAAAGCTTCTAACCAAAAAGTTGAAGCTGCAGCAACATCCGCTAAAAATATAGCAGGAGTAGAGACAGCCCCATTAACCTTAGGGATTTTGTCCCAAAAACTCTAATCTGTCAGATGGCACAGGATATAATTGCTTAAAACGTTTTAGAAGGAGTAAATGAATTACCCAAATTATTCCATTCCCTGGAAATTACTTCAGAAATAGCATCAGGGAGAGAAAACACTTCTGGAATAACTACAGGAGATTTAAAAACCTTATTTAAATGTTTAGATTTAGTATCAAGAGGACCAGAATCCTCTATTTCTAATGCAATTAATACTTCTTTAAGTAAAGAACGAATAAATTCCATCTTGAACAAATACGAAGATTTATCAGCATCAACCTCTGAGACAGAAACCTCTGAACCAGAAGAACCATTATCAGTATCAGAATGATGATGTTCATTTAAAAATTCATCTGAAAAAAGAGAAGTTTTAAAAGACTTTTATGTATACTAGAAGGAGAAATAACAGACATAGCCTTCTTAATGGATTTAAAAATAAAATCTCTTATGTTATCAGGAACACTCTGAGAATTAGATGTTGACGGAACAGCAACAGGTAATGTAACAGTACTAAAGGAAATTTTATCTGCATTAATAAGTTTGTCATGACATGCAATACAAACAACAGCTGGAGAAACAGATACCAAAAGTTTATAGCAGATACACTTAGCTTGGTAGCTCCAGCACCGGGCAGCGATTTTCCTGAAGTATCTTCTGACTCAGTTGCAACGTGGAACATCTTGCAATATGTAATAGAAAAAACAACATATAAAGCAAAATTGATCAAAATTCCTTAAATGACAGTTTCAGGAATGGGAAAAAAATGCCAGTGAACAAGCTTCTAGCAACCAGAAGCAATAAATAATGAGACTTAAATAATGTGGAGACAAAAGTGACGCCCATATTTTTTAGCGCCAAATAAGACGCCCACATTATTTGGCGCCTAACTGCTTTTGGCGCCAAAAATGACGCCACATCCGGAACGCCGACACTTTTGACGCAAAAAAACGTCAAAAAATGACGCAACTTCCGGCGACACGTATGACGCCGGAAACAGAAAAAAAAATTTGCGCCAAAAAAGTCCGCGCCAAGAATGACGCAATAAAATGAAGAATTTTCAGCCCCCGCGAGCCTAACAGCCCACAGGGAAAAAGTCAAATTTTTTAAGGTAAGAAAAAATGATTGATTCAAATGCATTATCCCAAATATGAAACTGACTGTCTGAAAATAAGGAATGTTGAACATCCTGAGTCAAGGCAAATAAATGTTTGAATACATATATTTAGAACTTTATAAAAAAAGTGCCTAACCATAGCTTAGAGTGTCACAGAAAATAAGCTTACTTACTTACCCCAGGACACTCATCTACATGTTGTAGAAAGCCAAACCAGTACTGAAACGAAAATCAGCAGAGGTAATGGTATATATATAAGAGTATATCGTCGATCTGAAAAGGGAGGTAAGAGATGAATCTCTACGACCGATAACAGAGAACCTATGAAATAGACCCCGTAGAAGGAGATCATTGCATTAAAATAGGCAATACTCTCCTCACATCCCTCTGACATTCACTGCACGCTGAGAGGAAAACCGGGCTCCAACCTGCTGCGGAGCGCATATCAACGTAGAATCTAGCACAAACTTACTTCACCACCTCCATAGGAGGCAAAGTTTGTAAAAACTGATTTGTGGGTGTGGTGAGGGGTGTATTTATAGGCATTTTAAGGTTTGGGAAACTTTGCCCCTCCTGGTAGGAATGTATATCCCATACGTCACTAGCTCATGGACTCTTGCTAATTACATGAAAGAAAGTATTTCTATTCCTTTCGGCAGATAATGTTGTCTGAAACTTTAAAAAAATTATAGAATGATCTGTAAGTATAATCTCTGAGATGTGCGTTTCTACATCTAGTGATAATAACTTCTCTTCCATTAGGAAAAGATAGATCCTAGAAAAGTTTTTATGTGACTTAGATTCGCAAGAAAAATTACGAAGGTCAGGATACTGACAGGATGCTGTATTTGCCAGATATCTTTTAAAACTAGATATCTTTTAGTTTTAATGATTTAAAGAATTCTCTGAAAAATGTAGCCTCCCTAAAGTAGTGCGCCGGCGAGTTTAGACGAAACCTATCCAATCTCTGGGTGTTGGGTCATATTAAAGTCACCAGCTAGCACTAGGATAGTCTAGGTATGGGACCAATTTTTTGTTTTCAATTTATTCCAGTACGCAATGTCGAGATTTGGTCCGTATACATTACAGAGTTACCAGATTTTATTGTGTATTTCAACTTGTAAAATTATAAATCCTAAAGGATCCAATTCCTGTTTTAAAATTTTATAGTTGACTTTCTTATTAAATAATATGGCCACCCCGCATTTCCTCTTGCAACACAGTGTGGCGATAACCTCATAAATCCAACTGACTTTCAGTTTCTCAATTTCAGATTCTTTCAGATGCAGTTCTTGTAAGAAAATTACATCTGGTTTCTGAAGTTTAAGTAGTCTAAAAACTATTTTTTCTTTTCTTTTCCATGACTCCAGATTAACTGCTAGATTCATGTTGGCCTTAATTTATTTATCCTTTGCATCACAGCGAGAGAAGGGAAGGGCAACCAAAAAACAAAACAAAAAAAACACCATACCTTGTAGATATATCTCTATATTTATAAAACAAATATAAAATGAAACGATATACATCTTGTGACACAATAAAATCAACAGACAATAATATAAAAAACACAAAACATTCCATTCCATCAGTAAAACTGTTTACATAACAAAACAAGCTTATCATTAACAACCATGACTTAACCTCCTTGCCTTTCCTGTCAATTCTAAGATACCCGTCACTGATTCCTTACAAGATTTCCAACTATGGGGTGGGATTACCTTTCCTATCTAATATTACAATATCAATCTCTCAAAAAAAATTTTTTGCCTCTGCCAAGTTGTTGAGTATATTAGTTCCCCCATCCATATCAACTAAAATCTTAATCCTGCTTTAATGAGTGCAGTATGGCGTCATTTCCCTTCTCTTGGCCAAGGTATCAGCCAAAAAGTCCTGAAACAAATGAATACAATTATTGCCCACCATTAGTGTATTTGCCTTTCTAAAATGTCTCAGGATGTTGAGCTTATCCTGGAAGTTAAGGTATCTTATTACTATGCGGGGTCTGATGTTCCCATCACTATACTTCTTCAGAGATCCTGTTCTGTGAGCCCTCTCCACCAGGATTTTCTCTATTTGAGGCTGCATGCCAAGCATTTGGGGGAGTGTCTGGGAGGCAAATTATATCAGGTCCTCAAACTCACTAGTCTCAGGGAGCCCCACAACCATGACGTTATTTTGTCGGGAACTATCCTCTAGATCTTCTACTCTGGATTATAATATTTGAATTTTATCTGATTAACTTTAATGTGTAGACTCGCGAGAACTACAAAGATCCTCTAACTCTGATATCCTGGACTCTACTTCCGCTATTCTATTTGAAAATTGCCTAAATTTGTTTGTTAGGCCATTATTTCTTTTTTGAGAGAGTCAAATTGGGAAAGTACCAGTTTAAATATGATTATTTGTGACTCTCTACTGTGTCTTACCAGCATGCGGATGCCTTACTTCCTCACAGATTGCTGATCCAGTAGAGCCCATCCAGTGCAAGTAACTATACTGCAGAGGATACATGCGGATATACCTGCAACCCCTCAGGTGGAGGCTAAGAGACCCTGTGACATCTGATGGCAGTTATGGCTGGTAGAATTACCCATTAAGTTACTGTTGTGCCATAACAGAGGTACTCCTTTACCCCTGCTTCACTCAGAATAATGGATGAATCTTCACCTTCATGAAAGAAATGTAGGGTAAACTGTGCAGTGGTAAGAAATACAGCATTGAAAATAACCTGCATGGAGTGCACTACTTAACACTTTGATAGGTAGTAGATACACTTTCCATAGCGTTTATTGGTGCAGATGTAAAACTATGCTCCAAGCAATGCAACAGACTCCAGATTTCTAAATGTGACATTTAAGACTCCTAAATAAAACAAAACCAAACTTGTATAACTTCATAAATCAAATTTTTAGCAGATTTTGAATAATAAATTACTAAATTTGGCATATAAGACTCATTAACAGTGACATGAAAAATCTGGTATTACAAGTTTAAGAAAATACATTTACAGTATAATTAAAAGTAAAAAAGTTTCATTTAAAATTTGAATAAATGTGTATTTAATTGTCCTGCTTTTAAATTGTGCTGTTATCTTGATTAGGGGTTGCACACTGCTATTCTGAATATGTTTATACAATAAAAGATAGGGGGACACTGAGTTCATGTAACCAAGGGGGTGATAGCTGGAAACTATATGGGAATTACTGATGTGCATAGACATTTTAAAAATGAAAAGATAAAAATAGAAATAAAAGATAATGCATTATGAAATATTAACATTGCAAAATGAAAAAAATAGGACAACATTTCCGCTATAAGTGTCTACTGGTTTGCTTGTTTACAAGAGATTGCTGATGGAGAGGCTAGGGGGTTTATAAGCTGGCATTTAATAAGAATTATCTGCCCAGTGAGGAGGAAGAGTGTAGGAAACCTTTACATTTTCTACACGCTCTTCCCACTTCCACAAATGCATATTATACAAAACCCACAGGGAGAATACAAAGTGCTCTGTTTTGATTAAGTGGAAGGATGCTTTGAATGAATACTTCATTCATTTTCCACTTTTCCAATGTCTGCAGCAGTGCTGCGCAAGCAAATGCCGAAAGTAAAGTTCAGGACACTTCCAAGCACATAGCACACAATGAAAAGGCCAAAAAGATGCAACAATAAAGAATAAGTTTTGTTCTTTGAAGCAATGTTTTTCCCACTCTGGTGTTCTGTCCATATCAGCTTATACACTGCTATAAAAGACCTAAGGCTGTCCAAGAAAAATATTTTAAGATATTTATTAAATGTCTGCTCAGAAAACCCTACATAGTAACCAGGCAAATAATGCAAAACAAACAGCATTAATAAACTCTGAAAACGCAAGAGGTGTATTTCCCAAATCTCTCATCAAGGAATGACAACCAATACAAATACTGTTTTATTCTAGGTCCTAATGGTTTGCTATATTCAAGTACCAACAATTCAATGAGATATTAATTTGCTTAGGACCAACAAATATAGGGCACCAGGTTGCTATGGCAACTTAAACTTAGTAAATTGTGCCCCCCCCCCCCGTATCTCTGGAAAGAAGCCTCTCATCTAAAAAAATAAAAAAAAGGAGGCAGCAAATTTTATCTTGCTCCTTCTTGGTGCTCATCCTGCTGCTCCCAACCTCCACTGGTGGCAAATAGTTTGTATATGTCAAGGGCTAAAAAAGGAGATGGGGTATAGGTGACTAGAGTAAACTTGCTCACTTTTCTTTTTTTTTTTCTTTTCTCTAGCACCCCGACACATGCAGAATTTTCTTTTTCTTAGTCAGTCTGATGACCTCAATGAATTTAATTACACTAGAAGAGAGCCTAGAGCATTTATTTCTTCACAATAATAAAAATCTAAAAAGGTTTGTGTGAGTGTATGTGGTTCAAAGGGACAGTCAACACCAGAATTTTTGTTGTTTAAAAAGATAGATAATCCCTTTATTGCCAATTTGCCCATTCCCCAGTTTTGCATAACCAACACTGTTATATGAATACACTTTTTACCTCTAATTAGCTTGTATCTAAGCATCTTCTGACAGCCCCCTGATCACATGACATTTTATTATCTATTGACTTTCATTTTAGCCAATTAGTGCTGCCACGGGCATGATTACAACGTTATCTATATGGCTCACATGAACTAGCTCTCCCCCGTTGTGAAAAGCAAATAAAAAGCATGTGATAAGAGGCGGCCTTCAAGGTCTTAGAAATCATATGAGCCTTCCTAGGTTTAGCTTTCAACTAAGAATACCAAGGGTACAACGCAAAATTGGTGATAAAAGTAAATTGTTTTACTTGACTGTCCCTTTAAGCACTCACAACTTTCTGTGGTTGCTACATTTGAAAAGAAAGGTGGTCTTTTAATATATGTTATCACTGTGTCTATGGTGGACCCAGTGTCTACTTCTCTATGTGATTTCATTATAAAATGGGAAACTGCAAGAAATTCCCAAGTGTTCAAATATTTCAGGAGATAACTTAGGTTCAAGTGGCTCCCTGGTTCCTGAGATTTGTCAAGCCTCGCTGATGAAAGAGAAAGAGAGAGAGAGCGAAAGAGAAAGAGCGAGCGAGAGAGAGCAAGCGAAAGAAAGAGCGAGCAAGCAAAAAAGAGAAAGAGAGCAAGCGAAAGAAAGAGCGAGCAAGCGAAAGAAAGAGCGAGCAAGCGAAAGAAAGAGCGAGCAAGCGAAAGAAAGAGCGAGCAAGCGAAAGAGAGAGAGCAAGCGAGAAAGAGAGAGAGAGCAAGCGAGAAAGAGAGAGAGAGCAAGCGAGAAAGAGAGAGAGAGCAAGCAAGAAAGAGAGAGAGAGCAAGCGAGAAAGAGAGAGAGCAAGCGAAAGAGAGAGAGAGCAAGCGAAAGAGAGAGCACGAGCGAGCAAAAGAGAGAGCGAGCAAAAAAGAGCGCGAGCGAAAGAGAGCGCGAGCGAAAGAGAGCGCGAGCGAAAGAGAGCGCGAGCGAAAGAGAGCGCGAGCGAAAGAGAGCGCGAGCGAAAGAGAGCGCGAGCGAAAGAGCGCGAGCGAAAGAGAGGGCGAGCGAAAGAGAGGGCGAGCGAAAGAGAGCGCGAGCGAAAGAGAGCGCGAGCGAAAGAGAGCGCGAGCGAAAGAGAGCGCGAGCGAAAGAGAGCGCGAGCGAGAGAGAGCGCGAGCGAGAGAGAGCGCGAGCGAGAGAGAGCGCGAGCGAGAGAGAGCGCGAGCGAGAGAGAGAGCGCAAGAAAGCAAGCGAAAGAGCAAGCGCGAAAAAGAGCACGAAAGAGAGAACGTGAAAGAGAGAACGTGAAAGAGAGAACGTGAAAGAGAGAACGTGAAAGAGAGAGCACAAAAAAGAGAGAGCGCGAAAGAGAGAGAGCATGTAGCAAGCAGAGTTTGGTATAGTAAAAGCCAAAACAATCACAAATATTTGGAAAGACACTGTTTTTATGGAAAGACGGCTTTTTATACATTTCTAAAATTTGCAGTGGAAGCATAGTATTAAAAAGGGACAGTCTAGTCAAAAATAAACTTTCATTATTCAGATAGGGCATGCGATTTTTAACAACTTTCTAATATACTTTTATCATCAAATTTGCTTAGTTTCCTTGGTATTCTTTGTTGAAATCTAAAGCTAGGTAGGCGTATAAGCTAATTTCAAAGTCCATGAAGGATGCCTCATCTCTGTGCATTTTTAAAGTTTGTCACAGCTAGATAGCGCTAGTTCAAGTATGCCATATAGATAACAATTGTGCTGACTCCTGTGGAGTTATTTATGAGTCAGCACTGATTGACTAAAATGCAAGTCTGTCAAAGGAACTGAAAGAGGGCAGTCAGCAAAGGCTTAGATACAAGGTAATCAAAGAGGTAAAAATTATATTTATATAACCATGCTGGTTATGCAAAACTGGGGAATGGGTAATAAAGGGATTATCTATCTTTTTAAACAATTCTGGAGTAGACTGTGCCTTTAATATATAGCAAGCAGCTACATAAAACAAAATTACTGGTTTCCTTGTGAACACTTTAAAGGTTGCACAGGGCTAAATTCCAATCTCCTCTCCCTAAGGAGGAAAAACTAAAAAAAAACCATATTTCCTGCTTTGCATGCAGACCAGCAAAGAACAGAGCAATCCTTGACAGAAGTTAGGAAGACTAGAAATCTTTATATGTAACCAGAGATAAATCAGAACTTATCAATATCTACAAAATATTTAAACTTATTACACACAGTTATAACCAAATGGGGGGGGGGGGAGATCCTTGCATTATAAACCCTGATTGTACTATAAAACACAAATACACTGAAAATGGAAAAGCACTTAAAAGAGAAAGTCTGCTTTATTTTATTTTTATTGTTAAAAACACCTTTAACTACCCATTCTCCAGCTTTGCATAACCAAGATTGTTATATTAACATACCTTATAACCTCTAAGATTGGCTGTTTCTAAGCCCCTGTACGCCGCCCCTTAACACTTTTTTTTTTTAAAAGCATCTTGCACTACAGCCAGACAGTACTAGTTCATGTTTGCCATATAGATAGCATTGTGCTCACTCCCGTGGAGAATGACAATGGGTTCACAAGAATCAGCACTAATTGGCTGAAATGAAAGACTGTTAAACGCTTTAAAAAAAAAAAAGCATTGCGATAAGGGGCAGCCTGTGAGGACTTAGATACAGTTAATCTTTTTTTTAAATAATAATATGTAGCATTGTTGTGATTACAATAATTGTGCACCATGGGAATGAAATAAAAACTGCAATATATATGGACAACTATGTGTCAACTTTATTAGAGTTTAATATCTTTGATTTCTGTTATTTTGGCTGCTTGACATGTGCCTCGGTAGAGACTCCACATATGCAAGCAACATTGCGAAATTATGTTCCAACTCTAGAGTGATGTGACAATCTATATACCAGAAAAACAAAAAAGCAAAAACTGTTATATACATCTGTTGTGGGAATTTAAAGGGATATTAAACAGGTCTGTTTCATTGTTGTAATAAAAAAAGCACTAAAGCAGTGAGTTATACGTCAAATAATTAGATGCAATATGTATTATTCGTCAAATACCACCTCCTCCGAAAGGTAATCCAAAGTATGTACTACTACTGCAAATGATTGTCCATTTTGTTTTTTGTTTTAATAATGTTTATTGTGAGAATTATAAATACAATAACACATCACAAAAAATGCAGTAAGAAATATGGCTAAGTGATAAAGATCACAACAAAATGCAATGGTTTGAATATACTGTAGAAGCGAAATACACAGATCACTATAGATGACATTTTAATTCTCACATATTCATTATATATACTTCAACCATATAGGGCAAACCTAGCAAAGATACATTATATAATCAGTTAAGCAGTACATGTTTATATCCGTGTTACTTTACTCACACATTAAAGGGACACTGAACCCAAATGTTTTCTTTCGTGATTCAGATTGGGCATGACATTTTAAGCAACTTTCTAATTTACTCCTATTATCAAATTTTCTTCATTCTTTTGGCATCTTTATTTGAAATGCAAGAATGTAAGTTTAGATGCCGGCCCATTTTTGGTGTACAACCTGGGTTGTTCTTGCTGACTGGTGGATAAATTCATCCACCAATAAAAAAGTGATGTTCACAGTTCTGAACTAAAAAAAAAAAAAGCCTAGATGCCTTCTTTTTAAAATAAAGATAGCAAGAGAATGAAGAAAAAATTATATTAGGAGTAAATTAGAAAGTTGCTTAAAATCGCACGCTCTATCTGAATTACGAAAGAAAAAAAATGGGTTCAATGTCCCTTTAACCCTTTGAGTGCTAATTACGGCTCTGAGCCATCACAGAGTTTCCCACTCTGGTGCTAATGATGGCTGAGCCATCACTAGCACTCTCCCACCTTGAGGGAGATCTGGGGGCTCCCACCCGGTCCTACTCCAGCGATCGTGCCTGTAGAGTGCCAGGCACCGCCGGGGCTTCCCGTTTTGCGTGGTGACGACACGCGCAATAACGTGATGACGTCACCACACAACTTTATTTATATTTAACAATTTTAAGTATAGAAGCAGGGGGCATGTTGCTTAGAAGCCTGTATCTCAGGCATCTAAGCAGCTACAGACCACCAAGACCCACCATTGGGAAGGTAATCGCCTAACCTTTCAAACAGTGTAAGTATTGGGGGTTTGAAAAAAAAAAAAAAAGTTAAAAAAAATTGTTCAAAAAAAAAAAAAAATTAAAAAAAATCTGAGCACCCAGGTGGGAAAGTGCTTAGCACTCAAAGGGTTAAGAGGGGAATGTCCATTTTTTAAATACTATTTTGAATCTTAATACTGTAGTAGTTATTACCTTGAACTATCTAAAACAAACTTAATAAAATAATTTCCCTTTAATTGCACTATGGGATTCCACAGAAAATGCATGCTGGGGGTGTTTTCTGTGAAATTATTTTATTAAAGGGATACTAAACCCATATTTTTTTTATTTCATGATTCAGATAGAGCCTGCAATTTGAAGCAACTTTCTAATTAGTTAGCAATTACTGAAACCTGGCTATCTTCCTCTGACACTACTTCCATTGCTGCTCTCACTCATGGTGGTCTTCACTTTAGCCATACACCTAGGCCAGGTGAGAGAGACATGGTGGCGGTGTTGGCATCTTACTCTCCCCCTCCTGCTCCTATCAGTACCTATCTCCATTTCCATCTCTCTCCTTTTCTTCCTTTGAAGTCCCGATAGGAAGTGGAGGTGAGCGCCAAATAGGCAGAGGATGGGGAAGGGAGCGCCAATTAAGCTGTAAGTGATTGATGGTTGTGAATTGTTAGCAAAGATGTAAAAAGAGGTGGTGTAATAAAAAGATGGTTAAAATTATGAAATTTATTCCACACAGTTGTATTAAAATATCGGTAAACTCCTCATAAAATAATACAATAGTAAAAACTCATGGATCCATGTTACAATTACAATAGAATATAATAAAATTGAAGAACAAAAAGAAAGAATAAATAAAAACTGATAAACTTCAAAAATTGATGATAAAGGAATAGCCTAATGGGCCGAATGACCTATTGTAGAAGGTGCACCTTCTTAAAGTCCAGATTGTTATGGATGCTCCTAAGGTTGTATATGGTTGGTATTAATCCAGGAGAAGCATAAAATTATGAGACAAAAATAGGTGTTTAAGTCAGTGTCCAATCTCAGATCAGTCTACGCGTTTCGGCCATGTACTTCTGGCCTTTATCAAGTCAGTCTTGATAAAGGCCAGAAGTATATGGCCGAAACGCGTCGACTGATCTGAGTAAGCATAATACTGATATATCTACTAAACAGTTTGCATATATTATAGTATTGTTTGTTTTTCTTTTCAGGTTTTTCACTACCTAATTTGTTTGTTTACATCGCATCAACACTGAGTCACTTTTCCATTGCACAGAAACCACCTTATTACTTCGGACACTTTGGATTAACTTTTGATTATATTTATACTGCGACACATCTTTTGGAGCAATTTGATTTGAATTATTGTTTTATTACATCGAGTGAGCACATTTCTTTCACATTTTTTACATTTTTTTTCACATTTTTTCAAGCACCAGATATATTTTTTTGAATTTTTTTAAATTGGACACTGACTTAAACACCTATTTTTGTCTCATAATTTTATGCTTCTCCTGGATTAATACCAACCATATACAACCTTAGGAGCATCCATAACAATCTGGACTTTAAGAAGGTGCACCTTCTACAATAGGTCATTCGGCCCATTAGGCTATTTCTTAATCATCAATTTTTGAAGTTTATCAGTTTTTATTTATTCTTTCTTTTTGTTCTTCAATTTTATTATATTCTATTGTAATTGTAACATGGATCCATGAGTTTTTACTATTGTATTATTCTATGAGGAGTTTACCGATATTTTAATACAACTGTGGAATAAATTTCATAATTTTAACCATCTTTTTATTACACCACCTCTTTTTACATCTTTGCTAACAATTCACAACCATCAATCATTTACAGCTTAATTGGTGCTCCCTTCCCCATCCTCGGCCTATTTGGCACTCACCTCCACTTCCTATCGATTCTTCTTTACACTGGGTACACTAGGGTACCTGCTGAGGAGAGCTAGAGGCAATCCCCATCCCCTTTCCCTACATCTGTCTTTTGCGCAGGATATACATTCTATCTTCTTACTTCCTTTGAAGTCCACTGCATCCGCCTGTTCTCCCCCCTCTCTCTCAGAGTGGCAGTTTTCTATCGCCCCCCCGGACCAACCTTCCAATTCCTTGACAACTTTGCTGCCTGGCTTCCTCACTTTCTCTCTACAAATACACCTACCCTAATGCTGGGGGACTTCAACATCCCTATTGACAACCCATCTGCCCCTGCTGCCTCTAAACTTCTCTCACTCACTAACTCCTTCGGCCACAATCCACCCTATTCCCTACCCACCGTGATGGACACTCGATTGATCTGGTATTCTCCTATCTCTTCTTTCTCTCTGATGTTGCCTGTCGACCATTTCCTATCTCTGACCACCATCTGCTCACCATTAATCCCAATATAGATGCTAAACCTACTTCCCCCTCTCACCCCTGCACCAGTAGAAATCTGCAAACTTTGGACACTCCCCAACTCTCCAATCTTATTAATATACCCCTCTCCCACGATATCCTGCCCTGACCTTGCTATAACAATACTCTCTCCGCTGCACTTGACACTCTCGCTCCGCCCCAACTTCGCAAAGCCCCACGTCGTCAGCTCCAGCCCTGGCACTCCCAACAAACACGCTACCTACAAAAATACTCACGCACTGCTGAACGTGCCTGGAGGAAATCCCGCTCTGAACCTGATTTCCTGCACTATAAGTTCGTTCTTTACTCTTACACCTCTGCCCTTCGCTTAGCTAAGCAAACATACTTCTCTTCTCTTATATCCACTTACTCGTCAAACCCTAAAAGACTCTTCTCCATCTTCAACTCTCTCCTCTACCCACCTGCACCACCCCCCTCATCTGCATTCAGTGCTCAAGACCTTGCTGACTATTTTTTCAATAAAACACTTGCCATCCGAAGAAACATCCCAACACAAACCTGCAATCTCCCAACTTCACTCCCAGTCACCCCCTCTGCCACTCTCTGCACCCTCCTCCCAACAACTGAGAGCGAAGTGGCTTTCCTTTTGTCTTCCTCTCACCTCACTACCTGCCCACTTGACCCTATTCCTTCACATCTAAAATCCCCCTCTGTCTCCCACACTCACTCCTGCTCTTAATCACATATTCAACCTATCCCTTTCTACCGGCTCATTCCCTGCCTCCTTGAAACATGCAAAGTACACCCCCATCCTCAAAAACCCTCCTTTGACCCTAACTCCCCTGCAAACTACCGCCCCATATCACTGCTCCCGCTAGCTTCAAAATTACTTGAAAAACTAGTTTTCAATCGCCTAACCCAATTCCTGTACTCCAACTCATTGCTCGACCCCCTGCAATCTGGCTTCCGTCCCCAAAACTCAACTGAGACTGCCCTCACCAAGGTTACTAACCATCTCCTTTCTCCTAAAAACTAAGGCTACTACTCTATACTCATCTTACTGGACCTCTCTGCTGCTTTTGACACTGTTGACCATCCCCTTCTCCTACAGACTCTCAGCTCTCTTGGGGTCTGTGACACTGCCCTCTCCTGGATTTACTCTTATCTCTCTAACAGATCCTTCTCCGTCTCTTCTGCTGGTGACTCTTCCTCTCTTTTGCCTCTGTCTGTTGGAGTACCTCAAGGCTCTGTCCTGGGTCCTCTACTCTTCTCTATTTACACTTCTTCACTGGGTAAACTTATCAACAGCTATGGCTTCAGCTATCATCTCTATGCTGACGATACCCAGATCTACCTTTCCACCCCTGAACTCACCTCCTTCCGTCAATTCTCACATCAGAGACTGCTTATCTGGCATTTCCTCCTGGATTGCCTCTCGTCACCTAAGTATAAACATGTCCAAGACCGAACTACTTCTAATTCCCCCCCTCTAACTCTACTCCAGTTTCAAATTTTTCCATCACTGTTGGCGGCACCACTATCTCCCCATCACCCCAAGTCCGCTGCCTTGGAGTCACGCTTGACTCAAATCTGTCCTTCATTTCCCACATCCAATTGCTCTCTTCATCCTGCCGCAACCACCTACGCAATATCACCTAAATTCGTCCGATTCTAAGTGCTGAAACTACTAAACAGCTAATCCACTCCCTGGTAATTTCCCGACTTGACTACTGTAACAACTTACTAACTGGCCTCCCTCTCTCCCACCTCTCTACCCTTCAATCCATCCTTAATGCATCTGCCAGACTAATCCACCTCTCTCGACGCTCTGTTTCTGCTGCACCTCTCTGTGAGTCCCTTCACTGGCTCCCCCATTCACAACAGAGTTAAATTCAAAGCCCTCACCAATGCTGCCCCACCCTACCTGTCCTCACGTATCAACAAATACACTCCTGCCCGCCCCCTAAGATCCAACAATGACCTGCTTCTTGCGTTCTCTACCATCACCTCCTCTAATGCTAGACTACAGGACTTCTCTCGGGCGGCACCAACCCTCTGGAACGCACTTCCTTGTGCTGTCAGACTTGCCCTTAACCTCTCCTCCTTTAAACGTTCCCTAAAGACCTTTCTGTTCAGGGAAGCTTATCACCCGACTTATTAACATAATAACTTCACTTAACAGCTGCCCTCTATCTCCTCACTAATATCATTCTCCCCTTTGCAGTCCCCACCTCCTGTTTTCCATCCTACCCATCTAGATTGTAAGTTCCCACGGGAATAGGGCCCTCAATTCCCCCTGTTTTTGTCTGTAAAATTTTGTCGTATTGTTTCTCCATTGTACTGTTATCCTTGTACCCATGGGCAGCGCTGCAGAATCTGTTGGCGCTTTATAAATAAAGAATAATAATAATTTACTCCTATTATCAATTTTTCTTCTTTCTCTTGCTATTTTTTTTTCAAAAGCAGGAATGTAAGCTAAGGAACAGGCCCATTTTAGTTCCAAGCACCCTTGATAGCGCTTGCCAATTGGTGGCTACATTCAGGTTCTGAACCAAAAATATGGGTTTAGTAACCCTTTAAAGGGACATTAAACCCACAATATTTATTTCATTATTCAGATGGAGAATACAATTTTAAAAAAAGTTTCCAATTTACTTCTATCAAATTTGCTTCCTTCTCATGTTATTCTTTGATGAAGAGATACCTAGGTAGGTAGCGTGCACCTGCCGTAAGCACTACATGACAGGAAATAGTGCTGCCATCTAGTACTGCTAATGTACAACATTGTTGCAAAACTGCTGCCATATAGTGCTGCAGACACGTGCACACTCCTGGGCTTACAGTCTTGCTTTTCAACAAAGGATAACAAGAAAAGTAAGAACATTTTATAATAGAAGTAAATTGGAAAGTTGTTTAAAATTGTGTTCTATCTGAATCATGGAAGAAAACATTTGGGTTTTATGTCCCCTTTAGTTTGTTAATTCCTTTACAACTTTTTTTTTTTAGTATTTTTTGGGGACAGAGCAGTAGTGAAGTGCATTTTTTAAACTGAGTGCTGGTCTGATAAAAAAAAAAGATTTCCCCCAACAAGCTTTATTTAGTAATTAAAAAGGTTTACAATTTGGACCAAATGGTGAAATTTCAGCAGTCCGACATTTTCAAATGTTAAAATGGGGAGAGAGTAAGCACTAAAAAGCTTAAAAGGCTAGTAAAAGGTACATTTTAATACATATAAAAATTTACAAATGGCAATCAGACGCATGGATCCATGTCTGACTTAACAAAAAAAAAATATATATATATATAATAAACAAATCTAAAAATATCTAAAAATATCCAATGGAGTATAGCATGTGACGCTGACTTAGTGAGCCAGTGATGAGGAGTTAGGACATGCACATTCAATAATATAAACAACCTAAGTGAGTGATTGAGTGCACACAATAGCTTTCAACAAAGAAAAATAGCATTCACAAAAAGTCTTGAGAAAGGCCTAGTCTAGGCCGAAACGCGTTGGCATACTGGTGAGCTTGGTTTTAATTACCTATATTATATATCATATACAGTGTTGCACTATTTGTTTCTCTTTTGTTCCCTTTTAGGTATTTTATCGATGTATTTGTTTGTTATGGATCTTACCAAGGATTTTTAACATCTGAATTAAGGATTTGTTTTCACTAGATCTTTAGTGCTTTTTAATATTATCACTGATTTTCTATTTTTGTCTTTTGATATTTTTGTCTTTTGATTTTTGTCTTTTGATTTTTGACCTTTGTTTATCATTTGAATTCAAGTTTTCCACGTGGATTTTTTCACAAGTTATTTTTATTTTTATTTTTATACACCTCACGGATTTACAATTTTTTAATTTAGCAGCTGAACCACAATAATTTGACCCACTCAACGTTTACATTCTACTATTATTGACTTCACGTTATATTTCTACACGTCACTTTGGAGGAAACACTACTGGATTCACTTACATATAACCGGTTGAACATTTGAACATTTTTTATGTACGCCAATTTTTTGTGAATGCTATTTTTCTTTGTTGAAAGCTATTGTGTGCACTCAATCACTCACTTAGGTTGTTTATATTATTGAATGTACATGTCCTAACTCCTCATCACTGGCTCACTAAGTCAGCGTCACATGCTATACTCCATTGGATATTTTTAGATTTGTTTATTATATATATATATATATATTTTTTTTGTTAAGTCAGACATGGATCCATGCGTCTAATTGCCATTTGTAAATTTTTATATGTATTAAAATGTACCTTTTACTAGCCTTTTAAGCTTTTTAGCGCTTACTCTCTCCCCATTTTAACTTTTGTATTGTTAGCCTACTAGGAGGCTATATAGTTAGTAAGCTTAAGGCCCTGGGTGTAGCGCTCGGTCCACTTCTCCTGTTCTCCGACATTTTCAAATGTAAAGCATATCAAAATATTTTGTCTCATGAACACGTTAATGAAAAAAGAAAAAGTTCAGAAGTTAGTCCTCCATCAGATATTTGATTTCTACGTGTTCAGTATATTCATTTCCTTTATCTGTATGATTCTTTTGAAAACCTTTCAGTACTGTTGGGTGGTGGTAATTTTTTTTTTTTTTTTTTTTTTGTAGTTAACTTATACAACGTAAACAATAAAGAAATAAGAAAAAAAAACAAAAACAGAATTTATGCTTACCTGATAAATTTCTTTCTCCTACGGTGTGTCCGGTCCACGGTTTCATCCTTACTTGTGGGATATTCTCATTCCCTACAGGAAATGGCAAAGAGAGCACACAGCAAAAGCTGTCCATATAGCTCCCCCTCTGGCTCTGCCCCCCAGTCATTCGACCGACGGTTAGGAGAAAAAGGAGAAACCATAAGGTGCCGTGGTGACTGTAGTGTACAAAAAAATATTAAACCTGACTAAAAGCCTGGGCGGGCCGTGGACCGGACACACCGTAGGAGAAAGAAATTTATCAAGTAAGCATAAATTCTGTTTTCTCCTACATTGGTGTGTCCGGTCCACGGTTTCATCCTTACTTGTGGGAACCAATACCAAAGCTTTAGGACACGGATGAAGGGAGGGAGCAAGTCAGGTAACCTAAACGGAAGGCACCACTGCTTGTAAAACCTTTCTCCCAAAAATAGCCTCCGAAGACGCATAAGTATCGAATTTGTAAAATTTGGCAAATGTATGCAGAGAAGACCACGTCGCTGCCTTACAGATCTGTTCAACAGAAGCCTCGTTTTCTTGAAGGCCCATGTGGAAGCCACAGCTCTAGTAGAATGAGCCGTAATTCGTTCAGGAGGCTGCCGTCCGGCAGTCTCATAAGCTAATCGGATGATGCTTTTTAGCTAGAAAGAGAGGTAGCAGTAGCTTTCTGACCTCTCCTCTTACCAGAATAGACGACAAACAAAGATGATGTCTGTCTGAAATCCTTTGTTGCTTCTAGATAGAATTTTAAAGCACGAACCACATCTAGATTGTGTAACAAACGTTCCTTTTTGAAACTGGAGAAGGAACAACAATTTCCTGGTTAATATTCCTATTGGAAACCACTTTTGGAAGAAAACCAGGCTTGGTATGTAAAACTACCTTATCTGTATGAAACACCAGATAGGGTGAATTACACTGCAAAGCAGACAATTCAGAAACTCTTCTAGCAGAAGAAATAGCAACCAAAAACAAAACCTTCCAAGATAGTAACTTAATATCTATGGAATGTAAAGGTTCAAACGGAACCCCTTGAAGAACTTAAAGAACTAAATTTAAACTCCATGGAGTCGTCACAGGTCTGTAAACAGGCTTGATTCTGATTAACGCCTGTACAAAAGCTTGAACATCTGGCACAGATGCTAGACGTTTATGTAATAAGACAGACATAGCAGATATCTGTCCTTTTAGAGAACTAGTTGACAGACCTTTCTCCAAACAGTCAGTTGCAGAGAAACTAGGTTTGGATGTTCGAACGGACCTTGCACTAGAAGGTCCTGTCTCAATGGTAGCTGCCATGGTGGAGCCGATGACATATTCACCAGGTCTGCATACCAAGTCCTGCGTGGCCACGCAGGAGCTATTAGAATCACCGAAGCCTTCTCCTGTTTGATCCTGGCTACTAGCCTGGGGAGTAGAGGAAACGGTGGAAAGACATACGCTAGATTGAATGACCAAGGCGCCACTAATGCATCTACCAATGTCGCCTTGGGATCCCTGGACCTGTAGCGTGGAACCTTGGAGTTCTGACGAGACGCCATCAGATCCAGATCTGGAATGCCCCATAGTTGGGTTAACTGGGCAAAGACCTCCGGGTGAAGTTCCCACTCCCCCGGATGAAAAGTCCGACAACTCAAATAATCCGCCTCCCAGTTGTCTACTCCTGGGATGTGGATTGCAGATAGATGGCAGGAGTGATCCTCCGCCCATTTGATGATCTTGGATACTTCTCTCATCGCCAGGGAACTCTTCGTTCCCCCCTGATGATTGATGTACGCTACAGTCGTCATGTTGTCAGACTGGAATCTTATGAATTTGGCCTTCGCTAGTTGAGGCCAAGCCAGGAGCGTATTGAATATCGCTCTTAGTTCCAAAATGTTTATCGGGAGAAGAGATTCTTCCCGAGACCATAGACCCTGAGCTTTCAGGGAGTCCCAGACCACGCCCCAACCTAGGAGGCTGGCATCGGTCGTGACAATGATACACTCTGGTCTGCGGAAACTCATTCCCTGCGACAGGTGATCCTGAGCCAACCACCAGAGAAGCGAGTCTCTGGTTTCCTGGTCCATCTGTATCTGGGGAGACAAGTCTGCATAATCCCCATTCCATTGATTGACCATGCACAATTGCAGAGGTCTTAGATGAATTCTGGCAAAAAGGACAATGTCCATTGCCGCCACCATTAGACCGATTACCTCCATGCACTGAGCCACAGACGGCTGCGCAATGGTATGAAGGACTCGGCAAGCATTTGAGAGTTATAACTTCCTGACCTCCGTCGGGAATATTTTCATTTCTACCGACCTCCGTCAGGAACCGAATCTATAATTGTTCCCAGGAAGGGAAACCTTGTGACCGGGGACAGAGAACTCTTTTCTACGTTCACCTTCCACCCGAAGGCTAGAACAATATCCGTATGAGCCTTGGCTCTGGGAAGAGATGACGCCTGTATCAGGATGTCATCTAGGTAAGGTGCTACTGCAATGCCCCGCGGTCTTAGTACCGCTAGAAGGGACCCTAGCACCTTTGTGAAAATTCTGGGAGCGGTGGCCAACCCGAAAGAAGGGCCACGAACTGGTAATGTTTGTCCAGAAAGGCGAACCTCAGGAACTGAAGGAGATCTTTGTGGATCGGAACATGCAGATACGCATCCTTTAAGTCCACGGTAGTTATATATTGACCCCCCTTGAACATTCTTAAAATTGTCCGAATGATTCCATTCTAAAAAACTTTAAGTCCAGAATTGGCCTGAAAGTTCCTTCTTTTTTGGGAACTACAAACAGGTTTAAATAAAAACCCAGTCCTTGCTCCTATACGCAAAGTAAGAATGCCTGTCTCCTTATCTGTCTAAAGCTAAATGAGACATGTGGAACCTTCCCCTTGGGGAAAGGTCTTTGAACTCTAGAAGGTACCCCTGAGAGACACTTTCAAGTGCCAAGGGGTCCGGAACATCTCTTGCCCAAGCCTGAGCAAAGAGAGAAAGTCTGCCCCCTACTAGATCCGGTCCCGGATCGGGGGCTACCCTTTCATGCTGTCTTGGCAGCAGCAGCAGGCTTCTTAGCCTGTTTACCCTTGTTCCAGCCCTGCAAAGGTTTCCATGTTGGCTTGGGCTGGTAAGCTTTACCCTCTTGCTTAGTAGCTGTAGAGGTTGAAGCAGGGCCGTCCCTGCAGTTGCGAAAGGAACGAAAATTGGCCTTGTTTTTTAGCCTTGAAGGCTCTACCTTGTGGAAGGGTATGGCCCTTTCCCAGTGATATCTGAAATAATCTCTTTCAACTCTGGCCCGAATAGGGTCTTACCCTTGAAAGGAATATTAAGCAATTTTGTTTTGGACGACACATCAGCCGACCATGATTTTAGCCAAAGCGCTCTGCGCGCCACGATGGCAAAACCAGAATTTTTCGCCGCTAGTTTAGCTACTTGCAAAGCGGCATCTGAGATGAAAGAATTAGCCAGCTTTAGGGTGTGAATTCTATCCATGACTTCGACATAAGCCGTCTCCTTCTGGAGCGAGTTTTCCAGTTCCTCAAACTAAAAGCCGCTGCAGTAGTTACAGGAATAATGCAGGAAATTGGTCGAAGAAGGAAACCTTGTAGAACAAATATTCTCTTCAGTAAACCTAATTTTTTGAAAGCGCAACTGTCTTCTAATGGTATAGTCGTGCGCTTAGTTAGCGTTGAAACTGCCCCCTCTACCTTGGGGACCGCCTGCCACGCGTCCCTTCTAGGGTCAACAATTGGGAACATTTTCTAAAATATAGGAGGGGGAACAAAAGGTACACCTGGCTTCTCCCACTCCTTAGACACGATATCCGCCATCTTAGGTATCGGAAACGCATCAGTGTGTACTGGGATCTCAAGGAGTTTGTCCATTTTACACAATTTTTCTGGGATCCCCAAAGGATCACAATCATCAAGTGCAGCTAGCACCTCCTTAAGTAGGGCGCGGAGGTGTTCTAGCTTAAATTTAAATGTTATGGTATCAGGCTCTGCCTGCTGAGAAACTTTTCCTGTCAGAAATTTCTCCCTCAGACAGGCCCTCCCTCACCGCCAAGTCAGATTGATGTGAGGGCACTACAGATAAATTATCCTCTGCGTCTGCTTGCTCATTGTCTGTGTTTAAAACTGAGCAATCACGCTTCCTAGGAAAAGCTGGCAGTTTGGATAAAAAATGCTAATTGTTGCATAGTAATCGCAATTGGTGCGCTAGATATACTGGGCATCGCCTGCGCGGGCATAGCTGTTGTTCACACAGAAGGAGAGGAAAGCAAGCTATCTTCACTACCTTTAGCTAAAGAATCATCTTGGGCTATATTTTTAAGTGTGATTGTACTGTCCTTATGCTGTTTGGACGCTATGGCACACTTCACACAAAAATTAAATGGGGGAACCACCTTGGCCTTTGGACATACAGAACATAGGCTATCTGAAGATTCAGACATGTTTGACAGGCTAAAACAGAACTACAATGCAATAAAAATTATTTTTTACAAAAACGTTACTGTCTCTTTAAATAATAAGTGCACACATTATTACTGAAACATTAAAAAACCATGAAATAAACATCCGATTTTAATGAAATTTTTACCACAGAGCCTTAATGATTTGAAAAGATTGCACACAAATTTTCAGACCAATTAACCCCTTAATGCCCAAACCGGAGCTAATAACAGTTATTAACCAGTTAACACACTACAGTACTAGCCACAGCTTCTCCTGTAGTCTATTGCCTTCCTTAGGGATTATTTTAGTAGTAAATAAGCCTCTCTGGAGTCTTTTGTGATGCCCCACATGTAGCTGCATGGACTGCTAGGCAAAAACAACTGCGCAATTGAGGCCTGCAAAATAGGCCTCTTCCCTCTTCATTCCAGAGTGGAGGGTCCTTTCTGACTAAATTTAGGTGTCCAAATAAGTGCCAGGCCGAAATTAACCCCCAAAAGTGTTTTAAAGTCTGAAAAACACCTTATTTATAGAGAAAAACATGCTAAAAAGCAATCAATTTTAAAGCCCACAATAGTGTCAACCAGCATAGGGCCCTAAATATAAGCCATCATTTTATACATAGTCTAAGAAAAAATGGCTTACCTATCCCAGAGGAAATTTCTGACAGTCTTCTAGCATTACATGGTCTTGTTAGAAAAATGACTGATCATACCTGAAGCAGTTAAGCCTGCAACCTGTTCCCCCCAACTGATGTTATCTGGTTTCAACAGTCCTGCGTGGGAACAGCAATGGATTTTAAGTTACTGGTGCTAAAATCATAATCCTCTTTTAACAGAAATCTTCTTCATTTTCTGTTGTAGAGTAAATAGTACAAACCGGCACTATTTTAAAATAACAAACTCTTGATAGAAGAAATAAAAAACTACAACTAACACCACATACTCTTCACCATCCCCGTGGAGATGCTACTTGTTCAGAGCGGCAAAGAGAATGACTGGGGGGCGGAGCCAGAGGGGGAGCTATATGGACAGCTTTTGCTGTGTGCTCTCTTTGCCATTTCCTGTAGGGAATGAGAATATCCCACAAGTAAGGATGAAACCGTGGACCGGACACACCAATGTAGGAGAAACAAGACTACGGTACATTACAAACAATAAGTTGAAATTTCAAGTCTGATCATAGTGTTAGCTAAACATCATTCAACTGTTTATAGTGGGGTTGACATATGTTTATAGTACATTTTTACGTTTGGAGCAATCTTTGATTGAACTGCTCCACAAGGTTTTGGTGTTGTGACAGGGTGGTAGGCTCCTCTAAATTCGCCCTGTATAGAGATGTATTTTTATGCCTAATGTTCAGTGGTGTTTTGTGTCGAGTATATGTACTCTTCCCATATGAAGTTTACCATTAGATAAAAGTTTGTACGGTGTGTCAGGCAGTAGTGGTATCTTTCTAGCGAGAGTAGCCGTGTAATATGGTGTTTCCATTCTTGTGTGGTTGGAATTGCTATCTTTTTCCAATACCGAGGAATAAGTTGTCTGGCTCCACTGATCATAAGATATAAAAGCGTCTGTTTATATTTACATTTCAGTTTGGGTGGTGTATTAAACAAAAAAGTTCAAAAGGGTTCAGTGGTAACTCATGTGAGAGTACTCGACTAATCTCTGTGCCATATTCCTTGCCAATAGGTTGTCAATATTGGGCAGTCCCATCATATGTGTGCTAGTGTGCCTGTCTGACCACATCCTCTCCAGCACGAGGCATCTGTCCGAGGATAGATTTTGGCCAATCTGCTAGGGTTTGAGTACCACCTGCATAATACCTTCATATTTGTTTTGGTGATACTCATAGATGAGGGTTATTTGCCCATATGCTTAGATATCTCAAAACCTGAATGGGATATTATCTTTATGTGTAATTCTTCCCATGTTTTGGTGTAAGCTGGTAGGTTTACAGTTTGTATATTAATATACAAAAGCAAGATAATAAGGATAAGTAGTCCTCATGAAAAGATAAGGAATTCAGCACACTCTAAAGCACACAAATAGCCCTAAAATATATACAAAATCTGTTTTAATGTAACGTTTTCAAGGAAATCAACCCCTGATGAAGGGGATGATTTCCCTGAAAACATTCCATTAAAACAGATTTTGCTTTACTTCAAAAAGACCTGTGAGTGCAGGATTATATATATACACAATCGCAAATACTTGTTTAAGTAGCAAGTGTGGAACTGGTTGGAGACAGAGAACAAAACTCGAAAAACTGGCATGGGTTTAAAGCACTAACATTTTATTAAATTAACACCAAAGAATAATAATAGCCCTGAGGAAGTCCCTGTTAGTCAAGGGGATGAAATATGCGTAGGCAGCAGCTGATCTCTCTGATGAGACTCCTACCTGTGGGATTCGTTATTCTTTTCAGCAAACTTCATGGAGTCCGTGTGTTTGATCGCACTTTACTTTTCATATGCAGCCTTCGATGCAGCCTGGAGTCACAGAGTTTTTGTTTTGTTACATCGAAGACTAAGTGTTTGGATTGCTATTTCATAAGGCAGAGGATTCCTTTCCTACCGCTCAATAAGTGGATGCCTGGACACCTGCTCTATTAATATCACAACAACAAAGAAAGACTGATTATCTGCAAGAATCATTACACTAATTGTGTTTTTTTGTTTAAGACTTCCTTTGGTACCTAAAATTGTGTTATTTGTATTCCACTTTACGATCTTCGCACTTATGCCATACCCAGTTTTAAACACATAGATCCTCTATCTCAATCATGACTCAGGGCATATGAATAGACCGGTCCGGTCGCCAATGGCGACCTAAATTTCTTGCGGGCAAGTAAAATTTTGAAGTTACCAGCCCGAGCGGCGACCTGACATTGTAAGGGGGATATAAGAAGCAATATTAAAAAATTTTAATTTGCCTTTCAAATATGCGCACACACGGGAAAGGAGGGTAGAAAGGGGAGGTTCTTTCTGTTAAATGCATTCAAAGACCTCCCTTTATCTTCATGGCTCTTGGTCTCTTCCTTGTCAGTTGCTACTTCCCACCCCTAAGGTTGTCTGCGCGGGAAGACATCCTGCTAGAGCGGTGAGTGTTTCTTCTGTGTGTGTGTATTAATGAAGTATGGGTTAAAGTGACTATATAGTTATGGTAGGCAGCTTGCTCATGTACATTATGCCGACGTACTCCAGGGTCCTCTGCAGAACTTCAGCACAATGTACATGAGCAAGCTGCCTACTATAACAATATAGAGCACTGCACAATTTTTCTGGATGCTACTTTTGCTTCAAAAACTGACTTTACCAATTTGTAGAGAATATACCATTTCCATGCACCCAGTCAAATCTGCTAGCGCAGCACTGACAGTTGCGCTAGTAGTTGAAAGGCAGCCGGACAGAAAGGGGGAAAAAAAGTGTTTAACATGCTCGTTATGTCAAAGCTCTATAGGTTGAAGGGTGGCAGCATTAAATATACTTAGTCAATCGTGACCCCACATATGCTGAAGTAAAAAAAAACAGTTCAATTAGATCTCTTTTTTTTTTACCCTTAGTGGAAAATAAGTCAAGATGGTACATACAGTATTACAAAGATAGTATCCCTGTTTTTTTGTAGTTGGTGATAGAAAAATATTTTCTAAAGTTAAAGCCTTTTTATTAATACTCAAGTCCCAAATAGTAAGCAGCTTGCAAAGCATTCAAATTGGGACCTCTGTCTGCAATGCTTTGTGAGATTACAATAACACTATTTATATTGCCTTTTTAAATAAGATATATACACACTACATGCAGATATACACGGGCGACTAAAGTTTCTTGCGGGCTGGTAAGTTTTGTGATTTACTTGCCCGGTGGGCGAGGGAAGTTTTTGGGTATTCATAGGCCCTGCATGACAGTTATAACCCTTTATTTTGGGACTGCCCTCTGATTTTGGTGTTGTGTTTAGTCACCGGTATAAGATTTCCGTGTATTGCTGCATCCGTTATCACAACCCTTCAATAACATACGTTGAAGTTTGTTTATTTATGTATGTGTGTGCATTGATAGCTTTGTATCCACTTTATTTGCTTTGATAATATAGTGCAGTAACTGAAAATTGCATATAATGTCTCTAATAAATTTGTTTCCTTTTCTCTTGGTCTAACATAGAAATGTAGTAATAAAAAGGTGCAATGCTCATAAGAATGTCTTACATTCAGAACCAAACAGCTTTGCAAATTGGGAAAGGCTAGGGGAGTGTTTGGGAAAAAAAGCCAGTTAATAATCAATGCACTGCTGCTTTACAATGCTACTGCATATTTGACTGTTAACTTCAAACAACACTTTTCTCTTGGACACTTAAACAGTGCAGCCAGAACACAGCTCTGTTTGAAGAGTAGAGCTGCAAAGTTAAAGCACTAAGTCTAATAGTTCCTGCATGGGTTCTGTTCTTTCTGCAGACATGCTGCATTTTCTGAGATGACATCTCAGATCACTGTATGTTCTGCCTTGGGGCTTGCCAGATGGCAAGTTTTTAATAGCTGTAGCAACTTCAGCGGGGGTAAATGGGGCTTCTAGTTCTTTTGCTTGTAGTTGTTTTATTTGTGGTAAAGGAATATCTTCTAAATACGTGGAAATTACTATATTTGTGTTTGTTACCTGCTTGGTGTGATCGATGTTATAAAGATTAAAGTAGTATGTTTCAAATTGTGCTAGTATGTCTGGAGTTGTGTATACTTGTTTGCCCGAGGATGTTTTTAATTTGTGCACAAAGGTTTTAAGTTTCTTCAACTTGAGGGATCTAGACAGTAGTTTCCCTGCCCTGTTACTTTCAAAATGTCATGAATTAGTAGGTCTTGTACCGCTTTGTGTGCCTACTCCAGTTTGTCAGAGTGTTTGGTCTAGTGGATTTCTCTTGTAGTCACATTCTATCTTGGAGAGAGCGGTTGCGAGTTCCAGAAACTGCTTTCTAGCTTGTTTTTTATTCTAGATTTTCGCTCAATTAATTCACCCCTTATGAAGCATTTATGTGCTTCCCATACTATGTAAGGGTCACTTTCAGAGATAGTGTAAAATATTCAGTAAGAGATTTTTCAGCTTGAGTGATTGATTCAGGAGTTGATACCAAAGTGTCATCTAGTTTCCATATGAATGGGTGTGACAGTACGTTAGGCCAACAGAATTGCAAGATGACAGCTGAGTGGTCAGACCATGCTGTGTGATATTTTTGAGTGAATTATGTGTGCTAGTCTGCTTTGATTCGTTAATATATATATATATATATATATATATATATATATATATATATATATATATATATATATATTCTATCCTGCTATAGGATCGATGTGGTGAAGAGAAGAACATGTAATCCCTCATATTAGGGTGTTTAAACCTCCAGGAATCATGTTATGATCTTTTAATATTTTCCAAAGTTGCTTAACTGTACTTTTAGAGGTGGTAGGGCTTGGGTTAGAACTGTCTAATTTTGGTTGAAAAGGTAGATTAAAATCTCCTCCTATGAATACTATTCCTTTGGAAAGGTCCAGTATACGAATAAAGTGCTTTTTTTTAAAAAAGGGCAGTTAGGGACATATAGGTTAAACAGTGACATCGGAGCTCCATATAGTAGTCTAAATACACAAAGAAATCTGCATTCCGTGTCAGTTTGTATATGAGTAAACAAGAGGTTTTTATGGATTAAAATGCTCATACCATTTCTTTTCTGTTCGGATGAGCTATGATAATGTTGTGTATCTAGTGCCTAGGTATCTTGGTTCTATTGATTTTTGGAAGTGGGTTTCCTGCAGAAATAGAATGTCTCCTTTCTTCTTATGTAGGTCTAACAATGCTATTGAGCGTTTTTGAGGGGAATTGAAGCCTTTCACATTCTGTGTTATTAAAAGGGACAGTCTACACCAGAATTTTTATTGTTTTAAATTATAGATAATCCCTTTATTACCCATTCCCCAGTTTTGCATAACCAACACAGTTATATTAATATACTTTTAACCTCTGTGATTGTCTTGTATCTAAGCCTCTGCAAACTGCCCCTTTATTTCAGTTCTTTTGACAGACTTGCAGTTTAGCCAATCAGTGCCTGCTCCCAGATAACTTCACGTGCACGAGCACAGTGTTATCTATATGAAACACATGAACTAACAACCTTTAGTGGTGAAAAACTGTTAAAATGCATTCTGAAAAGAGGTGGCCTTCAATGTCTAAGAAATTAGCATATGAACCTCCTAGGTTTAGCTTTCAACTAAGAATACCAAAAGAACAAAGCAAAATTGGTGATAAAAGTAAATTGGAAAATTGTTTAAAATTACATGCCCTATCTGAATCATGAAAGTTTATTTTGGCCTAGACTGTCCCTTTTTATTCGTTTACCGTTGTTGGGAATTTAAATATAGGTGTTTGTGCGTTGGAGTTGGTGTCAACCTCTTCATGTACTTCGTGTCTTGTACCTTGTGGAGTTTAAAATGATATAGTAACAGAAACAGTTAACAGAAGCTAAAATAACATTTACCAATATGCGCTTCAAAAAAAGCACACAATAAAAAACAACATATAAAACTTATAAATCCTTACAGTCATAAACTTTTAGAATATTGGAGGTAGTAACCAGTTAAACATAATGTTCAAAAACATCTGCCACAGTTAAAAAAAAAAAATTAAAAAAAAATGTTTACCGTCTCTTAATGTCCAGCAATAGTCCTCTAAGGGTATCTGTAGAAGGGGTCATACCTTCTGGTCCTAAGGTGGATTAGATACTGTACCACGTTGTGCTTGATCCCATCTTTGTAGCAAAAGGTCTGTGGTATCCTTTCTTGAGGTTTTATTGTTTTGATTTTTAGCTGAGTTGCGTAGAATTACTAGATTGTAACTCAGGATGGTGCGTCCAGTTGATGTCCTCTGTGCGTCTCTGTAGGTGAGGTAGTCCACCCTTTTATTCGAGGTAGGTGTTTGTGTTGGCTGTGATTTTCTCCTTGTAGATGCGTCCGTCTTCTGCCAGGTTCCTGGCTTGGATTTTTGGTTCTTCTGTTTAAGAAGTTGTGCGGCTTCTGTGTGGGAGAAGCAATCTGGAGGGTCAAGATCCAGGGCGCTACAGAAGGCAGCCACTTCTGTTGGTTTTGTACATGTTAGTTTTCTGTTACCATGCAGTACATATAGCTGAAAGGGAAATCCCCATCTATATAATATATTTTTGTTCCTTAATAATGTGGTTAGAGGATTCAGTTCTCTGCAGGGTACGGGGAGAGAGATCTGTGAAAAATTGGGAGTACATTACACCGAAAGCGTACGGGCTGATCTTTCCTGGAATGGTTTAACAGTTCCTCTTTTTTTCTGAATACTCGGAATTTAATAATAATTTCCCTTGGAGGCGCTGTGTCAGGTGGTTTAAGCCTCAACGCTCTGTGCACTTTGTCCCATTGAATATCCTCTGATGTAGAGGCGCCTTTCAGATGTTGAAAGAGTGCTGGAAGATACGTGGGCAGATCTCTCGGCAGAACTGACTCTGGGATGCCTCTAATTCTCATTTTTTTTCTTCTGCTCGGATTCTCCAAATCTTCAATTCTGTCTTGCAGTGCATCTATTAGGGTCATCTGTTGTGATGTCTGGTCTTGAATTTGATCCACTTCTTCCCAAATGATGTCCGAGTGTATGGATTTCCTGTTTCAGTTCTGCAAGTTCTTCTTTCATGCATATTCTTATTATTTCCGCTTTGTCCTACTTAGATGCTAGTAAGGACAGCAATGAAGTAGACACTGGTGTATGTGGCTCCTCTGGAGGTGACCCATCATGTGCACTATATGTGCCACCTTTTGGAGAATCAGGGAGCTCTGGATCTGTGTTAGGGGATCTGTGCAAATTAGTTTCAAAAAAGGTGTTCACAGAGGGTTCCTTTACCAAAGTGGTTTTAGTGAGTTTTGCAGGTTTTATTATTTTTTTAGTAGCCATGTTTGATGTATTTACTTCCCAGGAGAGGATGTCCCAAGGGGCAATGGCGTTTGTTAGCCGTTAGGAATGTTTATACAAAAAAGGGATATTATATTACCGGGCTCTGCGCTGAGGTGATGCTTATGTACAAAAAGTAAATTTATGCTTACCTGATAAATTAATTTCTTCTATGGTACGACGAGTCCACGGATTCATCCTTTACTTGTGGGATATTATCCTCCTGCTAACAGAAGTGGCAAAGAGCACCACAGCAGAGCTGTCTATATAGCTCCTCCCTTAGCTACACCCCCCAGTCATTCGACCGAAGGTACAGGAAGAAAAAATGAGAAACTAAAAGGTGCAGAGGTGACAAGTTTAAAATCAAAAAAATATAATCTGTCTTAAATTGACAGGGCGTGCCGTGGACTCGTCGTACCATAGAAGAAATTAATGTATCAGGTAAGCATAAATTTACTTTTCTTCTATAAGGTACGGCGAGTCCACGGATTCATCCTTAACTTGTGGGATACAATACCAAAGCTACAGGACACGGATGAACGGGAGGGACAAGACAGATGGTTAAACAGAAGGTACCACTGCTTGAAGAACTTTTTTCCCAAAAATAGCCTCAGAAGAAGCAAAAGTAACAAATTTGGAAAATTTGGAAAAGGTATGAAGCGAAGACCAAGTTGCAGCCTTACAAATCTGCACAACAGAAGCATCATTCTTAAAAGCCCATGTGGAAGCCACCGCTCTAGTAGAGTAAGCTGTAATCCTTTCAGGAGACTGCTGTCCAGCAGTCTCGTGTGCCAAACGGATGATGATTTTCAGCCAAAAAGAAAGAGAGGTAGCCGTAGCTTTTTGACCTCTACGTTTTCCAGAATAGACAACAAACAAGGAAGATGTTTGATGGAAATCTTTGGTTGCAAGTAAAACTTCAAAGCACAAACCACGTCCAAGTTGTGCAACAAATGCTCCTTCTTAGAGGAAGGATTAGGATACAGAGAAGGAACAACAATTTCCTGATTGATATTCCTATTAGTAACAACCTTAGGAAGGAATCCAGGTTTGGTACGCAAAACCACCTTATCAGCATTTATTTATTTATAAAATATTTTACCAGGAAGGATACATTGAGATTTCTCTCGTTTTCAAGTATGTCCTGGGACCACAAAACATTGCATTGATACAATAGGGTACAATAAAATACAAAAACAATAATAATGCACAATATATGCAAACATTTAACATAGAATTGGTAGGACATATTTAATCAACCATGACAGGTGCATTCTGTTTTGAGATATGTAGAGAAGGATCTCTTAAAGGATATTAGGCTTGGGGAAGTTTTTAAAGTGTGAGGGAGGTCATTCCATAATTGTGGTGCTCTGTAGGAAAAGGAGGATCAAGCTGCTTTCTTTTTGTATTGAGGCAAGCTAAATAATGTGCTGGTACTGGATCGGAGGTTATAGGAGGTGGGAATAGCCGGGGAGAGCATTCTGCTCAGGTAGGGTGGGAACTTTCCAGAAAGGCTCTTAAACACAAGGCAGGAAAGATGGAGGGTGCGTCTGGATTCAAGCGTCAGCCAGTTTAGTTCTTTTAGCATGTCACAATGGTGGGTCCTGTAGTTACATTGTAGCACAAAGCGGCAGAATGAGTTATACAACGTATTAAGTTTATTAAGATGAGTTTGCGGTGCAGGTGCATATACTACGTCCCCATAATCCATGATAGGCATCAACATTTGCTGTAAAATCTTTTCCTTAACTGTAGGGCTGAGGCAGGATTTGTTTCTGTACAGGGCACCTAGTTTTGGATAAAGTTTAGATGCAAGTTTTTCTATGTGGAGGCCAAAAGATAGATTGGGGTCTAATAACATACCCAAGTATTTAAAAGAGTGGACTGCGGTCAGCGTGCAATTGGATTTTGTTTTGATGCGAAGATGGGAATTTTGTAATTTGATTAATTTAGGTCCCGTTCCAAAGATCATTGTGACAGTTTTGTCAGTGTTTAGGAAGAGTTTGTTTTTTGAGATCCACTTTTCTACCTCTGTGAACTGGTCTTGGAGCACTGCTTCAAGCTGCGACAGATCGGAATTGTTTGCATAGATTACTGTGTCATCTGCGTACATGTGTACAGTTGATGATTTGCAGACATTAGGTAGATCATTTATAAATAATGTGAATAGTAGGGGGCCGAGAATGGAACCTTGGGGTACACCACACGTGACTGGGAGAGGGAGGTTGTCGCTGTCAGAAATGGAGACATATTGTGATCGATCCGATGCATATGATCGAAACCAGGTTAACGGACGATCAGCAATACCAGAGTTTTTTAGTTTGAGCAGTAGTATGTCGTGGTCCACTGTGTCAACGGCCTTTGCAAAATCAAGGAAAATAACTCCAGTTAGGTCTCCTTGTTCCATGCCAGTTTGGATGTTGTTGCAAACTTTTAGGAGGGCAGTTGTAGTGGACTGATTCGGGCGAAAACCTGATTGATCAGGGGTCAGATAGTTAGATTGTTGGTAATACTCACATAACTTCTCTATATTGGGTCTTTGCTGATTTAGTGGGGCCTGATCCACATTTGTAGTTTCAGGATGCGTGTCATTTATTAGTTTGTCAATCAGGGTGGTGGAGAAATCGACAAAATAACTATTAAAGGCATTTGCTACTTCTAAGGGGAGTTGCAGGGTATGGTTGTCCACAGTGACAGTGGGGGGTTGGGAGTGGATTGGAGGATTTTATAAGTTATTTATGAGTTTCCAAAACTTTCTAGGGTTTAATATGTTATTGCTCAGATTTTCACAGAAATATTGGGCCTTGGCCAATTTTGTTTGTTTAGAGCATATATTTCGCCATTTTCTATATACACAGTGATCGTTCATAGAGCCTGTATGTTTGAATTTTGACCACAATGAAATGGAAAAACAAATGGAAAAACAAGATAAGGCATGGAAAACAAGATAAGGTGAGTCCCATTGTAATGCAGATAGTTCAGAAACTCTTCGAGCCGAAAAGATAGCAACTAAAAACAGAACTTTCCAAGATAGAAGCTTAATATCTATGGAATGCATAGGTTCAAACGGAACCCCTTGAAGAACTTTAAGAACCAAATTCAAACTCCATGGCGGAGCAACAGGTTTAAACACAGGCTTGATTCTAACTAAAGCCTGACAGAACGACTGAACGTCTGGAACATCTGCCAGACGCTTGTGCAGTAGAATTGCTAAAGCAGATATCTGTTCCTTTAAGGAACTAGCTGATAGCCCCTTCTCCAATCCTTCTTGGAGAAAGGACAAAATCCTAGGAATCCTGATCTTACTCCATGAGTAGCCTTTGGATTCGCAATAAAGATATTTACGCCATATCTTATGATAAATTTTCCTAGTGACAGGCTTTCGAGCCTGAATCAAGGTATCTATGACCGACTCAGAGAAACCCTGCTTGGATAAAATCAAGCATTCAATCTCCAAGCAGTCAGCCGCAGAGAAACTAGATTTGGATGCTGGAACGGACCTTGAATCAGAAGGTCCTGTCTCAGTGGCAGAGTCCATGGTGGAAGAGATGACATGTCCACCAGGTCTGCATACCAAGTCCTGCATGGCCACGCAGGTGCTATCAAAATCACAGAAGCTCTCTCCTGTTTGATTCTGGCAATCAAACGAGGAAGGAGAGGAAATGGTGGAAACACATAAGCCAGGTTGAACGACCAGGGTACTGCTAGAGCATCTATCAGTACTGCCTGAGGATCCCTTGACCTGGACCCGTAACAAGGAAGCTTGGAGTTGTGCAAACACCTCCGGATGGAGTTCTTACTCCCCCGGATGAAAAGTCCGCTTCCCAGTTCTCCACTCCTGGGATATAGATTGCTGATAGATGGCAAGATTGAGTCTCTGCCCATCTAATTATTTTGGTAACCTCTATCATCGCTAGAGAACTCTTTGTTCCCCCCTGATGATTGATATATGCTACAGTCGTGATATTGTCTGACTGGAATCTTATGAATCTGGCCGAAGCCAGCTGAGGCCACGCCTGAAGCGCGTTGAATATCGCTCTCAGTTCTAGAATATTTATCGGGAGGAGACCCTCCTCCTGAGTCCACAAACCCTGTGCTTTCAGGGAATTCCAGACTGCACCCCAGCCCAATAGGCTGGCGTCCGTCGTCACTATGACCCACGCTGGCCTGTGGAAACACATTCCCTGGGACAGATGATCCTGTGACAACCACCAAAGAATAGAGTCTCTGGTCTCTTGATTCAGATTTATCTGAGGAGATAAATCTGCATAATCCCCATTCCACTGTTTGAGCATGCATAGTTGCAGTGGTCTGAGATGCAAGCAAGCAAACGGAACTATGTCCATTGCCGCCACCATTAGTCCGATTACCTCCATACACTGAGCCACTGACGGCCGAGGAATGAAATGAAGAGCTCGGCAGGTGGTTAAAATCTTTGATTTCTTGACCTCCGTCAGAAAATTTTTCATGTCCACCGAATCTATCAGAGTTCCCAGGAATGGAACTCTTGTGAGAGGGATAAGTGAACTCTTTTTTACGTTCACCTTCAACCCGTGAGATCTTAGAAAAGCCAACACTATGTCCGTGTGACACTTGGTTAGTTGGTAAGTCGATGCCTGAATTAAGATATCGTCCAGGTAAGGCGCCACTGCTATGCCCCGCGGCCTTAGAACAGCCAGAAGGAACCCTAGCACCTTTGTGAAAATTCTGGGAGCTGTGGCCAACCCGAAGGGAAGAGCCACAAACTGGTAATGCTTGTCCAGAAAGGCGAACCTGAGGAACTGGTGATGATCTTTGTGGATAGGGATGTGTAGATACGCATCCTTTAAGTCCACAGTGGTCATATATTGACCCTCCTGGATCATTGGTAAAATAGTCCGAATGGTCTCCATCTTGAAAGATGGGACTCTGAGGAATTTGTTTAGGATCTTGAGATCTAAAATTAGTCTGAAGGTTCCGTCTTTTTTGGGAACCACAAACAGATTGGAGTAAAACCCCTGCCCCTGTTCCGTTTTCGGAACTGGGCAGATCACTCGCATGGTAGATAGGTCTTCTATACAGCGTAAGAACGCCTCTCTTTTTGTCTGGTTTGCAGACAATTGAGAAAGATGGAATCTTTGAAATCTAGAAGATACCCCTGGGTTACGATTTCTAAAGCCCAGGAGTCCTGAACGTCTCTTGCCCAAGCCTGAGCAAAGAGAGAAAGTCTGCCCCTACTAGATCCGGTCTCGGATCGGGGGCTACCCCTTCATGCTGTCTTGGTGGCAGCAGCGGGCTTCTTGGCCTGTTTATCTTTGTTCCAAGTCTGGTTAGGTCTCCAGACTGACTTGGATTGAGCAAAATTCCCCTCTGGTTTTGCAGCAGGGGAAGAGGTAGAGGGACCACCTTTGAAGTTTCGAAAGGAATGAAAATTATTTTGTTTGGTCCTCATCTTATTTGTCTTATCCTGAGGAAGGGCATGACCTTTCCCTCCAGTGATGTCTGAAATGATCTCTTTCAATTCAGGCCCGAATAGGGTCTTACCTTTGAAAGGGATGGCTAAAAGCTTAGATTTTGATGACACATCAGCAGACCAGGACTTAATCCATAACGCTCTGAGCGCTAAAATGGCAAAACCTGAATTCTTTGTCGCTAATTTAGCCAGTTTAAAAGCGACATCTGTAATGAAAGAATTAGCTAGCTTGAGAGCCCTAATTCTATCCAGAATATCATCTAATGGGGTCTCAACCAGAAGAGCCTCCTCCAGACCCTCGAACCAAAAAGCAGCTGCAGTAGTTACAGGAACCATGCACGCTATAGGTTGGAGAAGAAAACCCTGATGAACAAATATTTTCTTTAGGAGACCCTCTAATTTTTTATCCATAGGATCTTTGAAAGCACAACTGTCCTCAATAGGTATAGTTGTACGCTTAGCCAGGGTAGAAATAGCTCCCTCCACCTTAGGGACCGTCTGCCACGAGTCACGCATGGTGTCTGATATGGGAAACATTTACTTAAAAGTAGGAGGGGGGGGCGAACGGAATACCTGGTCTATCCCACTCCTTAGTAACAATGTCCGAAATCCTCTTAGGGACCGGAAAAACATCAGTGTAGGCAGGAACCTCTAGAAATCTGTCCATTTTACACAATTTCTCTGGAACTACAATAGGGTCACAATCATCCAGAGTCGCTAAAACCTCCCTGAGCAACAAGCGGAGGTGTTCCAATTTAAATTTAAAAGCCGTCATATCTGAGTCTGTCTGAGGGAACATCTTTCCTGAATCAGAAATCTCTCCCTCAGACAGCAAATCCCTCACCCCCAACTCAGAACATTGTGAGGGTACATCGGATATGGCTAATAAAGCGTCAGAGGGCTCAGCATTTGTTCTCACACCAGACCTACTGCGCTTCCCCTGCAACCCAGGCAGCTTAGATAAAACCTCTGTGAGGAAGATACCACTATTTGAAAAATCACAGCCTGGCAACATATGAAATGGTGTTGGCATTGTGGCACGGCACAATTTAATTTTTTTTTTTTTTTTTTTTTTTTTTCTCTCCTCCCTCCTTCCTTCTTCTCTCTTTCTCTCCCTTTCTCCCCCTTCCCCCATCCCTCAATCTTCAAGTACTATACTATGTTAATCTAAGATCAGTTTGAAGAATTCATTATATTTGTAACAGCTCCTCCCGAGGGCACGTCCCTTGGTTCAGGCATGATATCAGTTGAAGTGTTTATATTGTGTTTTTTGTACATATACAGTTGGTAAGAACAGATTGTCTGTTTATGTATTGTACATTTTTATTGCTTTATCATTATTGTATTTGATTCACTTCAATAAAGCATTTAAAAAAAAAAAAAAACCTCTGTGAGGGTAGTATTCATAACTGCGGCCATATCTTGCAGGGTGAAAGAATTAGACGCACTAGAAGTACTTGGCGTCGCTTGTGCGGGCGTTAATGGTTGTGACACTTGGGGAGAATTAGATGGCATAACTGGATTCCCTTCTGACTGAGAATCATCCTGCTACATACTTTTAGTAGCTAAAATATGTTCTTTGCAATTTGACCTTTCAGTGCATGAGGGACACATTCTAAGTGGGGGTTCCACAATGGCTTTTAAACATATTGAACATTGACTTTCCTCAATGTCAGACATGTTGAACAGGCTAGTAATGACTACAAACAAGCTTGAAAACACTTTATTTAGTGGAAAAATAACAATCTTAAAAAAACGGTACTGCGCCTTTATGAGAAAAAGCGCATACACGTTCTGCAAAACAGCTTTAAAATACACCAAACTTTCCAAATTTTTGATAGACTCAATTTGTGTAGTTAAGTTTGCCCCACAAAAAAAATAAAACATTTAACCCCGCCAATCTCACTCGATGTCTTTACAGCCTCAAAGAACCGCTCCAGAGCGGTTTTAAACTAGTCATGTGGGTTCTGAGACCCAAAAAATAAGCCAAGTGTACCCTCAATAAAGTTGCCCAAAAAAACATTATTGCCCACAAAACGTTAACAGCACTGCCAGTTCACAAAACGTTTGCCCACAAACATTCAAAAACGCAGTGTCAACCATTTTTTAATTAGCCCCTTATGCAAGCTTAGTAATGCCCTTCTATAGCTCTTAGTATTACTGCTTACCCTTAACCTCATGGGGATACTGTCAGCCTTTCTGAAATAAACAGTATCTCCAGAAAAAAAAAAATGACTGAACATACCTCACTGCTATATAGCATGAAAACGTTCCTCACACTGAAGTTTCTTGTACCCCTCAGCCATTCTGTGGGAACTGCTCTGGATCTTAGTGACAAATGCTAAGATCATCATCCTCCAGGCAGAAGTCTTCATCCATTTCCTGCCTGAGAGTAAATAGTACACACTGGTACCATTTAAAACAAAAAACTCTTGCTTGAAGAAATTAAAAACTAATATTTTATCACCTCTTTCACTTTACCCTTCCTAGTACTTAGAGTAGGCAAAGAGAATGACTGGGGGGTGGAGCTAAGGGAGGAGCTATATAGACAGCTCTGCTGTGGTGCTCTTTGCCACTTCCTGTTAGCAGGAGGATAATATCCCACAAGTAAAGGATGAATCCGTGGACTCGTCGTAACTTATAGAAGAAACTCCTATTGCTGTATAGCACTGGGTACACAACAAGCTATGTTCCTTTTCAGCCTCTCACCATAATAAGGTTATATACATCTATCCCCAGCAATGCAAGTTCAGGCAGTACAAGGATAGTAAAACATAGGGTTTCTCTGAGCCTTCCTTTGCTTCTATCTTTTAACTGGGGTTTATGATGTGGTATGCTTTGTGTGTTAAGCGTTAAGCCTTTTGCAGATTTGAAGTTTGCTATCTTTGGGGCGTGTTTTTCAGCAGCTGCAGAACCCTGGTTGCGTATAATATACGGTGACTCTTTTTTTCTAAGGTGCTTATTTGGGGCTGACCATTGTATTTGTCTAGTTACATGCAGTTTCTTGATCTGCTTTTAGTTTTCCAGCTTACGGACGCTCCTTTCTAGGCAGGGTGCGATTCCTATGATCGCCGGCCTTTCAAGATGGTGGCTAGTAAGTGTGACGACGCTGGAGATAGGATCTCAGTTTAGACGATCTGGGTATGTTAGCCAAAATTTGCAGGCATCTACTTGATCAGGGCACTTTAGTTTGATACAGCTATAACTAAGGCTTTTTAGCCGAAACGCGTAAGCTTGTCCTCTGTGGGATTTGTGTCTTCATGTCCTGTTGGAGGGTGCCTCCGCTACTTTTAAATTGATGTACGAATAAAGCTTGAAGTTTTAAAGAACAGTCTCTGCTATCCTTTGTTGACCCACTTTAGTTTGTGCCATTCTTGTAGGGTCGGGTTGCCTTTCGTACTATAGATGGATATAGTGGTAGATTGTAGGCCCTGGTATTACTGAGCTCCAGTATTACGAGGTCGTCTTAACAACCTCTGCTCCCCCGGTCTGATAATTTTTTAAATATATTTTCTTTGATAGATAAAAGGTACCATACTGAGAGCGGATTCCTGTCACCCATCACACATTAAGGAGGGACATACCCAGAGGCCAATACCACAGATTAAGGAGGAGTTGCACTAACATACAAACTCATATGAGCGATGATGAGAAACAAATATTAATAAAGAAGGGATAAAGTCAGTAGCTCAAATGATTTACTGGAGAATAAAAACAAAAAGTATAATGATAATCCATTGAATCCAAATGTATTCAGCTGAATGTGATAAGGTAGGATTTAAATGTCATATCCCTGCTTAACATTCTCTGATAAAGTAAGGTGCTAGCAGAGACAAAAGAGCACAAGGTTGTTTTGAGCCCTCTTTTGAAATTAATCTTTAACTAGATTTATTATTTTTAAAAAGGTTTTTATCCCAAACTGACTCTGGAATTTCTCTGTGACAATCAGAAAGGTGTGACAGATTTGTGTGAGGAGTCAACCAAGCAGTAAAGTTTTAACATGTATAAACAGAAAGGCTTGCAGGCAATTGTGTTTTGCATTAAAGGGATAGTGTAGTAAAAAATAAACTCATGATTCAGATAGGGCATGTCATTTTAAACAACTTTTCAATTTACTTTTATCATCAATTTTGCTTTGTTCTATTGGTATTCTTAGTTGAAAGCTAAACCTAGGTAGGCTCATATGCTAATTTTTTAGCCCTTGAAGGCCACCTCTTACCTGAATGCATTTTGACATTTTTTCACAACTAGAGGGCGTTAGTTCATTTGTGCTCGTTTTGCTCAAGCCGAGGAGTTACCTAGGAGTCAGCACTAATTGCCCGCTTATTTCAGTTCTTTTGACAGACTTGCATTTTAGCCAGTCTGCAGAAGCTTAGATATAAGGTAATCAGAGGGGAAAAAAAAGTGCATTAAAGGGACATAATACTCATATGCTAAATCACTTGAAACTGATGCATTATAACTGTAAAAAGCTAACAGGAAAATATCACCTGAGCATCTCTATGTAAAAAAGGAAGATATTTTACCTCACAATCTCCTCAGCTCAGCAGAGTAAGTTCTGTGTAAAAAGTTATACTTCACCTGCTCCCAGCTACAGGTAAAAAAAAAAAATGAAGAAATGAACAGCAGCTAAACAGCATCAGCAGTACTGAGGTCATGAACTCTTACTGTGATCTCATGAGATTTGACTTAACTCTCATGAGATTTCATAGTAAGCTTCCTTTACCTGATTGGTGAAATAATATGAGAGTTCACGAGGCTCATCCCCTAAGCTGTCCTAGGACAGACACACTAAAATGCTGCTTAGAAATCCTTTACAATGGGAGGTGGCTACTGAGGAACTTTTAAGGTAAAATATCTTTCTTTTTTACATAGAGATATTCAGGAGATATTTTCTAGTCAGCTTTTTACAGCTATGCTGCATCACTTTGGGTATTATGACCCTTTAATATAACCATGTTGGTTAAGCAAAACTGTGGAATGGGTAATAAAGGGATAATCTATATTTTTAAACAATAAAAATTCTGGTGTAGACTGTCCCTTTAAGATTAACCAGCAAAAAATGGAAGGCATTAGGTGAACCCAGGACTTGGCAAATCGCAATTCTAAAACCTATGGCTCAATAAATTTTACACCTGGCTTTTAAAAGGGACATGAAACCCACATTTGTTCTTTCATGATTTAGAAAGAGAATGCAATTTTAAACATCTTTCTAATTTACTTATATTTAATTTGTTTTATTCTATTGATATTCTTTGCTGAAAAGCATATCTAGATATGCTCAGTAGCTGCTGATTGGTTGCTGCACATAGAAGCCTTGTGTGATTGGCTCACCATGTGTATTGCTTTTTTTCAACTAAGGATATCTAAAAAATGAAGCAAAATTAATAATAGAAGTAAATTGTAATATTGTTTAAGTTTCTATTCTCTATCTGAATCATGAAAGAAAGATTTTGGGTTTAGTGGCCCTTTAATGTTATATTTTTTAAATAAATATATATATATATATATATATATATATATATATATATATATATATATATATATATATATATATATATATATATATTTATATTATTATTTAAACAGAAGTAAGATAAGATCCACTGTGTCAGGTACAGATTATATTATTTTGACAAATATTTATCTACAGCAATCACTGGCAACTAAAGTTGAAAGAAATTTGTCAACTGATATATACATTTTTTAAAAAGCTTATAGCACACAGGATAAACTGTGGGACTAAACTAATAGTGAATTAGTACAGTAAGTCCCTGGGATTACAGAAATTGCAACTGGCTGTTTGTTTTACAGCTAGGATGTAGTAATTATAGCTTAGAAAATCCCTCCCCCCCCCTAAAAAAAAAATCACAAAAAAAAAAAAACACAATGTGCTTTTATTTTGGCTGTATAGCATTAATTTTGTGCATGCCTGTGATTAAACAAATTGATATAAGAAATAAATTAGGCCTTCATATTTCCTCACCAATCAGAGCACTGATCAAGAAATCCAGCAACAGCTTCTAATACAGGGCTCAAACCCAAAACGTCTGTTCTCCATGTTCAATACTCTTCTCCGCCCACCCCACCTCCTACTGCAACTTCTCTCTCAGCTCAAGATTTTGCCAGCTAATTCAATAACAAAAACATAATTTATGTAAGAACTTACCTGATAAATTCATTTCTTTCATATTAGCAAGAGTCCATGAGCTAGTGACATATGGGATATACATTCCTACCAGGAGGGGCAAAGTTTCCCAAACCTCAAAATGCCTATAAATACACCCCTCACCACACCCACAATTCAGTTTAACGAATAGCCAAGAAGTGGGGTGATAAGAAAAAAAGTGCGAAAGCATATAAAATAAGGAATTGGAATAATTGTGCTTTATACAAAATCATAACCACCACAAAAAAAGGGCGGGCCTCATGGACTCTTGCTAATATGAAAGAAATGAATTTATCAGGTAAGTTCTTACATAAATTATGTTTTCTTTCATGTAATTAGCAAGAGTCCATGAGCTAGTGACGTATGGGATAATGACTACCCAAGAAGTGGATCTTTCCACACAAGAGTCAATAGAGAGGGAGGGATAAAATAAAGACAGCCAATTCCTGCTGAAAAATCCACACCCAAAATAAAGTTTAACGAAAAACATAAGCAGAAGATTCAAACTGAAACCGCTGCCTGAAGTACTTTTCTACCAAAGACTGCTTCAGAAGAAGAAAATACATCAAAATGGTAGAATTTAGTAAAAGTATGCAAAGAGGACCAAGTAGCTGCTTTGCAGATCTGGTCAACCGAAGCTTCATTCCTAAACGCCCAGGAAGTAGAAACTGACCTAGTAGAATGAGCTGTAATTCTCTGAGGCGGAGTTTTACCCGACTCAACATAGGCAAGATGAATTAAAGATTTCAACCAAGATGCCAAAGAAATGGCAGAAGCTTTCTGGCCTTTTCTAGAACCGGAAAAGATAACAAATAGACTAGAAGTCTTACGAAAAGATTTCGTAGCTTCAACATAATATTTCAAAGCTCTAACAACATCTAAAGAATGCAGCGATTTCTCCTTAGAATTCTTAGGATTAGGACATAATGAAGGAACCACAATTTCTCTACTAATGTTGTTGGAATTCACAACTTTAGGTAAAAATTCAAAAGAAGTTCGCAACACCGCCTTATCCTGATGAAAAATCAGAAAAGGAGACTCACAAGAAAGAGCAGATAATTCAGAAACTCTTCTGGCAGAAGAGATGGCCAAAAGGAACAAAACTTTCCAAGAAAGTAATTTAATGTCCAATGAATGCATAGGTTCAAACGGAGGAGCTTGAAGAGCTCCCAGAACCAAATTCAAACTCCAAGGAGGAGAAATTGACTTAATGACAGGTTTTATACAAACCAAAGCTTGTACAAAACAATGAATATCAGGAAGAATAGCAATCTTTCTGTGAAAAAGAACAGAAAGAGCAGAGATTTGTCCTTTCAAAGAACTTGCGGACAAACCCTTATCTAAACCATCCTGAAGGAACTGTAAAATTCTCGGTATTCTAAAAGAATGCCAGGAAAAATGATGAGAAAGACACCAAGAAATATAAGTCTTCCAGACTCTATAATATATCTCTCTAGATACAGATTTACGAGCCTGTAACATAGTATTAATCACAGAGTCAGAGAAACCTCTTTGACCAAGAATCAAGCGTTCAATCTCCATACCTTTAAATTTAAGGATTTCAGATCCTGATGGAAAAAAGGACCTTGTGACAGAAGGTCTGGTCTTAACGGAAGAGTCCACGGTTGGCAAGAGGCCATCCGGACAAGATCCGCATACCAAAACCTGTGAGGCCATGCCGGAGCTACCAGCAGAACAAACGAGCATTCCTTCAGAATCTTGGAGATTACTCTTGGAAGAAGAACTAGAGGCGGAAAGATATAGGCAGGATGATACTTCCAAGAAAGTGATAATGCATCCACTGCCTCCGCCTGAGGATCCCGGGATCTGGACAGATACCTGGGAAGTTTCTTGTTTAGATGGGACGCCATCAGATCTATTTCTGGAAGTTCCCACATTTGAACAATCTGAAGAAATACCTCTGGGTCAAGAGACCATTCGCCCGGATGCAACGTTTGGCGACTGAGATAATCCGCTTCCCAATTGTCTACACCTGGAATATGAACCGCAGAGATTAGACAGGAGCTGGATTCCGCCCAAACCAAAATTCGAGATACTTCTTTCATAGCCAGAGGACTGTGAGTCCCTCCTTGATGATTGATGTATGCCACAGTTGTGACATTGTCTGTCTGAAAACAAATGAACGATTCTCTCTTCAGAAGAGGCCAAAACTGAAGAGCTCTGAAAATTGCACGGAGTTCCAAGATATTGATCGGTAATCTCACCTCCTGAGATTCCCAAACTCCTTGTGCCGTCAGAGATCCCCACACAGCTCCCCAACCTGTGAGACTTGCATCTGTTGAAATTACAGTCCAGGTCGGAAGCACAAAAGAAGCCCCCTGAATTAAACGATGGTGATCTGTCCACCATGTTAGAGAGTGTCGAACAATCGGTTTTAAAGATATTAATTGAGATATCTTCGTGTAATCCTTGCACCATTGCTTCAGCATACAGAGCTGAAGAGGTCGCATGTGAAAACGAGCAAAGGGGATCGCGTCCGATGCAGCAGTCATAAGACCTAGAATTTCCATGCATAAGGCTACCGAAGGGAATGATTGTGACTGAAGGTTTCGACAAGCTGTAATCAATTTTAAACGTCTCTTGTCTGTTAAAGACAGAGTCATGGACACTGAATCCATCTGGAAACCCAGAAAGGTTACCTTTGTCTGAGGAATCAAAGAACTTTTTGGTAAATTGATCCTCCAACCATGATCTTGAAGAAACAACACAAGTCGATTCGTATGAGATTCTGCTAAATGTAAAGACTGAGCAAGTACCAAGATATCGTCCAAATAAGGAAATACCACAATACCCTGTTCTCTGATTACAGACAGCAGGGCACCGAGAACCTTTGTAAAAATTCTTGGAGCTGTAGCTAGGCCAAACGGCAGAGCCACAAACTGGTAATGCTTGTCTAGGAAAGAGAATCTCAGAAACTGATAGTGATCTGGATGAATCGGAATATGCAGATATGCATCCTGTAAATCTATTGTGGACATATAATTCCCTTGCTGAACAAAAGGTAAGATAGTCCTTACAGTTACCATCTTGAACGTTGGTATCCTTACATAACGATTCAATATTTTTAGATCCAGAACTGGTCTGAAGGAATTCTCCTTCTTTGGTACAATGAAGAGATTTGAATAAAACCCCATCCCCTGTTCCGGAACTGGAACTGGCATAATTACTCCAGTCAACTCTAGATCTGAAACACATTTCAGAAATGCTTGAGCTTTTACTGGATTTACTGGGACACGGGAAAGAAAAAATCTCTTTGCAGGAGGTCTCAACTTGAAACAAATTCTGTACCCTTCTGAAACAATGCTCTGAATCCAAAGATTGTGAACAGAATTGATCCAAATTTCCTTGAAAAAACGTAACCTGCCCCCTACCAGCTGAGCTGGAATGAGGGCCGCACCTTCATGTGGACTTAGAAGCAGGCTTTGCCTTTCTAGCTGGCTTGGATTTATTCCAGACTGGAGATGGTCTCCAAACTGAAACTGCTCCTGAGGATGAAGGATCAGGCTTTTGTTCTTTGTTGAAACGAAAGGAACGAAAACGATTATTAGCCCTGTTTTTACCTTTAGATTTTTTATCCTGTGGTAAAAAAGTTCCTTTCCCACCAGTAACAGTTGAAATAATGGAATCCAACTGAGAACCAAATAATTTGTTACCCTGGAAAGAAATGGAAAGTAAAGTTGATTTAGAAGCCATATCAGCATTCCAAGTTTTAAGCCATAAAGCTCTTCTAGCTAAAATAGCTAGAGACATAAACCTGACATCAACTCTGATAATATCAAAAATGGCATCACAGATAAAATTATTAGCATGTTGAAGAAGAATAATAATATCATGAGAATCACGATGTGTTACTTGTTGCGCTAAAGTTTCCAACCAAAAAGTTGAAGCTGCAGCAACATCAGCCAAAGATATAGCAGGTCTAAGAAGATTACCTGAACACAGATAAGCTTTTCTTAGAAAGGACTCCATTTTCCTATCTAGAGGATCCTTAAACGAAGTACCATCTGACGTAGGAATAGTAGTACGTTTAGCAAGGGTAGAAATAGCCCCATCAACTTTAGGGATCTTGTCCCAAAATTCTAATCTGTCAGGCGGCACAGGATATAATTGCTTAAAACGTTTAGAAGGAGTAAAAGAATTACCCAAATTATCCCATTCTTTGGAAATTACTGCAGAAATAGCATCAGGGACAGGAAAAACTTCTGGAATAACTACAGGAGTTTTAAAAACCTTATTTAAACGTTTAGATTTAGTATCAAGAGGACCAGAATCCTCTATTTCTAAAGCAATTAGGACTTCTTTAAGTAAAGAACGAATAAATTCCATTTTAAATAAATATGAAGATTTATCAGCATCAACCTCTGAGACAGAATCCTCTGAACCAGAGGAATCATCAGAATCAGAATGATGATGTTCAGTTAAAAATTCATCTGTAGGGAGAGAAGTTTTAAAAGATTTTTTATGTTTACTAGAAGGAGAAATAACAGACATAGCCTTCTTTATGGATTCAGAAACAAAATCTCTTATATTATCAGGAACATTCTGCACCTTAGATGTTGAAGGAACTGCAACAGGCAATGGTACTTTACTAAAGGAAATATTATCTGCTTTAACAAGTTTGTCATGACAATCAATACAAACAACAGCTGGAGGAATAGCTACCAAAAGTTTACAGCAGATACACTTAGCTTTGGTAGATTCAGCACTTGACAGCGATTTTCCTGTAGTATCTTCTGACTCAGATGCAACGTGAGACATCTTGCAATATGTAAGAGAAAAAACAACATATATATAAAGCAAAATTGATCAAATTCCTTAAATGACAGTTTCAGGAATGGGAAAAAATGCCAAAGAACAAGCTTCTAGCAACCAGAAGCAATAAAAAATGAGACTTAAATAATGTGGAGACAAGAGTGACGCCCATATTTTTTCGCGCCAAATAAGACGCCCACATTATTTGGCGCCTAAATGCTTTTTGGCGCCAAAAATGACGCCACATCCGGAACGCCGACATCTTTGGCGCAAAATAACGTCAAAAAGTGACGCAACTTCCGGCGACACGTATGACGCCGGAAACGGAAATAGAATTTTTGCGCCAAAAAAGTCCGCGCCAAGAATGACGCAATAAAATGAAGCATTTTCAGCCCCCGCGAGCCTAACAGCCCACAGGGAAAAAGTCAAATTTTAAGGTAAGAAAAAATGTTAAATTAAAATGCATTATCCCAAATATGAAACTGACTGTCTGAAAAATAAGGAAAGTTGAACATTCTGAGTCAAGGCAAATAAATGTTTGAATACATATATTTAGAACTTTATAAACAAAGTGCCCAACCATAGCTAGGAGTGTCACAAAAAATAAGACTTACTTACCCCAGGACACTCATCTACATATAGTAGATAGCCAAACCAGTACTGAAACGAGAATCAGTAGAGGTAATGGTATATATAAGAGTATATCGTCGATCTGAAAAGGGAGGTAAGAGATGAATCTCTATGACCGATAACAGAGAACCTATGAAATAGACCCCTTAGAAGGAGATCACTGCATTCAAATAGGCAATACTCCTCACATCCCTCTGACATTCACTGCACGCTGAGAGGAAAACCGGGCCCCAACTTGCTGCGGAGCGCATATCAACGTAGAATCTAGCACAAACTTACTTCACCACCTCCATCGGAGGCAAAGTTTGTAAAAACTGAATTGTGGGTGTGGTGAGGGGTGTATTTATAGGCATTTTGAGGTTTGGGAAACTTTGCCCCTCCTGGTAGGAATGTATATCCCATACGTCACTAGCTCATGGACTCTTGCTAATTACATGAAAGAAATAGACTACATCAGAAAGGAAATCAGTTCTCAACATACTACTGGTCTCCCACCCCCCTCAAAAGCTCAAAATCATCCAAAACCCACATAGTCATAAATTTAGCTTTTTTAATGCTTTTACAGAGGAAGAAGTTTCTGCCCTTATACTGTCCTCTCACCTCACTACCTGTCCCCTCGACCCCATTCCCTCACAGCTACTCCCCTCCCTCCTATACTCACACACATCTTCAACCTCTTCCTCCGCACTGGTATATTTCTCTCATCTCTTTAACATGCACTGGTCACAACTATCCTGAAAAAACCCTTTCGAACCAACCTTCCCATCCAACTACCGCCCTATTTCCCTATTCCCTCTTGCCTCAAATCTTCTTGAAAAGCTAGTATATGTACGTCTATCCCATTTCCTTAAATTAAACTCCCTCCTTGACCCACTGCAATCTGGATTTTGCCAACCCCCCCATCACTCCACAGAGACAGCAATTGTTAAGGTTACCAATGACCTACTTACAAGCAAAATCCTAAGGCCACTTCTTTGTGTTTATCCTCCTTGATCTGTCTGCAGCCTTTATTACTGTCGACCACCCTCTTTTGCTCCAAAGCCTCCAATCCTTCGGTATTTGCGACACAGCTCTCTTGTGGTTCTCTGGGGCATCCTCTGCCTTGTTACCACTTTCTGTTGGGGTACCGCAAGGTTCTGTCCTCTGTCCCCTTCTCTTCTTAATCTACACGTCATCATGTGTTCCTTAATAAAGTCCCACATGTTTACATATCATTTGTATGTCGACGACACCCAAATCTACCTCTCTGCACCAGACCTCTCTCCTTCCTTGCTAACCCGTGTCACTGTCTCTCGTATCTCATCTTGGATGTCCTCTCACTACCTCAAGCTAAATCTCTCCAAAACCGAGCTCCTTATTTCCCCCCCTTCATCCAAAATCTCAACCCCCCATTTCTCTATATCTGTCGATAACTCCATCATTACCACTACCCCACATGCCCGATGTCTTGGGGTCAGGCTTGACTCCGATCTTTCTTTCACTCCTCACATTCAGTCCTTGGCTAAAGTCTGCGGTTTCCAACTTAAAAAATCTCTAAAATTAGTCATTTCCTTACACAAGACACAACTCAGATTTTAATCCACTCTCTCATCCTTTCCCGCCTCCATTACTGCAACTCCGTCCTCTCTGGTCTCCCTAGCTGCCGCCTAGCTCCTTTACAACCCATAATGAATAACGCTGCCAGGCTCATCTTCCTTACATGTCGCTCTTCATCTGACATACAAAGCCCTCAACTGCAGTGCTTCCCCTTACATCTCAGACCTGGTCTCCAGAAACTCTCCCTCCGGTCCCCTTGGCTCTGCTCACGATCTACTCTTCTCCACTCGTTAGCTCCTCATATTCCCGTTAACAAGACTTCTCCAGACTGGCTCCCATCTTATAGAACTCTCTGCCTCGCTACACAAGACTCTCCCCTAGTTTTGAAAGCTTCAAGTGCTCCCTAAAGACTCTACTGTTCAGGGATGCATACAACCTACACTAACCTTCCAAACTCCATTGCTATCCCCTTGAATCCCTTAGCATGTAAGCCTATGAGCCCAGCTGTTTGTAGATCACCTTCATAAAAGCCGACTACAACAGTGCAACTCTCGGCAGGGGCCTCTACCCATTTAATCCCTATAAATGTTATCTTGTATACCGCCTATGTATACAAGATAACATTTATAGGGATTATGGCGCTCTACAAATACCCGATAATAAAAATAACAACACATTTATTCAAAATCTAGGAGACACCCCATAAATTTAGAAGTCAGACATTTTCAGCCACAATACAAAAGCATTATTGGTCTTTGAGCTCGCCTGATTATAACTGGACTGGAATGCAATCTATTCAGCATTATATATCACAGGGTAAAATAGCCATGCAAATGTGTAGACAACAAGAAAGAACTATTCTGACAGTATTTTTATATAAATATAGAAAGAGACCATGGATCCTAAAGATTGACTTCTATGCAAGCAGCACTTGCCTTGTTGGATATTACATTTTAAAAAAATAAAAAGGTTGATCATTAATGCACAAGTTAAAATGTATAATTCTGAGCTGAATAATTAGTGCAGTTAAGTTTTGACTATAAAGTCCACGTCTGGTGTATTCAGCAGATTTACTACTAAATAAAAAGCAGAAAAGAAGTCCATCTGGTGCAATCCCTGTGCCAACCCAACAGAAAATACTTGTAGATCAGCCAATTGTCAGAATAGGGTTTTGTTTTTTTTGTTTTTGAAAAACTCCTTTATTGTCCTTTAGAAACTACTAGAATGTTACAGGCACATGTTTCTTGCACATAATCCGTTTGACAAGAATACACAAGAACCCCACAATTTTCTTTTATGATTCAGATAGACTTTCCAATTTAATTCTATTATCAAAATTTTCTTCATTCTCTTGTTATCTATTGCTAAAGGGACAGCACTGCACTACTGACAGGAAGCTGAAAATATCGATCTAGCCAATCACAAGAGACTAATGTGTGCAGGCACAAATTAGCAGCAGCTCCCACTAGTGTAGGATATGTGCGTATTCATTTTTTAACAAGGCATACTAAGAGAACAAAGCAAATTTGAAAATAGAAGTAAATTTAAAAGTGTCTTAAAATGACACGCTCTATATGAAACATGCAAGTTTAATTTTGACTTTCCTATCCCTTTAATAATTTGACAGTATTTTTCTACACTGCTGTGTCCAAATTAAATCTCAAGCCCAAAACTGTTGGAAACGTTAAAAGAAGTTGTTAAGCATCTCTTGCGTTTGTATAAAAAGTGCCCTGTCACATGCTCCATAATGAGAACAAAAAGCAAAATCTATAACCTAGGTTTTCAAAAAGCTGTAAATTGCCTAATTATTTTTTAATGTATTTTTAAAAAAGAAAAAAAAAGAAAAAACTATTTTGTTACATTTATAGTCTTGATCGGATTATGCACTTCTAATTTTGGAACAGTGATCAACAGGCTTTGAAAGGGAAATAGATTAAATTAAAAACTAGTGTACTGCTAATTTAGAATAGTAAACTGGCAAATTCCAGAGATGCCAAACATCTAGCAGAAAACATTGCGTACTGTCATATATGACTGAAGAAAGTTTTAAAAATCTAGTAGTTTGTAGAAACTAGTCATGTATGTGCATAAGTGAGATGTGCACTGCACTCCCATTCCATCATGTATAAACAAGCCATTTAACTGTGTGTATAAGTTGCCCAAATAATCCTTAAAGAGACAATGTACAGTAAAAAAAAATTCCCTTAATGTGTTATCAATGAAATGTATGAGAAACCATTCATTTATGTTTATTTTTGTATATGAAATAGTTTGTTTTATTTGACACGTTAAACCCATTAAAATAGTATGAACTTGCAGGGATATCAGATCTCCTTATTTTATCACTTTAAATACCCACCTTATATTCTCTCTGTCTCTATATCGAAGCCTAATACTGAGGCCCTGATTTGAAAACATCAATATATTTTTTAAAAAAAGGGGGGCTGACCCGCGAAGTGCTGTCGAACAGCGATGTATCTCCTGTAGAAAATAATAGGGATTGCAGCTTCTGTAAAATTCCACCGACATCGCCACTCGTCGGCACTATCAGTGTGGGGGGGGGGGGACTCCTCCGACATCTCCACTGGTCGGCACTATCAGCATGGGGGGGGGGGGGGATTTCGCATATTTGAAGTGTTCCTAACTTCCTACACAGCACAGACACTGTACTCATAAAAACTGTGTAGAAACACTTCGAATAATTACATACCTAACAGTAACTAAACCTACACTACCTGCCTCACACTGGAAAATCTCGCCACTGAAAAGTTGGGGAGGCAAATATGTCTGAAACCCTATACCTTACCTGCTACGCACTACTAGGGATGTATTCTAATTAAAATGCAGGTTACTCATCTGGAACAACTAACACTCTCAGAAATAATACATCATCATTCTAGATCATGTTTTTGCTATTACTAACAAAAAACACAAAAATCTTCCAAATATAACTAACGGAGCTACACTGATACATTTATATATATTTAAAATATAGGCATTTTCTTGTCTAATGCATATAAATTTAAGTATTGTATAGGTTTTTTTATTATTTTAAACATTACTATATCATTTGAAATATATAATTATGTTATACAAGACAATAGCTTATAGTTTTACATAACTGCATATGTTTAACTTTGCACGGTTAAATGCTGTTATGTACAAATCTATACAATATTTTAAATAATATGCATTATACAGGAAAATGCATGTTTAAATACATTGTATATAAATGTAATGCTACTCTAAACTATTAACCTCTTACTCACCCTCACCCCCCAGCGCATCCGAACACTACTAATCCCTAATCTTCCATAACCCATTTAAATACCTAAGCTACCACCACACCCCCCACACACACCGCAAGAAACCCCTAACCTATTAATCCCTTAACCACCAATACCCCCAATCACAAAACTAGCTCCAGCTTGTGGGGCGATGCAACAATTGGAGGAAGCCAGATAATAAAAATGCTTATGCCTAATAGATACAATACTAATGTGCCCATACAAAAAAAGTATGTCTCCAAGATTTTTGACAAATTAGATATGAACTTTTTCTTTTTGGATCAGAAGAGGATAAAAATGTTTAAAAGACCATTAAATACAGAATATTTACATAATCAACACATTTATAATACAAAAACAATGCAAAAGCACTAAGTCTGAAATTCAAATTACTAGATATTTTTCTCACAAATTTCAAAGTTAATTCCATTTTCCTTCCCCCTGTACCATGTGACAGCCGTCAGACAATCACAGCATGCTTCAGAAAGTGTCCATATAAAAATATTGTGCAGTTAGATAATGGAAATGAATTGAAAAGTTTAATATTAACTTTAGTTAACTGACACAAAAGTTCTCCAATTTTTTATCTAAACTAAAAAGGGACATTCTAATGCAAAATAGGACTAGCTGTAATTTTTTTACAGTATGAAACGTTTGCATTACTGACCATAAATAACTCCCACAAAGGAGTTAAAGGGACATGAAACCCAAACACTTTCTATCATGATTTAGATAGAGAAAAAAAATTAAAAAAACTTTTCCAATTAACCTCTATAGTCAAATTTGCTTTGTTCTCTTGTTAAAGAGATATCTAGATAGGTAGCGTGCACATATCTGGAAATTATGCTGCCATCTATTGCTCTTGCAAAACTGCTGCCAAATAGTACTGAAAGCATGTTGCACACTCCTGGGCGAACCTTCCTACTTTTCAACAAATGATAACAAGAAAGCAAAAGAAAAATTGATAAGTTGTTTAAAATTGTATACTCTATCTGAAACATGAATGACAAATTTTGGGTTTTATGTCCCTTTAAACAAGTTAAGTCCCACTTGGTAGCCACAAACATTGCAGCTCCTAAACAGGAGGTGGCTGGTGATGGGGGGCCGTTTGTGGTTGCTAGTCGTGAATGGCTCACTGTCCATGTTCTGTGCCGGTTCCTGAGTGAGACTTTACCTTTGCATTTAACCCCTTTACAGCAGCTAAACAGAGTTATCTATGGTGACTAATAACAAAATGACATGCACTCAATTTTTATGGGATTTCAGTCTAGCCTCATCTAGCCAAGAAACGTTTTTTAATATTCACAAATACCACCTGCACTTGCAATAAGTAGGCAAGCAACTGGTAGCATGTCAGGGTAAGCCTAGAGCGAAACGCCCTAGAGAGGTGCGCTTGTGTAGAGCATAGACGGATCCCAAGGTGAAGGCAGCACTCTTGGTAAAAGCAGGTGTAGTAATTAATCCTGTAGAAGACAGAAAAAGAGGCGACAAATAGAACAATATCGTCTGAGACAACGAGAGCACAGGATAGCAAAGGAGATTCCACCCCCCCCCCCCCAAAAGATCCTACTCACAGGAGCAGCGGCACAACCAGAGTGCCGGACACAGCAGATCGGGACTATACCGAGTCGCTTGACAGACACGCCAGGAATTCATAAGTGTGGTCACAAGAAGTCAGACAGCCCATACAATCAGCAGGAGTACCGGATGTTCCAATGTCAGCGGTCCACCAGAGGGGTGTGAGAAGGGATCGGTCTCGGGTAAATTGGTAGACCGTCCACCCCAAAGGACAAATACAATTGATAAGAACGATAGAGCAAGCGTGTGATAATAAAATAGACTATTTATTAAGAGTCTATTAAAAACCAGCAACGCGTTTCTCAGCTAAAATTCGTCGTTTCATCAGGCTGAAAAATGACCCCCACCTCTTGCTCTATAAAACTACTATGTTATCCAATCAAGGGACAGTAACAACACACACACCCCGCAGGTGCAGTAATAAGCTAGGATGTCTCATCCAATGACAGGTAGAGAACACACATGACACTGCCCATCGATACAGACCTAAACACTCATGTGAACCGCAAAAAGCCATATTAACAATAAGAAAAGATAAATCAGTATCATTATTATAACTGAATAAAAATACATTCAATACAATAAAAAAAATACACATAATGAGGCGATTTGCAGGTCACAATTGGTGAATAAAACAAATATTAAATGATCATCACAAAGATCAAACTATATGACTAATAAGTCACACCCCCCCACAGATACGAAAGCAAGCGGGGATGTCTCGTCCAATCTCAAAATGAATAGCCAACTTACCCAAAGGGGGGGTGCAATCACACCGCCCATCGATACGGACCTTATGCCTCTAAAGATCCACAGATGGCCATATAAACAGTAAAAACAATATGTCATTAACATTGCTAAAATATTGTATGAAATCTACACAGAAATATTTTCTTTGCAATAGATATTACAAATTACACATAGTGAGACAGTATACAGAAACAAATAAAAATCAGATATTAAAAAGATCATATCATAATAGTCTAACCATCCTACAATGGATCATCGAAAGACTCTAAAATCTAAAGTCATGCATTGTACAAAAACAATGATCAATTATATTCATCTAGTAAAGTACCCAAGTAAGTATCACTCGATATTACACCAGAGAGAGACTATTAATCATAGACCCTAGCAGAGAAACAATAGCATGATCAGCAAGTAATCTATAGTGGACACAATTATGTGATATCTAAACTAAAATGTGAAGTATATGGAGGGGGATAAAAAAAATATAGGACATAGATAAATGTCACATAACTGGGAACACCACCACCATCAAAAAGCCCATAAAATAAAAAATATAAAAATATAGCTATAGTGCAACAATAAATTATAATATAGGCAGAGAGAGACCCACAAGACGCATCAAGTCTTGAATTACTGGAATGCAGCTAGGTCTATATTTAGACCCGCAGGATGCAAACTCTTGAGTACATGGATCCAGTAGGTCTCTCTCTGCCTGAGCCTAGACAACCTATTGTATAAGTGAGATCTGGGAACAGATTCAATCAGAACAATAGAAAAACATTTGGTGTCTCCGTTATGTTGAAAATTGCAGTGTCTGGAGAGACTGTTTTTTAAATTATTTTTCATGATGCGTATGTGCTCAGACCATCTGGTACCGAGTCTACTGCAGGTACGACCAATGTACTGTATCCCACAGACACACAATAGCAAATATACAACATAATGCAAGGCACATGATGGAAAAACACAATTTATGTAAGAACTTACCTGATAAATTAATTTCTTTCATATTGGCATGAGTCCATGAGCTAGTGACGTATGGGATATACAATCCTACCAGGAGGGGCAAAGTTTCCCAAACCTCAAAATGCCTACAAATACACCCCTCGCCACACCCACAATTCAGTTTAACGAATAGCCAAAAAGTGGGGTGATAAAGAAAGGAGTAAAAATCATCAACAAAAGGAATTGGAATAATTGTGCTTTATACAAAAAATCATAACCAATAATCAACAGAAGCCAAAACTGAAGAGCTCTGAGAATTGCACAGAGTTCCAAAATATTGATTGGTAATCATGCCTCTTGAGATTTCCAAACCCCTTGTGCTGTCAGAGATCCCCAGACAGCTCCCCAACCTAAAAGACTTGCATCTGATGTGATCACGGTCCAGGTTGGATGAACCAAAGACCCGTAAAACTATACAATGGTGATCTAACCACCAAAGTCAGAGATAGTTGAATATTGGGATTCAAGGATATTAAATGTGATATCCTAGTATAATCCCTGCACCATTAATTCAGCATACAAAACTGGAGAGGTCTCATATGAAAACGAGCAAAGGGAATCGAGTCCGATGCTGCAGTCATGAGACCTAAAACTTCCATGCATATAGCTACTGAAGGAAATAATAGAGACTGAAGGTTCCGACAAGCTGAACCCAATATAAATTGTCTCTTGTCTGTTAGAGACAAAGATATTGACACAATCTATCTGGAAACCTAAAAAAGGTGACCCTTGTCTGAGGAATCAAGGAACTTTTTGATAAAATGATCCTCCAACCATGTCTTTGAAGGAACAATAGAAGTTGAATCCTATGAGATTCTGCAGAGCAAAAAGACTGAGCAAGTACCAAGATATCGTCCAAATAAGGAAACACTGAGAACCTTTGAAAAGATTCCTAGAGCTATCGCTAAGCCAGAAAGGAAGAGCAACAAATTGGTAATGCTTGTCTAAAAAAAGAGAATCTCAGAAAATGAAAATAATCTGAATGAAACAGAATATGAAGATATGCATCCTGTAAATCTATTGTGGGCAAATAATGCCCTTGCTGAACAAAAGGCAGAATAGACCTTATAATCACCATTCTGAAAGATGGTACTCTTACATGACAATTCAAAAGATTTTCTTTCTTTGGGACAATGAATAGTTCTGAATAAAACCCCAGACCCCGTTCCTGAAACGGAACTGGTATGAATACCCCAGATAACTCCAGGTCTGAAACACACTTCAGGAAAGTCTGAGCCTTTACTGGGATTGCTGGAATATGTGACAGAGAAAAAGACTTCACAGGCGGTCTTACTCTGAATCCTATTCTGTACCCCTGAGAAACAATATTCTGAATCTAAGGAGTTTGGACCGAATTGAACCAAACAACTTTTGAAAAATCTTAGTGGGGGCCAAAATAGACTTTAGATTGGGTGCTCTTTTAAACACTACTTTCAGTTTAGTCCCTATTAGACTCCCCAAAATGGGGTCTTTAGTTAGAATGCCCCAATGTTCCGTGATGATTTGTTTTATTAAATTACGGTGACAGTTGAATTGAGTGATAAATAAAGCATGATTCTCATTAATACTAGATTCAGTCTCATTCTTCTTGTTGATTTGAGGAAATAATCATCCCTATTATCAAATGTAGCTCTTCTGTAACTATCTATGACATGAGATGAATAATTCTTCTCATTGAACCTTTCCTTCAGGATCAGGCTTTGAGTTTGATAATCCGCAAGTGTACTACAATTGCGGCGGATACGTTTAAACTGGCCATAAGGCACATTCCGTTTCCACGGATAATATTGGTGACTTGTAAAATCTAGATAGTTGTTACAATCCACTGTCTTAAAATATGTGGTGCTAGTCACCTTCCCATTATCAAATTTTAGTTCAAGGTCCAAAAAGACAACAGTCTCGTGATCTATAGAGCTGGTAAAGACGGGTCCCTTGTCATTATGGTTGAGATGCTCCACAAAATGATTAGCAGAGGCAAGGTCCCCCTTCCAAACAATCATCAATGTACCGCCCATAGAACACCAGGTTCGTCCCGTATGCAGGGTCATAAATGTATAGCTGCTCAAATGACCCCATAAACAAATTGGCATAACTAGGGGTGAACCTGATACCCATGGCGGTACCCTTGATTTGAAGAAAAAAACTTGTCCTGAAACAAAAAATAATTATGCCTAAGGATAAAAGATATGAGCTGTAAAATAAACTCACATTGATTCTCAGGAAGATAAGGATCTTCTTGTAAATATTCAAATACCGCCAAAATACACAAATTATGAGAAATGTTTGAGTACAGTGCCTGTACGTCACAAGTGATCCATAATAGATCAGAGGTAATGGTCAAGGATTCAAATTTCTTAATTAAAAGGGACAATGTACACTAGAATTTTTATTGTTTGGAAAGATAATCCCTTTATTACCCATTCCCTAGTTTTGCATTACCAACACAGCTATATAAATACACTTTTTACCTCTGTGATTACCTTGTATCTAAGCCTCTGCAAACTGCCCCCTTATTTCAGTTCTTTTGACAGACATCCATTTTAGCCAATCAGAGCTTGCTCACTGGAACTCCACGTGCGTGAGCACAGTGTTATCTATATGACAAACGTGAACTAACACCCTCTAGTGGTGAAAAACTGTCAAAATGCCCTGAGAGAAGAGGCGGCCTTCAAGGGCTTAGAAATTAGCATATGAACCTCCTAGGTTTAGCTTTCAAATAAGAATACCAAAAGAACAAAGCAAAATTGGTGATAAAAGTAAAATTGGAAAATTGTTTAAAATTACATCTGAATCATGAAAGTTTATTTTGGACTAGACTGTCCCTTTAAGTCTGAGGAATCCCGGATATAAGAGTCAAGACCTATAACATATTTTTGTAGAAATATGCCTGCTATTATGGGATGATCGGGAGGACAATTAGGGTTTTTATGCATGATAATAGAATGCATGATTCGGTTCATTGGGCACCAAGAAATCTTTTTCTTTTTTATATAATTATACCTTCCCTAAAAGCATAAACCACAAGATCTATCAAAATGGCTTTATATTGGATTGTGGGATCATAATTCAATCGAACATAATATGATGTATTATGAAGTATATTTCTGGCCTCTGAAAGATAATCCTCCAAATTCTGTAAAACCACCCCGCACCCTTGTCGGCTTGCCTAATAACAAGGGACTTGTCATTTTTAAGACTGTCCAAAGCTCTTTTTTCATTGGCATAAAGGTTGTTTTTAATATTCCTAGTATTCTTAGGGATACGATCTAAATCACTTACCAACTGTTTGAATATTTCAATGTGTGCATTGTTATTCAAATGTGGCATAAAGTTGGGTTTATTTCTAAAGTTAGTGTGAATATAATCTTCACATAATTGTTCAGCCAGAGAGTCGGGTTCAAAAACCGGGACTTGTAGCTGATTAAGTCTCATGTTCATTGTGTCCGTTAGGATGGGAACTCTAGTTTTATCCTTGAGTCGTTTTTCGGCAAAGAATTTTTGCATAGATAGTTTTTGAGTGAACCAATTCAAATCCACAAACAAAGAAAACGTGTTATGTTTGTTGGGCTAAACGAAAGTCCCCTTCCCAATATCCTCACCTCATCATCTTAAAACGTGTGATGAAAGGTTAAAAAGAATTATCCATCGCATATCATAGACAGTAGTTACAGAAGAGCTACATTTGATAATAGGGATGATTATTTTCTCAAATCAAACAAGAAGAATGAGATTTAATCTAGTATTAATGAGAATCATGCTTTATTTATCACTCAATTCAACTGTCACCATAATTTAATAAAACAAATCATCACAAAACATTGGGGCATTCTAACTAAAGACCCCATTTTGGGGAGTCTAATAGGGACTACACTGAAAGTAGTGTTTAAAAACAGAATTTATGTTTACCTGATAAATTACTTTCTCCAACGGTGTGTCCGGTCCACGGCGTCATCCTTACTTGTGGGATATTCTCTTCCCCAACAGGAAATGGCAAAGAGCCCAGCAAAGCTGGTCACATGATCCCTCCTAGGCTCCGCCTACCCCAGTCATTCGACCGACGTTAAGGAGGAATATTTGCATAGGAGAAACCATATGGTACCGTGGTGACTGTAGTTAAAGAAAATAAATTATCAGACCTGATTAAAAAAACCAGGGCGGGCCGTGGACCGGACACACCGTTGGAGAAAGTAATTTATCAGGTAAACATAAATTCTGTTTTCTCCAACATAGGTGTGTCCGGTCCACGGCGTCATCCTTACTTGTGGGAACCAATACCAAAGCTTTAGGACACGGATGAAGGGAGGGAGCAAATCAGGTCACCTAAATGGAAGGCACCACGGCTTGCAAAACCTTTCTCCCAAAAATAGCCTCAGAAGAAGCAAAAGTATCAAACTTGTAAAATTTGGTAAAAGTGTGCAGTGAAGACCAAGTCGCTGCCCTACATATCTGATCAACAGAAGCCTCGTTCTTGAAGGCCCATGTGGAAGCCACAGCCCTAGTGGAATGAGCCGTGATTCCTTCGGGAGGCTGCCGTCCGGCAGTCTCGTAAGCCAATCTGATGATGCTTTTAATCCAAAAAGAGAGAGAGGTAGAAGTTGCTTTTTGACCTCTCCTTTTACCAGAATAAACAACAAACAAGGAAGATGTTTGTCTAAAATCCTTTGTAGCATCTAAATAGAATTTTAGAGCGCGAACAACATCCAAATTGTGCAACAAACGTTCCTTCTTTGAAACTGGTTTCGGACACAGAGAAGGTACGATAATCTCCTGGTTAATGTTTTTGTTAGAAACAACTTTTGGAAGAAAACCAGGTTTAGTACGTAAAACCACCTTATCTGCATGGAACACCAGATAAGGAGGAGAACACTGCAGAGCAGATAATTCTGAAACTCTTCTAGCAGAAGAAATTGCAACTAAAAACAAAACTTTCCAAGATAATAACTTAATATCAACGGAATGCAAGGGTTCAAACGGAACCCCCTGAAGAACTGAAAGAACTAAATTGAGACTCCAAGGAGGAGTCAAAGGTTTGTAAACAGGCTTAATTCTAACCAGAGCCTGAACAAAGGCTTGAACATCTGGCACAGCGGCCAGCTTTTTGTGAAGTAACACAGACAAGGCAGAAATCTGTCCCTTCAGGGAACTTGCAGATAATCCTTTTTCCAATCCTTCTTGAAGGAAGGATAGAATCCTAGGAATCTTAACCTTGTCCCAAGGGAATCCTTTAGATTCACACCAACAGATATATTTTTTCCAAATTTTGTGGTAAATCTTTCTAGTTACAGGCTTTCTGGCCTGAACAAGAGTATCGATAACAGAATCTGAGAATCCTCGCTTCGATAAGATCAAGCGTTCAATCTCCAAGCAGTCAGCTGGAGTGAAACCAGATTCGGATGTTCGAACGGACCCTGAACAAGAAGGTCTCGTCTCAAAGGTAGCTTCCAAGGAGGAGCCGATGACATATTCACCAGATCTGCGTACCAAGTCCTGCGTGGCCACGCAGGAGCTATCAAGATCACCGACGCCCTCTCCTGATTGATCCTGGCTACCAGCCTGGGGATGAGAGGAAACGGAGGGAACACATAAGCTAGTTTGAAGGTCCAAGGTGCTACTAGTGCATCCACTAGAGCCGCCTTGGGATCCCTGGATCTGGACCCGTAGCAAGGAACTTTGAAGTTCTGACGAGAGGCCATCAGATCCATGTCTGGAATGCCCCACCGCTGAGTGACTTGGGCAAAGATTTCCGGATGGAGTTCCCACTCCCCCGGATGCAATGTCTGACGACTCAGAAAATCCGCTTCCCAATTTTCCACTCCTGGGATGTGGATAGCAGACAGGTGGCAGGAGTGAGACTCCGCCCATAGAATGATTTTGGTCACTTCTTCCATCGCCAGGGAACTCCTTGTTCCCCCCTGATGGTTGATGTACGCAACAGTTGTCATGTTGTCTGATTGAAACCGTATGAACTTGGCCCTCGCTAGCTGAGGCCAAGCCTTGAGAGCATTGAATATCGCTCTCAGTTCCAGAATATTTATCGGTAGAAGAGATTCTTCCCGAGACCAAAGACCCTGAGCTTTCAGGGATCCCCAGACCGCGCCCCAGCCCATCAGACTGGCGTCGGTCGTGACAATGACCCACTCTGGTCTGCGGAATGTCATCCCTCGTGGACAGGTTGTCCAGGGACAGCCACCAACGGAGTGAGTCTCTGGTCCTCTGATTTACTTGTATCTTCGGAGACAAGTCTGTATAGTCCCCATTCCACTGACTGAGCATGCACAGTTGTAATGGTCTTAGATGAATGCGTGCAAAAGGAACTATGTCCATTGCCGCTACCATCAACCCGATCACTTCCATGCACTGAGCTATGGAAGGAAGAGGAACGGAATGGAGTATCCGACAAGAGTCTAGAAGTTTTGTTTTTCTGGCCTCTGTCAGAAAAATCCTCATTTCTAAGGAGTCTATTATTGTTCCCAAGAAGGGAACCCTTGTTGACGGAGATAGAGAACTCTTTTCCACGTTCACTTTCCATCCGTGAGATCTGAGAAAGGCCAGGACAATGTCCGTGTGGGCCTTTGCTTGAGGAAGGGACGACGCTTGAATCAGAATGTCGTCCAAGTAAGGTACTACAGCAATGCCCCTTGGTCTTAGCACAGCTAGAAGGGACCCTAGTACCTTTGTGAAAATCCTTGGAGCAGTGGCTAATCCGAAAGGAAGCGCCACGAACTGGTAATGTTTGTCCAGGAATGCGAACCTCAGGAACCGATGATGTTCCTTGTGGATAGGAATATGTAGATACGCATCCTTTAAATCCACCGTGGTCATGAATTGACCTTCCTGGATGGAAGGAAGAATAGTTCGAATGGTTTCCATCTTGAACGATGGAACCTTGAGAAACTTGTTTAAGATCTTGAGATCTAAGATTGGTCTGAACGTTCCCTCTTTTTTGGGAACTATAAACAGATTGGAGTAGAACCCCATCCCTTGTTCTCTTAATGGAACGGGATGAATCACTCCCATTTTTAACAGGTCTTCTACACAATGTAAGAATGCCTGTCTTTTTATGTGGTCTGAAGACAACTGAGACCTGTGGAACCTCCCCCTTGGGGGAAGTCCCTTGAATTCCAGAAGATAACCTTGGGAGACTATTTCTAGCGCCCAAGGATCCAGAACATCTCTTGCCCAAGCCTGAGCGAAGAGAGAGAGTCTGCCCCCCACCAGATCCGGTCCCGGATCGGGGGCCAACATTTCATGCTGTCTTGGTAGCAGTGGCAGGTTTCTTGGCCTGCTTTCCCTTGTTCCAGCCTTGCATTGGTCTCCAAGCTGGCTTGGCTTGAGAAGTATTACCCTCTTGCTTAGAGGACGTAGCACTTTGGGCTGGTCCGTTTCTACGAAAGGGACGAAAATTAGGTTTACTTTTTGCCTTGAAAGGCCGATCCTGAGGAAGGGCGTGGCCCTTACCCCCAGTGATATCCGAGATAATCTCTTTCAAGTCAGGGCCAAACAGCGTTTTCCCCTTGAAAGGAATGTTAAGTAGCTTGTTCTTGGAAGACGCATCAGCCGACCAAGATTTCAACCAAAGCGCTCTGCGCGCCACAATAGCAAACCCAGAATTCTTAGCCGCTAACCTAGCCAATTGCAAAGTGGCGTCTAGGGTGAAAGAATTAGCCAATTTGAGAGCATTGATTCTGTCCATAATCTCCTCATAAGGAGGAGAATCACTGTCGACCGCCTTTATCAGCTCATCGAACCAGAAACATGCGGCTGTAGCGACAGGGACAATGCATGAAATTGGTTGTAGAAGGTAACCCTGCTGAACAAACATCTTTTTAAGCAAACCTTCTAATTTTTTATCCATAGGATCTTTGAAAGCACAACTATCCTCTATGGGTATAGTGGTGCGTTTGTTTAAAGTGGAAACCGCTCCCTCGACCTTGGGGACTGTCTGCCATAAGTCCTTTCTGGGGTCGACCATAGGAAACAATTTTTTAAATATGGGGGGAGGGACGAAAGGAATACCGGGCCTTTCCCATTCTTTATTAACAATGTCCGCCACCCGCTTGGGTATAGGAAAAGCTTCTGGGAGCCCCGGCACCTCTAGGAACTTGTCCATTTTACATAGTTTCTCTGGGATGACCAACTTGTCACAATCATCCAGAGTGGATAATACCTCCTTAAGCAGAATGCGGAGATGTTCCAACTTAAATTTAAATGCAATCACATCAGGTTCAGCTTGTTGAGAAATGTTCCCTGAATCAGTAATTTCTCCCTCAGACAAAACCTCCCTGGCCCCATCAGACTGAGTTAGGGGCCCTTCAGAAATATTAATATCAGCGTCGTCATGCTCTTCAGTATCTAAAACAGAGCAGTCGCGCTTACGCTGATAAGTGTTCATTTTGGCTAAAATGTTTTTGACAGAATTATCCATTACAGCCGTTAATTGTTGCATAGTAAGGAGTATTGGCGCGCTAGATGTACTAGGGGCCTCCTGAGTGGGCAAGACTCGTGTAGACGAAGGAGGGAATGATGCAGTACCATGCTTACTCCCCTCACTTGAGGAATCATCTTGGGCATCATTGTCATTGTCACATAAATCACATTTATTTAAATGAATAGGAATTCTGGCTTCCCCACATTCAGAACACAGTCTATCTGGTAGTTCAGACATGTTAAACAGGCATAAACTTGATAACAAGTACAAAAAACGTTTTAAAATAAAACCGTTACTGTCACTTTAAATTTTAAACTGAACACACTTTATTACTGCAAATGCGAAAAAACATGAAGGAATTGTTCAAAATTTACCAAATTTTCACCACAGTGTCTTAAAGCCTTAAAAGTATTGCACACCAAATTTGGAAGCTTTAACCCTTAAAATAACGGAACCGGAGCCGTTTTGAACTTTAACCCCTTTACAGTCCCTGGTATCTGCTTTGCTGAGACCCAACCAAGCCCCAAGGGGAATACGATACCAAATGACGCCTTCAGAAAGTCTTTTCTAAGTATCAGAGCTCCTCTCACATGCGACTGCATGCCATGCCTCTCAAAAACAAGTGCGCAACACCGGCGCGAAAATGAGGCTCTGCCTATGCTTTGGGAAAGCCCCTAAAGAATAAGGTGTCTAAAACAGTGCCTGCCGATATTATTATATCAAAATACCCAGATAAAATGATTCCTCAAGGCTAAATATGTGTTAATAATCAATCGATTTAGCCCAAAAAAAGTCTACAGTCTTAATAAGCCCTTTTTGAAGCCCTTATTTACAATCGTAATAAACATGGCTTACCGGATCCCAGAGGGAAAATGACAGCTTCCAGCATTACATCGTCTTGTTAGAATGTGTCATACCTCAAGCAGCAAGAGACTGCTCACTGTTCCCCCAACTGAAGTTAATTGCTCTCAACAGTCCTGTGTGGAACAGCCATGGATTTTAGTGACGGTTGCTAAAATCATTTTCCTCATACAAACAGAAATCTTCATCTCTTTTCTGTTTCTGAGTAAATAGTACATACCAGCACTATTTCAAAATAACAAACTCTTGATTGAATAATAAAAACTACAGTTAAACACTAAAAAACTCTAAGCCATCTCCGTGGAGATGTTGCCTGTACAACGGCAAAGAGAATGACTGGGGTAGGCGGAGCCTAGGAGGGATCATGTGACCAGCTTTGCTGGGCTCTTTGCCATTTCCTGTTGGGGAAGAGAATATCCCACAAGTAAGGATGACGCCGTGGACCGGACACACCTATGTTGGAGAAAGAGCACCCAATCTGAAGACTATTTTGGCCCCCAGTAAGATAGTGAAACACAGAAGGACTAAGAGTCCCACTACCACTGGGTCATGAGTGTTACCTTTGGGGTCTTTTATATGTGGGGTTAGCAGATGCAAGCTGTGTGTCTGTATTGCACACAAGCAAGAGACATTTAAATCCAATTTGACTGGACGACAATTTTCCATCATTGGTCACGTCTTGTGCCTCGCATTATGTTCTATATTTGCTATTGTGTGTCTGTGGGATACAGTACGTTGGTTGTAGCTGCAGGAGACTCAGTACCAAATGGTCTGAGCACATACGCAACATGAAAAATAATTTAAAAAAACAGACAGACACTGCAATTTTCAACATAATGGAGACACCAATTGTTTTTCTATTGTTCCGATTTAATCTGTTCCCAGATCTCACTTATACAATAGGTTGCCTAGGCTCAGGCAGAGAGAGACCTACTGGATACATGTACTCACGAGTTTGCATCCTGCGGGTCTGAATTTGAATATAGACCTAGCTGCATTCCAGTAATTCCGGACTTGATGTGTCTTGAGGGTCTCTCTCTGCCTATATTATAAATTTATTGTTGCACTATATCTATATTTTTATATTTTTTATTTTATGGGCTTTTTGATGGAGTTGTTGTTCCCAGTTATGTGACGTTTATCTATGTCCTATATATTTTATCCCCCTCCATATACTTCACATTTTAGTTTAGATATCACATAATTGTGTCCACTATAGATTACTTGCTGATCATGCTATTGTTTCTCTGATAGGGTCTATGATTAATAGACTCTCTCTGGTGTAATATTGAGTGATACTTACTTGGGTACTTACTAGATGAATATAATTGATCATTGTTTTTGTACAATGCATGACTTTAGATTTTAGAGTCTTTCGATGACCCATTGTAGGGTGGTTCAACTATTATGATTATGTTCTTTTAAGATATGATTTTTATTCATTTGTTTCTTTTGTATCTGTGGGGGGGGTGTTATTACTGTCCCTCGATTAGCCACCTTATTAGTCATATAGTTTGATGTTTGTGATGATGTTCATTTAATATTTGTTTTATTCACCAATTGTGACCTGCGAACAGCCTCATTATGTGTATTTTTTTTTGTATTGAATGTATTTTATTCTGCTATAATAATAACAATACTGATTTATCTTTTCTTATTGTTAATATGGCCGTTTGTGGTTCACATGAGTGTTTAGATTCGTATCGATTGGCAGTGTCATGTGTGTTCTCTACCTGTCATTGGATGAGACATCCTAGCTTGTTACTGCACCTGCGGGGGGGGGGGGGGTTGTTACTGTCCCTTGATTGGATAACATACTAGTTTTATAGAGCAAGAGGTGTGAGTTATTTTTACAGCCTGATGAAACGGCTATTTTTAGCTGAGAAACGCGTTGCTGGTTTTCAATAGACTTAATAAATAGTCTTTTTTATTATCACACGCTTGCTCTATCTTTCTTATCAATCTTATTTGTCCGTTGGGGTGGACGGTCTATCAATTTACCCGAGACCGATCCCTCCTCACCCCTCTCTGGCGGACCGCTGACATCTCGTGACCACACTTGTGACATCCTCGAGTGTCTGCCGGGCTACTCTGTATAGTCCCGATCTGCTGTGTCTGGCCCTCCGGTTGTGCTGCTGCTCCTGCGAGTAGGATCTTTTAGGGGTTGGGTGGGGGGGGATCTTCTTTGATGTCCTGTGCTCTCATTGTCTCAAACGATAATGTTCTATTAAGCAACTGGTAGCATACATTTTTCCTATTTTTTTTTGTAAAAATATCTCTAGGTATGACTTTCCTCTATTGCTAAAAAATAAAATCAACCTTGCTCATAAGTGTTACAGATTTTTGCTTACCATTGTATAAGTCAAAGCCCTAACAGTAGAGAAAAGCCAGGACTTGCATATAAGAGGACTGCAATAAAAATGTATTTAGGCATTAGAGAAGAGATTCTGACTTCCTTATGCATGGGTGGGGGGGGGGGGCACAGAAGCTATAAAGTCTGCATAAAAAGTACGGCATAAAACAAGCAAATAATATATTTTCAAAAAAAGTGTCCAGTGGCACAGGGCCAGGTTTAGCCAAGGTTGCACAGTGCCCTGTTTTCTCCAGAGGGCTCCTTGATTCCCACTCACCAGGAGACCCTAAACACATTTTCAGTTATGCTTTTTCCTGGGGCCACAAAAACACAAATTCTTGTTTCTGCTCTCTTTCTGCAGGGGTGGGGGTTGGAACAAAAACTACTGCAGAAGGTCATAAGTGACAAATGAGCCACCAGTTGAACCCCCTTGCATTTGAGCATGCTTTTTATTAACTTCAGACCTAAGATGAGTGGCAATGCACATACATACCTTCCAACTGTGACTATTTGCGCGGGACAGTCACAAATCTGCTGTCTGTCCCGCTGAGATAGCCACCAGTCAAGAATTGCCACTCCTCTGCCTGCTGCGACACCCAGTACCGTTTTAGCCATTCCATCACTATCATTGCCTGCCCGAGTACTCATACTGATGTCACATCACAGTCACCACTGCAGACTGCCTATCACACAGCCGACTTCACCTCTAGATTCATGCTTAACCATGCGCATCCTTTTGGAAAAAAGAAACGGCAACTGGGACTCAGTTCTGTGGTTAAAAGCCATCAGGGTGGAAAACAATGCTTCTAAAGTTATTACTGTTTCTCTGCGGCATACGCACATATCCTGTGAGGTGCCGTACACCAGTATTTAAGCACCATACCTTCTCACAGGGTCAGCAGTAGCTTGTATGACACAAATAACATTTTCAGAAGAAATACACACAACAGCCACTTCTCTCAGCAGGCATATAATTTGAATATTGGTACATGGGCCCTCATAGGATATATGCATGTGCCACTGAAAAACAGTAATAACTTATTAGAAGCATTTTTGAATGCACCCATGCAGAATTAATGTTTGACCGTTTTATCCCTTTAAAGGGTACACATTGATCCAGTTGGGCAGCGCACACACACGCCTAGATTTAGAGTTCTGCGGTAGCCGTCAAAAGCAGCGTTAAGGGCTCCCAACGCTGCTTTTTACCGCCCGCTGGTATTTAGAGTCAGCCAGGAAAGGGTCTAACGCTCACTTCCAAGCCGCGACTTTTCCATACCGCAGATCCCCTTACGTCAATTGCGTATCCTCTCTTTTCAATGGGATCTTCCCAACGCCAGTATTTAGAGTCTTGGCTGAAGTGAGCATTAGACCCTCTACCGACAAGACTACAGCCGCAGAAAAAAAGTCAGTGGTTAAAGGGACATTAAAGCCAATTTTTTTCTTTCATGATTTAGAAAGAGCATGTCATTTTAAACAACTTTCTAATTTACTTCTATTATCTAATTTGATTCATTCTCTTGATATCACTTGCTGAAAAGCATATCTAGATTGGCTCACACATGTGCATTGCTATTTCTTCAACAAAGGATATCTAAAGAATTGAGCAAATTAGATAATAGAAGTAAATTTGAAAATTGTTTAAAACTACATGCTATATCGGATTCACAAAAGAAAAAATTTGGGTTCAGTGTCCATTTAAGAGCTTTCTGGGCTAACGCCGGTTCATAAAGCTCTTAACTACTGTGCTCTAAAGTACACCAACACCCATAAACTACCTATGTACCCCTAAACCGAGGCCCCCCCCACATCGCCGCCACTATAATAATTTTTTTTAACCCCTTATCTGCCGACCGCACATAGCCGCCACCTACATTATACCTATGTACCCCTAATATGCTGCCCCTAACATCGCCAACACCTACATAATATTTATTAACCCCTAATCTGCCCCCCCCCCCCCCAACGTCGCCGCTACCTTACCTACACTTATTAACCCCTAATCTGCCGACCGGAGCTCGCCGCACTCTAATAAATGTATTAACCCCTAAACCGCCGCACTCCCGCCTCGCAAACCCTATAATAGTATTAACCCCTAAACTGCCCTCCCTAACATCGCCGCCACCTAACTTCAAGTATTAACCCCTAATCTGCCGACCGGACCTCCCCGCTACTCTAATAAATGTATTAACCCCTAAAGCTAAGTCTAACCCTAACACCCCCCTAAGTTAAATATTATTTTATTCTAACAAAATAAATTAACTCTTATTAAATAAAGTATTCCTATTTAAAACTAAATACTTACCTGTAAAATAAACCCTAATATAGCTACAATATAACGAATAATTATATTGTAGCTATTTTAGGATTTATATTTATTTTACAGGCAACTTTGTATTTATTTTAACTAGGTACAATAGCTATTAAATAGTTCATTACTAATTAATAGCTACCTAGTTAAAATAATTACAAAAATAACTGTAAAATAAATCCTAACCTAAGTTACAATTAAACCTAACACTACACTATCAATAAATTAATTAAATAAATTAACTACAATTACATACAATTAAATAAACTAAATTACAAAAAAATAAAAAAAGATTACAAGAATTTTAAGCTAATTACACCTACTCTAAGCCCCCTAATAAAATAACAAAGCCCCCCAAAATAAAAAAAATTCCCTACCCTAAACTAAATTAAAAAAGTTAACAGCTCTATTACCTTACCAGCCCTTAAAAGGGCTTTTTGCAGGGCATGCCCCAAAGAAATCAGCTCTTTTGCCTGTAAAAAAAAAACACAATACCACCCCCAACATTACAATCCACCACCCACATACCCCTACTCTAACCCAAACCCCCCTTAAGCACTACCAACCTGAAGATCTCCCTACCTTGAGCCGTGTTCACCCAGCCGGGCACCGATGGACCAAAAGAAGACATCCGGAGCGGCAGAAGTCTTCATCCTTTCTGGCTAGAAGAGGACATCCAGACATCTTCATCCAAGCGGCATCTTCTATCTTCATCCATCCGACAAGGAGCGGCTCCATCTTCAAGACCTCCGGCGCGGAACATCCTTCTTCAATGACGACTACCCGACGAATGAAGGTTCCTTTAAGTGACGTCATCCAAGATGGCGTCCCTCGAATTCCGATTGGCTGATAGGATTCTATCAGCCAATCGTAATTAAGGTAGGATTCAAGTTCAATCGGATTGGCTGATCCATTTAGCCAATCAGATTGAGCTTGCATTCTATTGGCTGTTCAGATCGGTTTAGGGGTTAATACATTTATTAGAGTGCGGCGAGGTCCGGTCAGCAGATTAGGGGTTAATAAGTGTAGGTAAGGTAGCGGTGACGTGGGGGGGGGCAGATTAGGGGTTAATAAATATTATGTAGGTGTCGGCGAGGTTAGGGGCAGCAGATTAGGGGTTCATAGGGATAATGTAGGTTGCGGCGGTGTCCGGAGCAGCAGATTAGGGGTTAATAGTGTAATGCAGGGGTCAGTGATAGCGGGGGCAGCAGATTAGGGGTTAATAAGTGTAAGGTTAGGGGTGTTTAGACTCGGGGTACATGTTAGGGTGTTAGGTGCAGACTTAGAAACTGTTTCCCCATAGGAAACAATGGGGCTGCGTTAGGAGCTTAACGCTGCTTTTTTGCAAAGGGAATTGTGTACGAGCACGTTTTTCCAGCTAGCCGCTACCATAAGCAACGCTGGTATTGAGAGTTGAAGTGGCGGTAAATATGCCTGTATGCTCCCTTTTTGGAGCCTAACGCAGCCCTTCAGAGAACTCTAAATACCAGCGTTGTTTAGAAGCAGCGCTATAAAAAAAACATGCGTAGCTAACGCACTCATTTGGCCGCAAAACTCTAAATCTAGGTGACAGTTACAGACAGACAAGGACCTAGCAATTAAAGGGTGCACATTGATCCTGTGCCACGTCAGGCCATTCTGCAGTGTTCATTTCTGTGTGCAGCACTGCACAGAATTAAAGTAGGTCCTCACGGTGTCTATAGTTGAAGGCAGAGAAGCTGAGGATCAATGCACACTCTTTAATTGCTGGGTTTCTATAGCAGTGTGCAGAAAAGCACAGGATCAATTTGCACGCTTTTATTGGCGGGTCTTTGTGATGTCTATAGCTGCATGGAAACCGGGTACTGCAAAGTTCCTCATATACACCATTTAAATGCAGGGTTTCAGCCACTTCATTTATGTGCTTCTGCATCAGTGTAGCAATACCTCTGTATTTTCATAAAAATTTCTATAGTGTGCATTTATAGTTGCTGCATCCCTGATTTTACCAGCTGCAGTGTATTACATTTACACTATAGGTCAGGGCACATTTTGTTTTTTTCAAATAACTTTACTCAGAAAAACAACCACTTTTAATACATGTGTATTTGATCTTTACCTTCTCTCTATATGTATATGTACATAAACAGGTTCAGCCCATTTGAATAGGTGTGTGCTACACAGCTCCTTCAATTTGAAATATGTGCCTTTAATGCTCAGCTGCACTTATCTTAAAAAAGCAGCATTATCCATTTTATGCAGGATACTTTTAAACAAACTTTTTTTCTCTCTCTTAGTTCAACGTCACAGGATCATGTACACCAATATATGTCCCTCTTTGGAATTTAGAAAGGTTGGGATGTATGCACATATAACACCCCTGATTGGCTCAGAGGCCATGTTCAGAGCCAGGCCAGTAGTGCATTGCTGCTTCAGAGCCGAGTTTTACCCTTTCACTGGGTTAACACAGAGGTATAGGTAAGCAAAGGACCAATAAGAACATTCATTAGAAGATTTTGATAGTGCAGCTTAAACTCCCTTAAAAGGGACACTCAAGTGAAAATTAATCTTTCATGATTCATTTAGAGCAGCAATTTTAAACAACTTTCCAATTTACTTCCATTTACAAAATGTGCAGTCTTTTTATATTTACATTTTGAGCCACCAGCTCCTACTGAGCATGTGCAAGAATTCACAGAATATACGTATACGCATTTGTGATTGGCTGATGGCTGTCACATGATACAGGAAGAGAAGAAATAGCTATAACTTCATTTGAAGTTCAGACTAAGTGCTATTGCATTGTCTTGTTTTCATGCATTTGTTGATTATGCTAATCTACTGAACTTACTGGTCCTTTAAATTAAAACAAATGTACTCCGATAGCCACCTGCCTGTAAAATTCCTCAGAATCAGAGCAAGCAGCCATAAAGTAGTACAATCAAAACCAGATGAAAGCCCTGCCATTTAATTACAGAAGAGAGAAGAATTCCGGCACATTCAATACAAAATTATTTGGATGAAATGAACAGGAATGAGTCACTGAACTATTATTATAGTAATAAGTGATGCAGAAACGTCTGTGCGTTCTACTCCTTCACATTCATTACCAATAATGCCTGTTATTTGCCTTTATTACACTAATAATTATTCCAAAAAGGATTTAATGTAGGTGTGAAATCACGAGCAAGCCTGTTAAATTAATACCGGCCCTCAACAGTTTGTTGCCAAGCGTATTTAAGCCCAAGTAATGCAAGATATGCAACTATCTGGATAGCAACCAAAAGATGCATTACTGTAGGAAGACATTTGTAAATGTCAGAACATGACAGCTTTCTATCTCAAATTATACAAGAAAATATAAAATCTGGGTTTAATTAAAATAAACTCCTCTTTCCTTTGAATTAATTGGTACTTGGGGACTTTAGTTTGAGTTTAAAGGCTTGATACATTTCTTCACACACACAGACACACAAATAGCAGACAAAATATATACAAAACATGGCAAAAAAACATTAAAATAAACTGGGTGCATTCTCAAGTGCAGGAAAGCAAATTTAATTAAAAAGTCAGCAAGAGGGGGGGTGGAGCCAACTTCCAAATCGGCAGGACGTGTCTTCATGAAGCTCCTGATCTCAAATTTGTTTTATTATGTGCTTTATTATATTTACTCAGCTATCTACATTCATTCAGAGGAATACATTTATAACTTAATTCTAGCTAGATTATAGAGCTGATTTTTGACAGTAATCCTGGCCTGTGCTCTTTGGAAAGCCACGCGGCCGTGTTAGTGGCTAGAGATTTGAACCACATTCAGCTCACCGCGTGTCTGGGGCTACTGCATGTATCCCCCCCCCCAGACTCTGGGTTACAAGGTAGTTTTCAACTACCACATTGGAGACTTTGTTACTTTAATAAGTGGGAACCATCTACCCTGAACTCCAGTGTTAACACTTTTCAGCGGGCTAGTCATTGGCCAGGAGATGGAGGCTCTGTTTAGATGGGAAGGCGAGGTGAAGCAGTTACTTGATCATCAATTTGAAAACCTAAAACAGGAGCTATTCAGATTACTAATGCATCCAGGATCTACACATATTGTCCGGTCAGTTAAAATGAACGACTCGTACCAAGACCATTCTACTAATTCTATACCAATGGTGACAACACACCAAAGAACAGACTTCACATTAATGAATGCCCAGGCGATCAAACAAAAATCTGATGCCGATCGAGGACCTCTTACACATCGCAGCAGCACCGCATTGAAGCCTGTGCCTTACAACAGAGTTGTGCACGCTCTCAAGCGCAACTACAGCCATTTTGTGACTCACAGTAACAAGAGGCAGACAGAGGACCCGACTGAAACCCCGGTCTCGGTCTTACCCTGTCTACAGATGGTGGCCAGACCTGCTTCCCGGAATTTCCTTCTTCTGAGCACCAACAAGGTGGATGACATGGGACACTGCGGTGTGTGTCTGGGACTCAGAGAAGTATGTGCACAAAGCCCTTGCTGTTTCTGACAGTCAACGATACCACAAGGAGCTCCAGCATCCAGCTAGTACACACCTAATTCTAAGGGCTAAATTTAATCAACCCTGAGGCGTACAGGGGCGCGTATACGCGCCCCTGTACGCCTCAACTCGCCTGTGGCGGGGCGCAATTACCCGCAGGTAATTAACATTGCACACGAGTGCAATTTTGCGCTCGCGTGCAATCCCACCCCCTGCCCGCGCACAGCCAATCACGCGCGGGCAGGAGCTGTCAATCTCCTCGGTCGGACTCGACCGAGGAGATTGAATTTCGCCAGAATAGATGTGGCGAAGATGTTAGGGAAGCAGCGGTCTGGTGACCGCTGCTTGATAAATCGCGGCGAGCAAGTTCTTGTGAGAACTTGCTGCCGCAGGGGCTTGATAAATCTAGCCCTAAGACTGGGATAAATAATGTCTCTTAATCAGAAGCGACGGTTCCCCTCTCCTACATCTGATACCGGGGACATAATCAACAGAGAACACTTACAAAATCCATCTCAGAAACTGTTGCTTTCTACACTCAGAGGCCCACGCCTTGACGAAAGATCTTTAAGATAAGTGGTTTCTAGTATCTCTTGGATTTGATCTTACATGAGCGTTTATACTACCATGATCACTCTCAGTTTGAAACTTGGTGGGAATGTCTCCAGACATTTAGTATGTATGTATGTATGTATGTATGTATGTATGTATGTATGTATGTATGTATGTATATATATATATATATATTTTTATTTTTTTTTTTATTTATTTTTTTTATTTTACACTTCTAGTTTAAACAGACTTTTTGCTTTTTTTTCACCCACATGTCTTGTGCTATACTGTTTTGAGCTATTTGGCAACCATAGATAGTAATTGTGTTCAATGTTGTTTCCTGGGGCCAAGTCAAATGTATACCGTTTGATAGATACACCTTGTTATAACAAGATATTGGGATCAGATTGTAATCAGCCATTTACATGGGTTTTTCATTTACTTCAGTAATCATACTTTAATAATGTGTGTATAAGTATGTCTCTATGTATGCATAATAGTATTAGTCCCCTATGTCTGTGCAAGTAATTGCATAACCTATTATGAACAAGTCCATCAATATTCAAATATTACAGTACTAACCTATAACAGACAGTATGTATAAAGTTTTAACATCACACAACCCCTAGCTATAGAGACCTTTACACAATCCTTTGAGAAATGCACCTTATCTCACTAATAGGCAGAACTACATCATTTTAACCCATATTCACTGATTGGACTCAGTTTATGTTCCCATTTAGAACCTCATTTGTATTTTTCCATGTATGCCTCACTGCCGTTAGGACGTTCGGGGCGATTTAAACTGACCCCCTAAAACGGTCATACATATTGTACAACACATGGATGTGTATGGGAACTCTGATTATCTTATATAGCAGGCACGGTTTTTTAAAGAGTCACTATAACTCAACCTTTCCTGGTGGTGCGCTGGCTGTGGCCTGGTCAGCGTATCCTCATACTAGCCTAGTGACTGCCAATTTTAATACACACAGGCACTAGCCTTCTTGTGTGAATGTCCATTACATTCTGGTTTCCCCCAGTGCTCTCTAAAAATGTCCATCTGTGAGATATGAGAAGATCTGTATATTAGTGTAACCTCATCAATAACTGTTTATTTGTAGGTTTTGGTTGTATACCTAAAAGTATATATTATTGTGTTTGCCTCCTTTGTTTTCATGGCAGTGTTTATTATGTATGGTTTTCTTTTGAATCTGTGATTAAAAGGATGTACCCTGTAACTGTACAATGCTGTAATTATTTACTATGTATGCCAAAAACTTTGCCTCAATTAAAAAAAAAAAATTAAAAAAAGTCAGCAAGAAAGGCTGGAGGTAAAGACTTAAAGGGAAACCAATAACTTGTTATGTACTTCATTCTAATCATGGGTGCTGCCATTATGGAACCTAAGATACACCGCAGGTATCTGAAGAAGAGTTGCTGCACATGTGCAAACAGGTAAGCACTGGAATGTAGTGAAAGATAGATTCCAACATTGCGGCGCCTAGGACTAGGAGGGAGGCAGGGAATAACCACAGTACTATATTTATAAAAATGTATTTAGTGTTTAATGCCACTTTAATTATTGGAGGGGTTGTGAATGGACACTTGGGCTTGTCAAATCTTTTAGCCAATAGCAATAACTAATTCTCCATATCTGTGGCTATTTTTATGTGAGTGGCAACTAGTTCTTGTTGCCGTGCATATTGTATTAGGTGAATTTTGTTCCCAACTTGCTCTGTGGTAGCTGCCTGTTTCACTGGAGGTGCTTTGTGAAATGTACATGGGTTTATCTAAAACTGCTACGCCCTATGCTGTAGTGGGGGCTTTACTCTTAAAATAAGAGGAAAACGCACATCTTTCAAGTCCCTAATAATAAGCATGGTAATGTCCGCAAGGATTAGGGGCTATGCTGTGTCCATGCCAATCTCTTTAGTAAGAGTAATGGTGGCTTATTAGCAGTTAGAAAGCGGCAAGGTTGTCTTTGCTTTATTTCTAAAATTATTGCTACCCCTTCATAGAATGCCAGGGCTGGTTACTCTGCTCTTTCTTTTTCTTCAGGTCCCTGATAGAGAGTGGAGTGTCTATCACACCTAAGAAGCTGTTCCTGCCCTGTAGCTGGATCCACAGGTAAGTGCCTTAACCTCCAAAGTGCTGTCCTTCAGTCTTTAGAAGGCAAATTCCTCTTTTGGATCATCATCTGGGACATGTAATCTCCTTAGGGGGTTATCAGTGGGGCAGTTTGGCAGGCACTGACGTGTGTGGAACTTAAGGGGTTAAGTTTTCCCCTTTCATAGAGAGACTGGCTGAAGGGTATTATTTAAGGGATCAGAAGGAGGGTCTAGGACCTTTATTTGACTTCCAGTGCTATTTTGACTAAAAGAAAGGGTTTCAATGCATACTGGTTACTTTGTACTTTATCGGAGAGACAAAAATGCGCGCCTTTGGTTCAGGAAGGTTAGTTCATGAATACTATAGACCTGAAGGATGCATATTTACACGTTCCCATTCACAGGGATTATCACCAGTTTCTAAGGTTTGCTTTTCTAGACAATCATTACCAGTTTGTTGCACTTATGTTTGGTCTTGCCACTGCTCCCAGAATATTCACAAAGGTTCTGGGAGCTCTTTTGGCAGTGATCAGATCCCAGGGAATTGCTGTGGCGCCTTATCTAGACGACATTTTGGTCGAGGCGTCGTCTTTTCAACTAGCAAAATCTCATACAGAGATGTTTTTTTCTACGTTCCCACGGGTGGAAAGTGAATCTGGAAGAGAGTTCTCTAGTTCCAACTACAAGAGTGTGTTTCCTAGGGACAATCACAGAGTCCCTGCCCATGAAGATTTTCCTGACAGACATCAGAAAATCCAAACTTCTTGCTTTTCTCTCCAGTCTGCAGTCGCTCAATGCATGGAGGTGATTGGTCTGATGGTGGCTTACATGGACATCATTCCTTTTGCTCGGTTACATCTGCGAACACTGCAGCTTTGCATGCTCAGTCAATGGAACGGAGACCATTCAGATTTATCCGAGAGGACCCCCTAACAAGAAACTCTCTCGTGGTGGATTTCACAGGAACATTTGTCTTGGGGCACTTGCTTCCTGAGACCTTCCTAGGTGATTGTGACTATGGATGCCAGCCTGTAAGGGGAGCTGTTTGGGGTTCACTAAAAGCTCAGGGCCTGTGGTCTCGGGAAGAATCTTCTCTTCCCATAAACATCTTTGAGTTGAGAGCAATCCTCAATGCCTTGACAGCTTGGCCTCAATTATCTTTAGTCCGGTTCATCAGATTCCAGTCGGACATCACCTCAGTGGCTTACATCAACAACCAGGGAAGAACTCAGAGTTCCTTGGCCATGAAGGAGGTGACACGCATTCTGCCATCCACATCTGCCATCCACATTCCAGGAGTGGGCAATTGGGAGGCAAATTTTCTGAGCAGACTTTTCATCCCAGGGAGTGGGCTCTCCATCAGGAAGTGTTCTCAAGGATAAACCTCAGGTTGGGGGTTCCGGAGTTGGATCTGATGGTGTCTCGTCAAAACGCCAAGCTTCCACAGTATGGATCAAGGTCAAGAGATCCTCAGGCTACTCTGACAGATGCTCTGGCGGTTCCATAGGATTTCAGTCTAGCATACCCGTTTCCTCCATTTGCTCTCCTTCCACGAGTCATTGCTCTTATCAAGCAGGAGAGAGCGTCTGTGATTCTAATAGCTCCTGCCTGGCCTCGCAGGATTTGGTTCGCGGATCTGGTGAAGATGTCATCTCTTCCACCTTGGAGGATCTAGATTCTCTGAAGCTTGGAGATTGAACATCTAGTCCTGTCTAGACATGTTTTTTTTGGAAGCGGTCATTAATACCATGCTTCAGGCTCGTAAACCTGTTACTCGCAGGATTTACCATAAGGTATGGTGTAAATACCTTTTTTTGGTGCAAAGCTAAGGGTTTCTCCTGGAGTGGGGTGAGGATTCCCCCGAATTTTATCTTTTCTTCAGGATGGCCTGGAGAAAGGTTTGTCATTCAGTACTCTGAAGGGTCAGATTTCTGCACTGTCTATTCTTTTGCACAAACGTCTGGCAGATTTACCAGTTGTTCAAGCTTTTGTTCAGGCCCTGGTCAGAATCAGGCCTGTATTTAAACTTGTTGCTCCTCCTTGGAGTCTTAACCTAGTTCTTAAAGTTTTGCAGGAGGCTCCATTTGAGCCGATATAAAATTGTTATCTTGGAAGGTTTTGTTTCTCCTTGCTATTTCTTCCGCTCGCAGAGTTTGAGCTTTCAGCTCTGCAGTGCGATTCCCCGTAGCTTATTTTTCATGCAGATAAGACCGTCATTCGTACTAAATTGGGGTTTCTCCCTAAGGTGGTTTTGGATCAAAACTTTAATCAGGAAATTGTTGTTCCTTCTTTTTGTCCTAATCCTTCTCATAAGGAATGTCTTTTGCATAACTTGGATGTTGTGCGTGCTCTTAAATTTTACCTACAAGCTACTAAAGATTTTCTGGCAATCTTCTGCCCTGTTTGTTGTTTGCTCTGGAAAACGTAAGGTTCAGAAGGCCACTTCTACTACCCTTTCTCTCTGGTTAAGAAGTAACATTCATTTTGCTTATGAGGCAGCTGGACAGCAGCTTCCTGAGAGAATTATGGCTCATTCCACTAGGGCTGTCTCCTCATCTTGGGCTTTAAAAAATGAAGCTTCTGTGGAACAGATTTGCAAAGCGGCAACAAGGTCCTCTTTGCATACTTTTTCCAAATTCTACAAATGTGATATTTTTGCCTCGGCTGAGGCCTCTTTTGGGAGAAAGGTTCTTCAAGCAGTGGTGCTTTCGGTTTAGGTCCTCCTGCCTTGTTCTCCCTCCATTTTCATTCGGTGTCTTCTAGCTTGGGTATTGGTTCCCACTAGTAATTGGAATGACGTTGTGGACTCTCCATGTCATAGGAAAAAAAACAAAATGTATGCTTACCTGATAAATGTCTTTCTTTCCGGGCATAGAGAGTCCACGACCCCAACCTCTTTTTAAATTATAATTTTTCCATTTTCCTTCGGATGAATGCCTGGGGATTATAGGTAAGGGAAGTTACACTTAAAGGGACACTAAACCCAAATTTGTCTTCGTTCTCTTGCTATCTTTATTTGAAAAAGAAGGTTCAGTAGACTGGACAGCACTTGTTGATTGGTTCTGTCCAACCAGCAAGAACAGCCCAGGTTCTTCACCAAAAATGGGCCAACATCTAAACTTACATTATTGCTTTTCAAATAAAGATACCAAGAGAATGAAGACATTTTGATAATAGGAGTAAATTAGAAAGTTGCTTAAAATTGCATGCTCTATCTGAATCGTGAAAGAAAAAATGTGGGTTCAGTGTCCCTTTAACAGGTTTGCTGGGGTGCTCTTTGCCTCCTCCTGCTGGGAGGAGTTGAATATCCCACTAGTAATTGAAATGATGTCATGGATTATCCATGCCCGGAAAGAAAGACATTTATCAGGTAAGCATAAATTTTGTTTTTTATACAAAACACTTGTAACACAAATTTAAATAATAAATTTTACACACACAGTATTATGTGTGTGTGTTAGGGTAATTATAAAGGATGCTTGAAATATACCTGGCTCCTAGATTTTGAACATATCTGTCAAGCTGTGTCCTAGCCTTTCAGTCTGCAAAGCTGTGACTCCTGAAAATAAGACCATCTTGTGAGCAATGCATCTTTTTTATTACTACTTATTTATTATTACAAACTTATAAGTATGTGATGTTGGACCAAGAGCAAAAGGAAACTAATTTATGCAAGAGACATTTTAAAACCGAACAAAAAAGTTCTTTTTTTCTCTGCAGCCAATTTGGAATGCAATTAGCAACTGCTAGAATATTTGACAAAACTTGAAAAATTGCTTTATTATTCAGTTAATCAATACATTGCAATTGAGCTGGTGCTTTAGAGTAACTGCCTATTTTACAATTTCATTTCAAAACTATCTTCAAAAAATATATCATCAAAAAAAAAAAATCTAAATTGCAGAAAAAAGTTTCTTAGCTTTATTAGATTAAATTTTAGCCGAGTGGTTAGTAAAATAAGCCAGGTAAGTCTGCCAGTTAAATAGGTCCTGTTAAGAACACTATTATAATGTAGGTAGGTGTCTCCCCTTCA